>NW_008806285.1:0-339016 GCF_000400465.1 Wallemia ichthyophaga EXF-994 | reverse complement strand
TCAAGATGGACCACTTTGCTCAATTCAGAATGGAGAAAGATAGTTCTCTCAACACACCAAAACTCCTTCATCCTGCTATTCAGTTCAATATTCGAGGTGGTCGCTTGCCCCCCGCTGACGAGGATGGCGTTAGTCGAATGCGCATTCCAATCACAACAAAATCCGCGTATCATGCAGGCACAATAAGTTAAATGTATTTATAGTTTGTCTATTCGAATGTAATTTTGGTGCGCGTTGGCGCATTTGCTATGGTTTCCGCCTGTGCTTTCTTGACTGCTCATGAAGGATGCAACTGACCCTGGCCGTTTGCGGTTGCATCTGTGACTGGTTTATGAGAAACAGATGACTTTCTATGTGACTTGCTGTGGTTTTTGTAGCCTCTGTCGTGTTTACTTGAGTGGTTAGAGTCATTCTTATTGTCCTTCTTAAAGTTCTTCTTATAGCCCCCCTTAAGATCATTGTTAGGCTTCTAATCCTCAGACTGCTTCTGCTGGCGTCCTTTCCAGCCAGAATCGAGCTTATTCCTGCCCATCCTCTTAGCACCCGATAAGAAGACAGTGAAAAAAATTAGGGAAAATAAATTAAATACATTACATCATACAATCTCATCCTGGCTTTGATTCTATAAAACATATCTATATTCGTTCAATACTTGCGGTTCTTGATAAAGTCAACCTCCTCAAATGAAGGCGGCTGGCCACCGACTTCCGACAGACACGGGCTAGTGAACCAAGAATCCTTAATGACGCTGAAGTAAAGAGTCACTGGAAAAAGAAGCAGCCAAATTATCAACAAGAGCATCATCAGGATAGTACCGACGACTTTCATCCCTGTTGAGTCCATCTCCTTGCCCAGCTCTTGAGCAGACAAGGCCAGCGTGCCGATAGGGAAGCTGAGACAGGTAAGTCAAGGATTTTTTCGACAACGGATACACCCACGTGCATGCCCAGAGAGACAGATTCAAAGGTATTTTCTTAGCTGCCCATGTATCAGCGAAGGATATCACAGCGAAGAAGAACCAAAGCACGCCGAATCCCCAGATAAACAAAGCCATCGGAATGGATACTGTTTGTAGCGCAATACCCGCTAGTCTCGCAGCTTGTTCATCTCTGACACCCGTGAATGGAACCAGACCTGTTTTTGAGATAAGCATATTAACATCGCTGCTCAGCTTGAGGATGGCATATGCAGACTGCCCGCATGGCCCTATAGTGATAAAGGTCGAGCTAATGAAAGCAGGCTGGGGTAACTTGAATAGGATAAGTCTGTAACTGTAATTAGCCATGAGGAGTACGGATATTGGCAGTCCCATGCCTAAGAGGATGTATGAAATGACAATAGTGATCCTAGCCTGTGAGTCTGGGAGGACATTCGCCACAGAAGCACCTGTAGACGCTGCGACTATTGTACTGACGGTGGGTAGAAGTGCAGTCGCGAATATCTGTCTATTTTCGACGTTCTGCCTGCTCATCTGAATAAAAGGAATACCTATACAGGTGATTATTGAAATGGCAACGCTGATATACCACAGCACATAGGCTAGTAAGACGTAGTTGTAACCATATCGGGGGACTAGAGAGTTGACAATCATTGTAATCAGCGTATCTAATCCCATTGGAAACGTCCCCAAAAAAAGGTTGACGGGGTGTGTGAGCATCAGTGGGAGCAGCGATGGCCAAATAGCGTATCGGAGTATAGTAAATATCAGTAACACAACAAATACGATGATGTTAATGGCGAATATCACGCCGGCTATTACGTGCAGGCCATTGAATTGGTAAGGTGAGTTAAATAGCAGGATTGAAAGAATCCCAGTCCCCATCGTTACAGCGAACCACGAAGGTATTATGTTCATTGTACGCTTCCTGAGTGAGCGGCTGAGGTGAGAGCTTAGTAGAGAACTTGAAAGATTGCTTGACATTCTCCTCTAAAACATTAAACTCGGTTAAATTTTGATGGTAACCAACCAAGAAGTTTATTGGTGGATGACATGATTAGTGACTCGACCATGATAGCGAAAATTATACGTAATCATAATTGGAAAGTAGCTGGTGGGATTAAAGGTGGTATTAGACATCAAAGTACTGCTGCAGTTACTCCAACCCCGCCATTCCGTACGCATGTAGCTGCCAACACACCCACAACCCAGACGTTCTACGATAAGGACAGTTCGACATGGACGTACGTGCTGCACTGTCCTAGAACACTGCAAGCCGCGGTGATAGACCCAGTGCTCGATTATGACAGCAATAGTGGGCATGTGAGTACGCAGAGTGCCGATGGACTACTAGCGCACATATCCACGAGCAAATTAGAAGTACGCCATATTTTGGAGACACATGCACATGCAGACCACCTCACTGCAGCGCGTTACCTGAGGCACCACCTCCACGCACCCGTTAGCATTGGGAAGCGGATAGTGGACGTGCAGCGCACTTTCGGACCAAGATACAACCTTTCTCTCGATTCTCTGCAAGGTAGCTTCGATGGACTGCTTGATGATGGAGAGACCATCTCGCTGGGTGATTGCTCAGGCAACGTCATCCATCTTCCGGGTCATACGCCTGACCATGTTGGTTATATGTTCGGAGGACACGTCTTCACCGGCGACTCCATATTTTTGGCCCCCACTCACACCGCTAGAGCGGATTTTCCAGGCGGTGTAGCGTCCCAGCTGAAGTCTTCCATCGATAGGCTGATGGGTCTGGCTGGTGACACCAAGCTTTTCGTCGGTCATGATTATCCAGGTGATGGTAAGCAGGTGAGCTGCTCAACTACCGTCGCAGATCAGCTGCTTCTCAATGATCATATCAAGATGGACCACTTTGCTCAATTCAGAATGGAGAAAGATAGTTCTCTCAACACACCAAAACTCCTTCATCCTGCTATTCAGTTCAATATTCGAGGTGGTCGCTTGCCCCCCGCTGACGAGGATGGCGTTAGTCGAATGCGCATTCCAATCACAACAAAATCCGCGTATCATGCAGGCACAATAAGTTAAATGTATTTATAGTTTGTCTATTCGAATGTAATTTTGGTGCGCGTTGGCGCATTTGCTATGGTTTCCGCCTGTGCTTTCTTGACTGCTCATGAAGGATGCAACTGACCCTGGCCGTTTGCGGTTGCATCTGTGACTGGTTTATGAGAAACAGATGACTTTCTATGTGACTTGCTGTGGTTTTTGTAGCCTCTGTCGTGTTTACTTGAGTGGTTAGAGTCATTCTTATTGTCCTTCTTAAAGTTCTTCTTATAGCCCCCCTTAAGATCATTGTTAGGCTTCTAATCCTCAGACTGCTTCTGCTGGCGTCCTTTCCAGCCAGAATCGAGCTTATTCCTGCCCATCCTCTTAGCACCCGATAAGAAGACAGTGAAAAAAATTAGGGAAAATAAATTAAATACATTACATCATACAATCTCATCCTGGCTTTGATTCTATAAAACATATCTATATTCGTTCAATACTTGCGGTTCTTGATAAAGTCAACCTCCTCAAATGAAGGCGGCTGGCCACCGACTTCCGACAGACACGGGCTAGTGAACCAAGAATCCTTAATGACGCTGAAGTAAAGAGTCACTGGAAAAAGAAGCAGCCAAATTATCAACAAGAGCATCATCAGGATAGTACCGACGACTTTCATCCCTGTTGAGTCCATCTCCTTGCCCAGCTCTTGAGCAGACAAGGCCAGCGTGCCGATAGGGAAGCTGAGACAGGTAAGTCAAGGATTTTTTCGACAACGGATACACCCACGTGCATGCCCAGAGAGACAGATTCAAAGGTATTTTCTTAGCTGCCCATGTATCAGCGAAGGATATCACAGCGAAGAAGAACCAAAGCACGCCGAATCCCCAGATAAACAAAGCCATCGGAATGGATACTGTTTGTAGCGCAATACCCGCTAGTCTCGCAGCTTGTTCATCTCTGACACCCGTGAATGGAACCAGACCTGTTTTTGAGATAAGCATATTAACATCGCTGCTCAGCTTGAGGATGGCATATGCAGACTGCCCGCATGGCCCTATAGTGATAAAGGTCGAGCTAATGAAAGCAGGCTGGGGTAACTTGAATAGGATAAGTCTGTAACTGTAATTAGCCATGAGGAGTACGGATATTGGCAGTCCCATGCCTAAGAGGATGTATGAAATGACAATAGTGATCCTAGCCTGTGAGTCTGGGAGGACAGTCGCCACAGAAGCACCTGTAGACGCTGCGACTATTGTACTGACGGTGGGTAGAAGTGCAGTCGCGAATATCTGTCTATTTTCGACGTTCTGCCTGCTCATCTGAATAAAAGGAATACCTATACAGGTGATTATTGAAATGGCAACGCTGATATACCACAGCACATAGGCTAGTAAGACGTAGTTGTAACCATATCGGGGGACTAGAGAGTTGACAATCATTGTAATCAGCGTATCTAATCCCATTGGAAACGTCCCCAAAAAAAGGTTGACGGGGTGTGTGAGCATCAGTGGGAGCAGCGATGGCCAAATAGCGTATCGGAGTATAGTAAATATCAGTAACACAACAAATACGATGATGTTAATGGCGAATATCACGCCGGCTATTACGTGCAGGCCATTGAATTGGTAAGGTGAGTTAAATAGCAGGATTGAAAGAATCCCAGTCCCCATCGTTACAGCGAACCACGAAGGTATTATGTTCATTGTACGCTTCCTGAGTGAGCGGCTGAGGTGAGAGCTTAGTAGAGAACTTGAAAGATTGCTTGACATTCTCCTCTAAAACATTAAACTCGGTTAAATTTTGATGGTAACCAACCAAGAAGTTTATTGGTGGATGACATGATTAGTGACTCGACCATGATAGCGAAAATTATACGTAACGCAATCGAGAGTAAACTACGGAATCGTTAGCAACGGCAAGATCTTTGGCTGGACGCCAGAGCAGTTGAAGATTGCTTACGGATTCCCATCGCTCGGATTGCCGGGAATCAAGCAAATGTAAATATAATGTCCTTATGAATGTAGTATTTGGTAGATGAAAATGATACATATCACATGCACAATATGAATTCAATGCTGAGCTGATGGTAGCGAGTGCTAGTCTTCAGATATATCCAGAAACGGATTTCGCTGGGAATCGTTGATCTGAATTGAAACTACAGTAGCGACCTCAACAGGCACTGAGGATTCATATCGATTGGAGCATTTACTGGTAAAGCGGAGATAGAGAAGAGCATCAGTGTTCTCGAATTTGGCGCAGATTGAGTGCTTACTGCCACTTCTTTACCGCCGCTGAGTCACAAAAGTGTTATGAAATGTATGCGTATTGGAGATTGAAACACATAACTTGTACATTATTAAGTGTCTAGATATATATCAGTGTATGGTTGTATCTTGACAACCATATTCTCCGTTGCTCCCTACAATCGCTCAAATGGACTCAACTCTACAACTCTAATGACATCAGAATGTTCTTATTGGATGTAAGGGTGGTTTGAATAGCTTTTCATTATCATTTTGTTCCTTCAGACGCTTTCAAAACTCTGAACCATTGAATTGAATCAGATATGCTTATTTTCCCCGCGAAAGACGCACTAAGTGAGAAGACAAACACAGCGATGTCATTTACTGACGATTCAAATACTTTAGCAACAACATCACTTCATAGCATTTTCAGGATCTCAAATACAGCACTATTTCAATCTTTTGCTCATATCCTTCAACATACATTCTCTAACACCTATCTCATCCCAAATGGATGATTTACGACTTTTTATGATCTCCAAATAAAAAGGCTTAACTTATAGCTCTGGCGGAAGATAGTATGATTTTGCCAGATTTATTTCCTTGATGCTTCAAATCACGCTCTGTACGCTGCTCGGAAGCAACAGTCCGAAATCATTCTGCAGCACGCCATAGGATAGATATGAGGATCACACGCACTTCATCGTTTGGAGCACATTATTTTTATTTTTACAGATCGCAAGGAACCATAATCACAATTTACCACCCTTTAAACGCGTAAAACGTTTTACGGCACATGGCGTCCACAGCTATCAAACTTGACTCCCGAGAAAAATTGCTATTCCGCCTCGCTTCAAACTTCAAAGATATTTAGGTATAGAAATTAGGGGGTCATCAAAAGTCTAACATCGGGGATTTTGCTTCCGACTAGTTAACTTCGAAATTTCAAATAATGTGAAGGAGGGGTGATTAAAGCTGCGTTAGAATTGCAGAGTTATGATGAGTAGGATTTATATTTGTAGATATCAAATCACCCTTCCTGCAACATACCTGTGGTTCTCTTAGCCAGAATCCTTCATATTGAGACGCTGCTTTTGAAAGATTGTTAAGGTGTTTCAATTTATATCAAACGCATAATTTATTTAAGATTTTGACGCTTCTGCAACTTCCTCTTAAACCTGTACAGTCAATCCATCGCGCTGCAAATGACTTCATTGATAGCATCCACATCTAATGACTGTATATCTTGTGCTGCTTCACGCTTATTAAAATCAAAAGAAAGAAGTTATTTCTCGTTCAGCAGTCAATCTGAACGAGAACATCCTTGACTCTGACCACGTTGATAAGAATACTTCGTCTACTATGGATAGCTGGCCAGCAGATACAGAAGCAGCTCAGAACATATTTATAAACACAGCTGGATTTAGTGAGTTTATCTATGTGCTTATCGGACCACTGGCTGATTTTTGGTGGAGCACTCGGAGGAGGTCTTCTCGCTGGTGCGACTGGCTCACAGAAAGGAATCGACGGGTTGGATTTGTGAGTAGCAGGCACGACTAACGATGTTGCTAAACGCTCTTGATAGAGGTCTCAATACGGCCAAGAACGTCGCTCTCACGTCCTTCGTCTTCTTTAGTACGTCTGCGACTACTCAGCAGAAACCTTTAACAATCTCAAAGGTTTGAGGGAGTGGCTTGTTACCCCATCGCTACGCAAGTACGCACCTGTCAACCAGGATAAACCGACAAGGACTTTCAAGATGGCAGACTCAGCGTTGGCGGGTGCACTTGGTGGAGGTGCCTGGAATTATCGTCTTCGTGGGTGATTATCACACAATACACAGCAAACTAATAATTTCAAGGCGGTAGAGCAGGTGTTATCCCGGGTGTGATAACAGCAGTCTTGGTTTGTTCGACGGGCCAAGCAGTAGCTAACGAGGTGCGAGTGCAGCGGATTAATTATTTGCTGAAAAGGAGAGACAGAGAAGAAGAAGACAAAGAAAACCACATGCGTATTGTCGAACGACCACCTCAACCGGCACCTGAAGAACCAGTCACTCACAAATGGTGGGAGAGATTCAAGTTCTATAGAGTACCAGACGAGAACTATCTCCAAAAATTGAAAGATAAGGCGGATCAAACAAAAGTTGCAAAAATGGCTGTAGAGCAACGGATGGACGAGCTAGAACTTTTAATAGGGGAGGAGCATAAGTTTTGAATCCATTTATAATATAGAATTGAACAATAACATAGATACTTGCATGCGTTTATGGTGATTGCATACCGAGTCTTACTCGTACGGCATTGGCGTGCGCGCGTAATCCTTCACATTCAGCTAATTTTACGACAACTGGCCCCAATTTATCTAATCCCTCCTTAGTAAGTTCTTGTGAAGTAATGTGCTTTTGGAATGAAAGAGTGTTTACACCTATTTTCGTGTTAGACTGATTCATAAGAGATTTGACTGTATTCACCACTATACTGTCTAGCAAACCCGTTTGTTGGAAGTGTGTGGTTGGTGCCAGATGCATAATCACCGCAACTATAAGCGAAGTCAGCTGGCTTCAGGTATAGCCGGAACACTTACCTCTCTGGAGAGTATTGTCCAACGAACACACTACCAGCATTTTCGACCATCGGCACCTTCTCAGACGCACTGTCAATATGAAGAATGAGGTGCTCAGGAGCGTAATCATTCGAGAAATCGAATGCGGATTTGACGTCACTAGTTGATACGATTAAACTCTTTGATACCGAAATTCTGGTGATATCGACACGTGGCAGCTTTCTAGCTTGCTGTTCAACCTCTTTCTCAATGTCATCTATCTCCTTCTCACTGAGATCGATCGTCACCAGCACAACTTGACTGTCGACACCGTGCTCAGCTTGTGAAAGAAGGTCACTGGCAACGTAGGAAGCATTGGCTGTCTTGTCAGCAATAACCAGTACTTCCGATGGACCAGCAGGCATATCAATAGCGACTTGAGCGTCAGCATCCGTCGATACGAACATCTTAGCGGCGGTAACCCATTGATTACCAGGACCAAAAATCTTGTCAACCTTTGGCACTGTCTCTGTACCATAAGCGAGAGCTGCTACGGCTTGTGCACCTCCTGCTTTGAGAATGGCAGACGCGCCGACCTTCTTTGCGACGTAGAGTACTTCTGGTGCAATGCTGCCATCAGGTTTTGGCGGAGTTGCCAATACTATTTCCTTGCATCCTGCTACTTGCGCTGGTACACCCAACATGAGAGCAGAGGAGGGCAAGATTGCTGTACCTCCTGGCACATACAGACCAACCCTGCTGATTGGTCTAGCGAACCTTTGACAAACGATACCCGGCATGGTTTCAACGACTAAAGGCTCCTTCTCTGCTTGACCAACATGGAATTTACGTACGTTTTCATAAGCGATATCAATTGCTTCCTTGACATCTTGTTGGATTGTTGGCTCCTCAAATGGCGCACGTGCAATAGGCGACTTCAGGTCTGCCTTGTCTAACTTGGCAATGAAATCAAGCAAGCTCTTGTCACCTTTAGTACTAACACCTTCAACGATTGGTCTGACACGATCAATCATTGCGCCTGAGTTCAATACAGGTCTACGCAACAACTGCAGGCGCTCCTCTTCGGCAATTCCGTCCAGCTTAGTCTTGCGCATTCTAATCAAATCGTTACCAAATGATGTTGGTTGAGGTTGTTGGGTGGTCGATGGTGCAGGAGCTGGGGTAATCTTAGCTTGAGCCTGCTCAAGATATTTAGGCTTAGCATTTCCTGGTCGTCTCGATACTTTAGCAGCTTTTTTGTCTAATGCATGACCGATATCTGCGAGATTGACACCCTTGCTGACACATCTTGTTAATGCAAAGTAAATCAAATCGGCTGCCTCGAATGCAACATCCTCTTGGGATTTTGCAGCACATAGCTCATCAGCTTCCTCCATAATCTTTGATCTGAGAAGAGTTTCATCGTTGAACAGTCTCTTAGTGTAACTACCCTCGGGTGCTGATCGGTGGCGTGAAACAAGAGTCTCTTCCAAAGCAGCTAAGCCGCTCAATTGACCGAAGCAAGTTGGCGTGTCCAAATGACAGAACCCAGCGCCATGTTGAATGACCTCAAAGTTGAGACAGTCAGAGTCGCAATCTAGGTCGATCTTAACGACGTCTTGGATAGCACCACTTGTTTCTCCTTTGCGCCATAATCCATGTTTGCGAGATTGGTAGACACCTCTGCCTGTTCTGACGGATTCTTCTATTGACTCCTTTGATGAATAGCACAATCCTAATGACTTTCCACCGTGAAGGTAGGATGACACGATGGTGCTGAACAAACCATCTGGTCTATCGGTCGTGATTGGTGCCAAGAATGCGTTTGTGATGTTCAACTTGGATGAGGATGTGGCGTCGTTGGTGAGTTGAGATAGTGGCACCGCAAGCGCAGCATTGCTCTTGTGTAAGGAAGCAACTGTCTTCTCGGTTGGGATAATCTTAGATTCGTCTAAGTAGAGAGTAACCTTTGGTTTCGGAAGTTGGGTGGCTGAATTTACGCCAGAAATCTTGATAAGGGCACCTTTGATGCCTTTGAGGACATCCTCTGGAATATCAGTGCTGCTAGAGACCGCATAGAGCTTTTCTGAAGGGACGCCAGCAGAGATACATCTGTCAGCCAATTCGACAGAAGCGAAGATAGCTGATGCGCCGTTATTGAGGTAACTAATGGCGCTGTCTAAGCTCTCATCGTCTGCTACTAAGACGTAGTAGCTGGATGACT
Organism: Wallemia ichthyophaga EXF-994; assembly: GCF_000400465.1. Classification (NCBI taxonomy): domain Eukaryota; kingdom Fungi; phylum Basidiomycota; class Wallemiomycetes; order Wallemiales; family Wallemiaceae; genus Wallemia; species Wallemia ichthyophaga. The sequence continues at coordinate 329,043 of NW_008806285.1, read as the reverse complement.
TTGGGATGGTAGAGACGGTGTTGCTGAGATTGCTAGATGGAACTAGGACAGGAGTAATTCTTGCGGCGCTTAACAACAAATCTTTGCTCGGTGTTGTATCCACCAATGGAATCAAACTTGGTGTGGCCATCTCTTCGTTGTCTTCGTCGACGTTGAGTCAGAACAAGTCGAATGACATACAACAAAGCATCCAAGCAGCTTCTCAATAAGAATTTCACTGGATGCTTGGACACCGTCGCTGCTTGCTATCCAGGAGCCAACAGCACGGGATTATTAAACAAGCTGCTATCACTAGAGCTCACTTGTTGGCTTACGCTCTACTTGAATAATGATAAAAAGTCAGATTACACTCAGCTTGGATACACCACTTCTCAATTTGTCGATTTTCTCATCCGTCTTTCTCATTCCCGTATAGACGGTCAATTACCGGGTGGCTCGCAGTCGGCGCTTCTGCTCGCTATAATCAGGCTGGATCAATTGGAAAAAGCCAAGCTGGAAGCTGAGGAATGGCTTTACAGTGCTAGCAACGCAGATCAGGATTATATCAAAGTCAGGGACGTATATGCGTTCATCATACTGCCAGAATTTGGCGAGTGGGAAGTGAGTCGAGACTTCTTGCTTTCCTCCTCGAGTGGTGGACCAGAAAATGAGGTTCGTTATAAATAAACTGGAACTAATTAAGCTGACATCATTTAGGTATTGCTGCAACGGCTCGCAGACTTACAAGAAGCAACGAGCAAGGAGAAAAGCACAAGCACACCAGAAAGCTCTACAGTCACTGAGCCGTCAACACCAAGTCTATCCAGATCTTCTTCCAACGGATCATCGTATACAGCAACACCTGCCAGATTGAAGACGAGAGGGAAGCCCGATAGTGCTACAGTGGCATCAAGGTCACCTGCAGCAAACCCTACAACTTCTGCAACTCTACCTCAGCATCTTGAAATACGCTCGCAAATGACTGAGCATGCCAAGACACCACCAATCGAACCAATGGCTCGAAACAGTCCGAAGCAGCTTACTACCACAGCAAAGCTCATGATGCTATTAAACCCTTTGAAAGAAATTCTGCCTAGAGTGTTACCACCTTTGTTAATCTTTATCTTGGCAGTCTTATTTGCTAACAGACGGCGAGATAATGCTAATGCAGCTCGTTCAATCAGAGAAAGACTAGCTAGGAGTGATAGTTTGTGGAAAAAGTTGCTACAGACTCTTCAAATGGGCACGCGTGGGATGCTACCATAATGACAATGATCTTAAATTGATTGTATTATTTTGTATGCATAATGATAATGTTAGTCTAAGTGTATAATCAAATGCGATGATTTGCCAGTTCTGATGAAGATCAGGTGATTGTCTATGATATCTTCCTCCGTCAGTGTTCTGTTGACATCTGTCATCCTTTCACCATTGACGTATACTCCTCCTGAAGCAACGAGTGTTTTGGCTTGTGCTACTAAGTGTCAGTTGTTCCATTATACTCTTAATAGTCACTCACATGTCGATTTTACAGTCCGACCAAATGTTGACACTCGTGTCAGACGCTGGCCTACTACATCACTGCGTAATTTCCTTACTAGTCGAGAATCATTTTCGAATGCAGCTACGACCTGATGTGTCTTGAGTGCATACAAGTCTTTTCCGAACAGAACACCCGTGGCTATGCGTGCAATTTCCAGTCCACTTCCTATTTTTAGGGTTAGAAGTGAGTAGTTGATTAGTTCACAGACTAACTCCCGTGAATCAAAGTGGTTACTTCTTCAGCAAGCCGCCGCTGAGCAGATCTTTGTTCAGGTACAACCTAATTAATTCACTTGCGTTAGGTGATAGAAAAGAAAAGTGCAAAACCTACTTTATGCTGCTCCATGAGTTGCTCAATATCACTCAACGGAGCAAGAGTGAGCAGCCTGAGGAACCTCTCCACATCCGCATCAGGTGTCTTGAGCCAAAATTGATAGAAGTCAAAGACAGAAGTGAGGGAGGAGTTTAACCAAATAGCATTTCCAGCGCTTTTACCAAATTTATCACCACTGCTTGTTGTAAGAAGCGGTAATGTTAATCCAAAAGCCTTATCTTGAGTAGTTTCATCTGAGGTGACGCGCCTGATCAATTCAACGCCAGCGGTTATGTTCCCCCATTGATCGCTACCACCAATCTGCACTGTACATTCGTGGCTGGTGAAGAGATGCTCAAAGTCTCTAGCTTGGAGTAGCTGATAAGTGAATTCGGTGTACGAGATACCTTTGGCCAAGCGATTTTTCACTGAATCTCTAGCCAGCATAGGTCCAATGTTGCTTAATTTTCCGGTAGTCGACAGGAACTCTAGTAAAGAGAGCTTCGCTAACCATTCCTTATTGTCTAAGACACTTATTTCCCCGATTGTAGAGTCATAAAGGGCGTGATGTCGCGCGTATTCTCTACCTCGCTCGTAGAAAACGCCCAATTGTTTTGTTAAGGTTGCTATGTTCTTATCGAGAGTCTCTGCCTTAATCAGTGAACGTTCTGTTGATCTTCCTGACGGATCTCCTATTGAGCCAGTCGCACCGCCGATCTACGCGTGATTAGCTCGAGAAGCAAATAGCAGTGAACTGCACATACGAGTGGAATCACTCTATGTCCTGCTAGATGAAGATGCAAGCAGGCGAGCAGAGGCAGTAGATGTCCGACATGCAGTGACTCAGCGGTAGGATCCAGGCCGCTATAAATTGTTCTGCTGCTCTCGAGATGCCTGCCCAGAAGATCGCTAATCCCGTCAGACACTCATCCAGCAATCTGGCGCGCAAACTCACCTCGTAACATCCTTCACAAACCCCCTATCCAGCATTTCCTTGTACACGTTTCTGCTTTGAAGTAGGCGGCTGCTCGCCCTGAATGCCCACCGCATACTATCTACGAGATGTTGGTCGTTATCTCTTAAGAGTACACGGTCATCTGTGTAGCGACCATGTCCAAGAGAAGCGCACAAGTTATCAATATTTCAGATAGCGAAGACGAAAACCGTGGCAGTACACAAGATGAGTCAGATGAAATCATCCCGCCGAAGCAAATAAAGCCATCTGCGGTTCCAGAGATGGTTAATGGAGATGACGCGACAAATTCGGCAAAAGAATCGACGTTAACTTCCAAGAACGCTCCATTCGATTTCTTAAAGGAGAGGAAGAAGCTTGAGGCTGAACGTCTGGAACGACAAGCCAAGCACGTCAAGCGCGACCATTCTACTCAGCAACAGCCCCAAGCTAATACTGGCGGTGCAGACAAGTATCCCGACGGTGTTGTAAAGCAAACTGTCAACTACCTGACCGAAAGAAATGAGAATTCTTGGTCAATCAACAAGTGTTTCGGACAGGTACGCTGCGATTCGTGCTGTGGTATCTATTGACGCATCTTAATTCTAGCCCAATAGACTCAAATTGGTCATCATGTCCAGCTATGTCCGCCAAGATGAGCTAATGATACCGCTATTTGGCGACGCAAAAGTCATTTGCGCGCAACCAGTACGCCTTACTATGAAAATAATTTCTAGAACTAATGTTAAGGCAGAGCAAACTCGCTTCAACTGTCAACAACAGGTAAGTGATCGGTATCCGTTATCTCGATCTGACGACATCTGAAGGAATTGGTATATGCACAACGTAGATGCACGCGGTACTTACCATGCGAAGGTAAGACTTCCTAACTTGACTTTAAACCCTCTCTAAGTTAAAGTAGTTCGCTATCGTAAGTTATGTCATAGCAAGAGTGTTACACGAATCTCACTAAATTTAGATATTTACAACTGATGGATGGATGAGAGTCTTGGTGACAACTGCAAACTTCATTGAAATGGACTGGAAGTTAAATGAAAATGTAGGGTATTGAACAAATCCAAATGGCCCTCATTAACGCGTAGTAGACTTTATTTATACAAGACTTTCCACCAAAAGGAAATACTTTAGATGGATCAAGCAGCAAGCAAGCATCGGCATTCGAAACAGATTGGAGTTGGTTCCTCTACAAGCTGAAATTGAATGAGTGAGCAGGAGCATTCTGCTTCTAAGTCAATACTCACAGCTACAAAGCACTCTGTCGGGCGTGGCTGCTGAAATGGATGACATTCCATTGCCCAATGTTAATGCGATAAGTCAGTGGGACTTCTCAAGATCCAAAGCACGCCTTGTTGCTAGCATAAACGGGGAGCACAAAGGCGTAGACAACATCAAGCGCGTCGGACATGCGCGTCTCGCGGATCTGATTAGAGGGGCTGGATGTGGTGTTGATGCTAACGGTGACCTCATTGATGCGCGCGGTGACTCTGCAAAGCATGAATGGTTCGTTGACTTAGAGTGCCAAGGTAGCTCGCTTGGTGCATACAAAGCTCATTGGGGAAGGGAGGTAGGTTATGCTGTAAGCAGTCGCGCAATCTAATATCAGACAGTTCTACAACTCAGCCTCGGGTCGTTTTAATCTCATACCAGGATTACAAGACGATGCACTTGCACTTAAAAGCAAAAAGAAAGAGGACAGCAAGAAATGGCCTCCTATCAAGATTCTTTTCCCTACCAAAAAGATGGCCCAGGAGAACTTGGGAGGACCAGATATGGGAGGCAACATGTTCATGGAGTAAGAGGTGATATTACACCGACCAAAGCTAACGACACAATTAGTGCCAAAAAGTGGCTTAATGCAGACTTTCCACGCGACGTAATGCACAGAAACCCGAGCAAGCGTGGAAATATCTTCATGCATGCTAAGACAATTTGTGGTATTCTAAAGCGTACACATTCCGTTACTAAAAACAAGATGGCTGGGAAATTGAAGAAGGCAAAGGACGGCAAGGAAAAAGTGACATTCACATCCGATGAAGACACTGATTCGAGCGCTACGGAATCCGAAGTTGACACAACAGAACGCGTCACTGAAAAGGATGTGGCTGGCGGATGGGTTTATGTTGGCTCGCATAACTTTACACCATCTGCATGGGGAAGATTCACCAAGACAGGCAGTCTCAGTATAACTAATTGGGAGCTTGGCGTGTTCCTACCATTGTACGGAGACGACAAGGTCTGTAACGCATTGGCTGATGAGTATCTCACGTATAAAAGGCCAGTTGAAAAATATGGTGAGAATGATGTGCCTTGGGTGAGTGAAGATTTCATGCTTATCTTCGAAATTCACAATAGTACAGATGTATACCAACTACAAGATGGACCAGAATTACGTGAGTTTGTAGGTTACGTACTGTTGCTCTAACACTACTCCAGGATGTCGCACTACTTCGTGCAACCAAAAATAAAATCGATTGATGTGCTTTTATGTATAAACCAATGTATAGTTGCTCTTACTCTGTACAAGCCTTTGATAATAAACGATCATGGCCCAGGTGGAAGATCTACCTTCGTCCAGGCTAGGAACGAAGGAGCAGTGAGTGGGATATTTGATCAGCGCTTAAAACTCAATTTGCATAGCTGGGATGATGTATATGAGTAGGTTGCGTCTGCGTGCGTCAGTCGTATGAGCTCACCGGGCTTTCAGACGGGAAGTCAATAATTTTGAAGAGATAGGTGAAGAGGGAGAAATATGGTTAGAATAGTGATATGTCTAGTGAAAGACATCTCACAAGTCTCCAGGTTCGGTGAAGATAGCGTCGAGAAGATGGTTGATTGGGCTTTAGATAATGCAACGCCTGAAGAGAGTGGCCCGAGTGTGCTAGAGTAAGCTTTTTGGTATCTCCTGCATCACGAAATAACCCTGCTCGTAGTATGGGAACCGGCAACGGTCATCTATTGTTCGAATTGGTTAGCAACGGCTATGATGGCCAGTATTTGAAGGGCGTTGACTACAGTCCTGCTTCTATTAAGCTTTCTTACAACATAGCCAAGAGCAGAGGCAAGGACTGTGAAGCAGTCTCGTTTGACGTGTTAGATGTACTCGATCAACAGCAGATCAATCGGCTAGGTGAATGGGACATCGTGATGGACAAAGGGACATTTGGTAGGTATTCCAAGTTCAAAAGTCGCATATCTAATCATGCAGACGCTATCTGTCTATCGACTGGCTCAAACCGCCTTTTATATGCCAAGCACGCCGCGGACTTGGTGCGAAAAGGCGGTAAGCTTCTGATTACATCGTGTAACTTCACGGAGGAAGAGATAAAATCAACTTTCCTCAACCAAGACAGTGAGTAGACTTCCCGAGCCCGTGCACAAAGCTGACGATACACTCTCCCAGGGTTTACGTATCATTCCAGCGTAGAACATCCTTCATTCTCCTTTGGCGGAAGTAAAGGCAGCACAATTTGTACGATAGCATTTCAAAGAAAATGAATCCACTCTTACGACTCGACCACCACAACGAGGACGATGCGTATCGGGCTGAGAGCACCAAAGCCCGTCTCTAATTTAATACGCGACATAAAGTCAGCCTTTTTATCACTTGATTATGGTTTGTCACCCAAAGTAACGGTAGAGAAGCTCAAAACACACAAATGGCGTAAATTTGATATACAGTGGTTAATTTACTTCCTTATTGCGCTCCCGAGCTTTATAATGATGTCAATTCCTATCCCTCTCGTGAAATGGCTGATACCTGTCGTTTACTTCGGGTTGATCATCACTCCGGTGACTTCTCAGTTCTTTCTTCCTGGTACGCCAATATTGTGTTGGTTAATGACGTTTTTCTGTGCACGCTTCATACCAACGCCCGTAAGACCTACAATCAATGTTACTATTCTGCCGACGTTAGAATCAGTGTGGTATGGCGCCAACATCAGCAATCTGGTTACAACGCACAGACATTGGATACTGGATATATGCGCGTGGTTTCCTTACGGACTGGTTCACTACGTCGTTCCCTTCGTTATTGCCGCCGTTGCGTGGGTCTACGCACCTGCCAAAGGCGGCGCTGACAGAAATGGACATAAGCCATACTCCGCCTTGCAGTTCTGGGGCTTCGTATTTGGTGTAATGAACATCATTGGTGTTATTGTGCAGGTCAGTTTCCCTTGCGCACCTCCTTGTGGGTATAGTTTGAGATACGATGCACCGTTGCTGATGAAATACTCAGGGTATGAACTCCTTTACGGATTGCTTCCAGCTGATTATTCCATTCCTGGTAGCCCAGCTGGATTGGCTAGAATCGATGAACTGATGCACTCGCATTCATATTCTTCCGCATTTGGTGCATCGCCACTTGTATTTGGTGCATTCCCATCTCTGCATGCTGGTTCAGCGACTATAGAGGCGCTTTTCTTGTCGCACTTCTTCCCTAGATTCAAGGCATTCTACTGGGCGTATGTAGGTTGGCTGTACTGGGCGACAATGTACCTCAGTCATCACTACTTGGTCGATGCAGTTGCAGGTGCCTGTTTAGCAACTGCTTGCTTCTACGTCTTGCTTCCTGAGCATCTTAGAGATCCGGGCGGTCTGCCTACCAATGCAGACATCGGTAAGGAAAAGATACTTCCATTTTCAGGCGCTAGGAGTGCTGTTAATGGACACAGACGTATCTGGTCTGCAGCGGCTGATTCCGAGTATGCATTGGATGATCTTCCATCTCAACTCGGCAGCCCAACCGACGGACATGGCCATGCTCATCTGAACAACCTTCTCCCCCAGTCTGAATCCAGATCAAGCTCAATATCTCACGCTAGCTCTGCTGTTCACTCGCGATCACAAACACCAAACAAGCAACCGAACCAAGCTGCACGGATATCTACCTCTGATAGTCCTCAAGAACACCCTGCGGAGGAGGACGTCTTGTTCGACAACGATCAGCACTCACCCTCAACTTCGAGCCACACATCTAGAATAGAAAAGCATGTAGTTTAAACAAGTTGAATACCCATAATCTATCAAATAAAAAAATACAATCAACGGCGTACAACAGGAGATCCAAGATCATCTGAGGGTGTATCCCGTTTGTTAAATGGCATAGACATTCTCCTCTTCTTTGCTTTGTTTGATGAGGGCATATCGAATGATACTAATCTGGGTTTGTGTGCTGGCGCACTTACCGGCGTTTGTGCCTTGGTTTGCATTTTGTTGCGTACTGGCGTCTTCAGCGGTGTCTTCTGAGGTGATTCTGAGCCATCTTCATTCACCTTACGCTTGCCTAATATCTTTTCACTTGATGGAGTGGCTGATGTTGCGCTTTGGACAGCATCTTTCAATGTGCTACTTCTTTCTTTCTCGTAAAAGAGCACGTAGGCATTCTTAGATCCGAATGGGGGTTTCGAGGGCGATACCATATCGTCATTCATCTCGTACCATCTTCCATTAGGTGCCCTGACGTGCGCGATGTAGTGTCCGGACCTCGCACTACCTCCATAATGGGACACGACACCGTAGAGCTTGTACTTGGGTGATGGTTGCCCTTTGCTCATGTATTTCTGTATGTCGAGGTTCTCATCGAAAGCAAGACTACCGTTTAGCTTCTGACCCAATGGTGAGAATCTCTTCAGGTGCACCGTCAGACACTGCGGTGCTTCATGTACCGTGAATTGCTTTGTAGCCGGTACTGGCTTCTTGCAACTTTCGCATTTGTATTTGTTAGCACCTTCGAGTCTGTCAAGGGCAGTGAAAGATTTGAAAGATTCTTGTATGTTGCTGCAACCTTTAACATTGACACTCAAATCCATAAAGGTGTCAAATGTATCCGAAGCGTGTTTCGAATTCTGACACAGAACTCTCGATCTAAGTTTCCCGCCGAAGATTTTATGTATTGGGTTAGTCTCGGCTTGCTTTCCTTTGGCTGATTTAGGGAAATTTGAGAGATAAGAAGCTTGCAGTGCATCTGCGGCATAACGAAGAAACTCCTGGGCATCTTCCTGTCGACCGACTGTCATATGTTTGGCGATGGCCTTGAGATTTCTCACCACAGGTGCTGGAGCATAACTTCCACCTGAGCCCGAGAAAGAGCTCTTTGCACAGGCTTTGAGTGCTTCGATCATACAGAACTTCTTGTCGGGTCTACCTTTGGCATGCTGTGATTGGAGGAAGTTCATCAGGGAGGGTGTGTGTAGTAAGCACTGCATCGTGCTGTTCAAGAAACACGTGTTTCCAACGTTCCTCAACCCTTTGCCGACATTGTTGATGCCTTTGGGAAAAGCTGGTGCGATTGGCCATGGGTAGAGATCTTTGGCAGAAGGCTTAGTAGCCGGAGATGCAGCAGCACTCGTCGTGGCGGAATTGGATGCAGATGCAGATTCAGATGCGGCAGGACTGGCTTTGGATGGAGAGTACGGCTGTTCTTCTTTTGGTGTAGCCTATGAGATGAGATGTGTGAGTAAATCGCAAAAGAGTTATGAAGTTTTACCTTAAGTTCCTCGTTGACTGCTTTATAGCCATTCGGTATACCCAATCCCTTACTCGCTGGATTGCTGGCTTCTTGGAAGATGACTGGGGCACTGAGCAGACTTTCCAAGGCTTTCTCTTTGCTCGTGTACTCGAGGGCGTTTGTGTTGCTTAAAGCCGTCTGCTTCGCATCTACGACCTGCATATTTACAGCGCACCGACGTCGACGTCAGGATCAAGGATTGTACAAGCAACGAAATGGCCGGAATGACGGCTGAAGGCAATGAGAGTGAAATGGGTTTATATAGGGTACCAGATATATCACACAGGGAATCCCGCCTCGCTGTCGAAGAAATGCCTGACTCTGTCAGCTGCAAATTCTGGAAATCTGGTAGGTGTGTATTCAAGCAGATTTATTGAGCTTATAGTGTCGATGAGATTTCTGAGGATTGTTAAAACTCTATCTGCTGATAAAACACACAAACTCACTCAGCGCTGCTGTGGATGCAGTATCCCAGCCTGCACAGTCTACGCGCCAGTTCTCGCTGGTGATTATCTGCCAATTTGTCGTTGTGCACAGCTATAAGCGTTTTCTTGCTCCTAAGAACTTCAATTATCGTCCCCGTACCTTTGAGTAATCAGATAGTATTGATGCTATCAGCTTACGCGCGCACCTGCATGGGATATGATGATATCAGCGTTATCAATGTAATTGCTCAAGCTATCAGAATATTCGAATGTCTCTTTCACGCTCCCGGGCAGCCCTTCCGGTAGTTTGGACTTGCCGTGCTGTATGACGAGACTGTGATAGCCCTGCTTAGACAGCGCTTGAGAAATTTCTACAGCCTGGCTTATCAATCCATCGAACTTCGTAGATCCTACAGTAATCAGAGCTGTTTTTGCCATTTAGCAGTCGTTGAATCGATACAACCATGCTAGTTGGAGACTACGGCAGCAGCAGTGACGAGGAGGACGTGAAAGTCGAGCAGCCGAAGCAAAGGAATAATGGCGGTCTTTTTGGCTCTCTGCCAAAGCCTTCAACTGGGCAAAAGAGAGCACCCGTCCAGATTAAGTCCGATAGTGCCAAGAGAAGCAAGCAGAGCGAAGACGATGATGTGGCTGCTCTAGTTGGTGAATCTAGCAAAAGGCCACAGCCCAGTACTTCCACTTCGAATGGAAATAGTCTGAGTGGCCTGCTGGGTATGCTACCCGCACCAAAGAAAGCGCAAGTCCAGCAGCAGAAGCAGCAACAGTTTCACAATAAAGAAGCAACACAAGATAAGGATGCCGATCTATCGAGTACGAGCACAAGCAGGAATTCCAAACATTCAGCACCCGTTGATATCTTCTCGTTAGGTGGTGAGTGTACAATTGTGCTCGAATTAAGCTCAAGTACTTCTCAGCATCCACAAGCACATTCAAGAAGCCGTCAACGCTAAGAACACAAGCACAAAGCGCGATCAAGATGAGCGTTGCACCCGAATTACCAGATTACGTCCCACCTGATCCTACACCCTACGATCCATATCCAGGTTATTATCGGAAACCAAGCGGTGAATGGGAATCTTATGAACCTGCTTTCTATCAGTCCAAAGTACGTCAGTGGCAGATAGACGCGGGTATTGACGTAGAGGCCGAGGAAGAGGAGGAACGCAAGCGCAAGCAAGGATTATCAGGAAAGGATATAGTGGATGTGAATGCTAAGGACATACAGAAACAGATGAGACCAACCCAAATGGGAGCTGAGAAGCCGCAGGAACACGTCGAAGTCAGTGGACCGCAAGGCAGAGGAGCTAGAGCCCGTGGTCAACTCAGTTCGCTCATATCTGAAGCTGTTAACAAACGAACGGAACTAGAAGAGAAGATTTCACAGGGTAAAGCAAATCGCGGCAACGCTAGCAAAGTATATGGATTCTAAGTTGTTGCTTAATATGGAAATCGATGCTTCTTTGATACAAACTACAAGATGCTAGTGTACACTCTTCTTCTCAATTTATGACTTAATCTTCTTCGTCGCTGGCTGGTGGCCTATCTTCCACTCTCTTTTTCTTTTGCTGAGGGAAGTTGACCTCATCGTTAGCATCCTGCGAGCGTGAGCAGGTTCAAAAGCATGGCAGAGATACTCACAATCCAGTCGTGATAGAGATCAACAGGTGCAGTGAGCGCTGTCGATGGTGAGCTTACGGCCATAGCTCTGCGCCCAACAACTTACAATTTATAGTCGACTCGAATCTCATATTACAGACTTTGCAATTCAGATAGCCCATGCCGTTCTTCTGATCTAGTTTTACTTGTACCGCATCGTTGCGACTACAGAAAAGACACTGAGCGTGTAAGCGTGGCAGAGGAGCTGCTCACAACACACCTCGAATGTTTTTGGCAGCGTAGTTTTGTCCTTCTTCGGACCCGTTGGCTTCCTGGCTGCCTTGCGTTTTCCCATTGCAGTGTTGGCGGTTTTCTTGAAGAAGGACTATGAATATCAAGCTAGGTGGTGGGCTCAACCAGCCAAAGGAAAAGCCTAAAAAATCTATACTGGAAGATAGCGATGACAGCGACGATGATTCCGGGTTCAAGCCACCCGCCAAGAGCAGCAGCAGCAGCAGTGGTGGTAAGGGTACTGGAATGGTAGCCCAAGCTGCCCAAGCAACCAGCTCGAGGATAGCAAAGCAGCTGGAAGATGCCAAAAAGCTCGACGATAGTGTTTTTGAGTATGACGAAGTGTTTGATCAGATGCAGTCTGCCAGAGAGGCCGTCGAGGCTAGTCGGAAAAAAGAAAGCAGCACACGCGCACCCAAATACATTGAAGGATTGGCTGTTGCTGCAGAAAAGCGCAAACTCGACAGAAGTAGAGCTGAAGAGAAGATGATACAAAAGACTAGAGAAAGAGAAGGTGATGAGTATCAAGGCACCGAAGAGTTTGTCACCGAAGGCTACAAGAAGACTCTTGAGGAAATTAGACTGGCGGAGGAAGAGGAAGAAGCCAGGGAAAAGAAGGAGAGAGACGGCAGAGGAACTGGTGCATCAGCATTTATGCGCGGTATACTCGACGATAAGGAGGAAGAGCATGCTGCTGCTATGAAAGCTGCACAGGAAAACAAATCAAACGTTATACGGCCGCCTGCTTCGCAGACTGAAATTGATTCAGACTCAATGCTTAAGAAGGCTCAATCTAAAGGCAACAATGTTGAGATTGATGATGAAGGACAGGCTGTTGATAAAGTCCAGCTTTTATCTGCGGGTCTGAATGCAGGAAAGAAGAGGCGAGCTCCTCAAGGACCATCTCTTCCAACTTCAAACAACAAAGAAGCAGGATTCAAAAGACAGGCAGTGGGTACTGACGCCTCACAAGCTGCAATTAGAGAACGTCACAGTAAAATGGTTGAGGAGCAGATGTTGTCCCTAACGAAAGAGAAGGAAGAGCAGCAGAAATCTGCAACACAAACCCAACAAGCCAAGACACTCGAAAGACGTAACGATGAGTCTGCCATCGACGCTGCCAAGAGGAGGTTTGCCGAACGCAGAGCCAAAGCCGGGAAATGAAATGTATGCGTTAGAATGCTTTAAACATGTTGTATTATTGCTGCCCGCGTATTCTCCGAGCGAGACGTATATCCTGTTGCATTAAAGTAACTCTCTTTGCGTGTATTGTACATAGATAGCTATCATTGTCGTTAGTGACGTCGTTTTGTTTGTTTAGTGACACCCACGCGTCCTCGAACAGATGCACAAGATAGGCTTCTGCAGCTTCCTGCAAGCATAGTAGCGCGGAAGACTGCCAACGCGCAGGAAATTCCTCCAATCTGTACCCTGTGTTAAGAAATTCTTCGTGTATCTCGCGAACCTTGATTTTGTTAGCGAGGAGATTTCTCTTAGATAGCCCATACCAATCTAGAGAAAGGCAGTTTTTGAATGAGCAAGTCTGTCGACTTCTGGTATTTTCTGATTTCTCTTAACGCGGCCATACCTGGTTTGTACCGCCTTTTTCCGGTTCCTGTTGATTTGTAGGCGTTTAGACTCTTTCCGCCCCTTTCTGCGTACTGCTGGCCGCCTCTACCACTCGTGTCGCGATCTCTATTGCGATTACCATTAGTAGCTGGATCGCCAGCTAGTTGGCCTTAGAATAACGTAAACATTAAATAATGTCACTCACGTGCTTCCGCGCCATTCTCGCCATTTGGTTTTGTTCTCATCCGAGCCATTTTCGATAGCAACTGATGATGACGGTATTGATCGAAGCGAAAGTGATGTGTAAAGGGACGCGTATGTCCGGTGATAGTATGATTTAGTTTCTTCCTAATCGCGTGTTTTTCTTAACAATGCCTACATTCACGCGCACGACGCGCACGGTTAGTTCATCTGGTTCGGTGGGATTTCTAGCGATAACAGGAGCGTCTGGCCAGACTAATCATACATTTCAACGCGACTATCAACAAAATATTTCTGCTATCTCTGTTGGATGTTGACGTCCACTATCTCTCTGCGATGAAAGATGGCGAGAGATTCATCCAGCCGGGATGCTTGAATATATTAGTCGTGCCAATCAAGCCCATACGTAAATCAGTCTACAAGAGCTCTTTAGAAGCTTTGAGCAGCTTCCAGCAGATGAAAGGATCTGAAGTGCCAGGATTCTGTGGGTTGACTTCGAGATCAACAGAGACGTACACCTGACGCTATTTGTACAGCTGCATTTCACCCTCCTCCGCTGTCTCCGACGAGTCACACAATACACATCAACTATCACTCGAATCCTAACAGCATCATCAACGACGCACAGGTTGCGTTCAGCGACCAATTTCATGCTGTGGTTGGCGTAGTCGACTGTCCCTCGCATTCTTCTCTAGATACAGCCAACGACGCGTTCAATCACACCATCGTGGGGCTCCCTGCATCGCTCAAACCACCCATACAGCGCTGCTGGGCATTCCAGCCTAGAGACAGTGAAAGAGCCGCTAACAATCCTTCTTCTCATTTAGCGCTGGTTGAAGACAGCGCATTCTACTTGAATACCCTGATTGCTGATATCATCGGCAGCATTTTGTCTTGGTTTGCAGAAACAGCAGGCGAGAGGCGCAAAAACGACGGTAGACAGTCTAAGCTCTATGGCGATCTTTTTCTCATGTCAGGCAGGCTAAAAGAGAGTTTGGCAAACTATAACGAGAGTTTGTCGCAGCTACGTGCACCTGTCGACTCATTCCATCATGCATCCGCCATTGAATGCCAAGCGGTTGCACAGGTTTTACTATATTGGCAGAAAACAGAAAAAATACCCATCCACGCATTACTCGAAACTCCTTGGGCTGCAATATACGACAAATTCAGTAGCGCTTTAGCGTCATATAAACGTCTGCTACAGACCTCATCTAGTAGTGCACCCGCCTCAAACTCAAGTCTAAATATCAACAATCTATCAGTTTCCAATACAAACTTGACAGCTGTGAGGACTTACGTCCGCGCGTGCCTGAGGTTTTCGAAATTCCTCTTGACAGTTTGGGCTTGTGGGGGTCTGAATGATGAGTCTTTAAATGCATTAGTGATTGGAGGCTCGCCCGTCTTTCTGGAAACTCAGCCAGATCGTGATATGATAGTGGAACATGCCGACAAGATGCCTCATTTGCCCAGATCTCAGATCTCATTGATTGCAGAAATGGCTCATGGAGCACATCTACTTCAATTAGACAGATTGGAGCAGCTAAAGGTTACAATAGCGCTGTTATATACGCATGATAGCATCGGCTATGCGCGCAAGGCAGCCTATTTCCGTCAGGAAGTTGTAGCTATCTGTACAGATTTACTTGAAGCATCACGGAACGATCTTAAGACCGAAGAATCTTACCCAAAGGTTGTACTGAGGCAATTGAAAGACAACAGTGAATCGTTGGTCAAGATTCTGGATGATGTTTGTGATGTTTACGGGATAGACACGCAGTTTAGATACCTTTATAGAGACGAAGATAATGAAGCGAGGGATAGTTTCAAAGAGGAGCTCGAGCATAGCTTTAATTGGACTACTATGCAGCGAAACTTTCTCAGAGATGCCATATCTATCGTAGAGCATATTGGCGACTTTAATGCCATAATCAAGTATTCTGCTATATTGTTGAGGTATTTCTATTTTGCACTAGCTGCTCCTGAGCAGGTTAGAATTGTTCAGATTATGCTTGCAGCACTGGATGTGCTGCGTCGGAGTTTAACCACTACTGTTGAACTCGCTTTTTGGGTTCCTGACCCACTCCTCAGCCTGGAGCTTATAACGTGGGTTTATCGTAGAATAGCGCGCTTCCATTTAACATCCCCAAGACTACCAGGAAATGCCATACCATTTGCATACAGCTCGCAGCGATCATCAATTCGAAAGCTTGCAAACACACCAGCTAGAAGATCTTTGAGAATAGCAGAGGTTAGTTTGTTAAGATTGCGTGAGTAAGTTGACATTTATATCCAGGCTATGACTGTACAAAATGAGATGTTAGAAATAGCAGCAACGCTGCATAATCCTTATAAATTCCCACTAGAGCTACAAGGTGTTGAGCTAATGTAAGTCATATTTCGAATATATTGGGTGGTACTGACACGTCCTGAGCACTTCGGGTGTATGCTTTGAGGGCGAGAAGATGGACGTCTGTCTGGCACCAGTTTCATATCAGACATTGCTACTGAAAGGTTTAGTACAGAGTACGGGCCAACTGACAGTACTGGGATGTAGAATGAGAATGAAAGGGACGGTGACGAAGGAAATTATTCTCCCGTTGTCTAACACGGACGAAGAGAAACGTAAGAGCAAAGCTCGGAGTTTGAAATTAGAGCGGAGGAGCAAGATGAAGAGCTCGGCATTGAACAGTACACCATCTCTACAAAGGCAGAGTATGTCTAGTAGATCCTCAACCATTGCTTCTATGAACGATTCCCGGAGGACTACTCTCACGAGCGCTCCTGGAGGTATGAAAAGTCCCCAGTATATCAATATTACTGCAATTCACTCACTACCAACGCTCGTCGTTGCGGCGACTAATATGAATCATCATGCTTTAATGCTTTACAGTGGAGAATGGTGGGTCTGATAGACTTCAGTGCTTTATCTGACAACGCGATTAGTACGACGCTCAAGTTGATTCTAGAGAATACGTCGGACGTTGATGTAGATTTCATCGACATAAAATTCAGCGATAACTCAACGGAATGTTTGTTATCAGCTATAGAAGAGCAGCAGGGTAGTTTGACTGAAACGCACGAGATGGAATACACGGTCGCGCACGAGCCTGTCTTCAGACCTTGTACCGATATCTCGGCAATAACTATACCAGCAAGACGGAGAGCAGTTTTAGATATATATTGCTATGGAAGAGTGGGTTGTAACCAGGGTTCAATCATCGTTGAGTATGGTCGTGACAGCGAGGACTCTGAACAGATTTACGCGCGTCAGCTTGTTTACTCGCTGTCATTAACAGTGCAACAGACGCTCGAAGCTCAACAAATCTCTGTTTTGCCTTTCGAAGGCGTCGAGAAGGCCTCCGAGTTGGAGCAGAAGGATTATTTCGGATTGTGGCCTAATTCACCCAGCGCTAGCGCCAGCCAACCAATGACTCCGACACAAATGACGCAGCCTAGTACACCACATCTGCCCCTGATAGAGCAATCACAGCTGCTCCAGAATAGCAACAAAGATACCAAGGAGTTTCTGCTTATCGTCGATATTCGAAATTCATTCGGTACTCCATTTGAAGTGGTATTGGAGAGAGTCAAAGAAGACGAAGAAGAGGAATACATGACCGAATTTGGAGTCTGTCGATTGGTTCAGCCTGGTTCAACTGCAAGGCTTGTTTTGCCTGTGCGGAGAATGAAGCTACGAGAAGCGACTTCGACGGCTAACATACCAAGTCTCTGTGAGAGACAGTTTACAGTATCACAAACAAGTCTACCACTGAAGAAGGAGAGGATCATGAGAGAGATATTCTGGTATAGTCAAGAGCTATACAAGAATGTGAGACTATTTTGGCGTGAACCCGACTCAACGACGGACACACCAAGAGCTGGAAACCTCAACTTCAACCTCCGCAAACATAAGCTGAGCAGGAGGATGTTGGAGATGGTTAAACTAAATGATATAGACATAGATTTGGCACAGAGTTCATGGGACAAGATAGTGATTGGAAAGGAAGCTCAACTGAGGCTGCGCATAGCGAACAAAAGTGAGCGCTTTATGAAGTTGAAATACAAAGTCCAAGCGAGTGTGGAAGGATGCGTGATTATTAAGGGACCGGAATGGACGCATCTCCAACGTCTTGAATCGGATGAGGAGACTGTGCAGCATGTTAGAATACTGCCATTGTCAAAATGTCGCGTTGAAGTTGTGGTGATATTAGAGGAAGTGTATGCTGATGACATAGTTGATGCGACAATCGACTGGGACGAGCGCGTTAGAAGATCAGTGGAGAGAATACAAGATTACAAGTCAAAGCCATGTATTATTGATGTTTGTTAGAAATGAATGTGTTGAATTCTGGCTTGGTTTATTGCCTTCATCATGTCGTTGAGCGAATTGGAGAAGATGACTGATAACGTTGAGCCGAGGTGAGGTGGAGGTGTATTGAATGCTTGACATTAACGCAGCAATATATAGCCAGTCGTGGGATGTTATTAGACAGGCGCTTAAGGAGAGAATTCAGGAGGTGAGTGAATGTCGCCGGCGAGACAGGAGACAGTAGATTAAACTGCGCGTCACAGAATATAAAGAAGTACTACGACAACACTAGCCATAATACCCAACACGATGACCTAAAGAATACCCGAGAGATGGACAAACCTAAAGTCGAACTCGATACGCGCACAAGAACTGAGCCAGAGATCAATATAGCCGACGGCGGCAATAACCTACAACTCGGGCAAAGTGACGAACACAGTCAGTCTCCAGACAAGTCACGAGTACAAACACCTGCTGTTGTGATTGGACCGAAACGTGCACCGGTTGTTGAGAGCGTTTCGGAGAAGGAAGCCTTTGAAGAGTTCAATAGCATCTGGCAGATAATCGAAGTGGATTTCGTTGAGTATGTTGATATTCTGATCAAGGAGTTGCTGACGTGAATTGGAATATCAACAGTGAACCTCCATTCACGATACAACGAATATCCGAATTAGCTATATACAATGACAACAAGGATAGAGGCTCGTATAGAACCGTTGGAAAATATTTGCGGGCGCTGCATAGAGTAGTAATGGTGACATCAGGTAAAATATCACTCGATGCACAAATAAAGGCGATGGAAGGTACATCTAATACGAATACATGTGGACTCCTTAATGGAGAAGGCGCCGTGCCTCTAGATTCAGTTGAATTAAGCAATGCATCGGCATTGAATGTTTCACCCTCACATTCAAGCAGGGCAAGCGCACCACCAACCCCAATGTTCTCACCGATACCGTTTTTAGCTAATAGAAAGACAAGCAGAGAAATATCTCCATTGAGTATGCAAGACACCCAAGCTGATGTAGAGGACTTTGGGAATGTGAATCTTAACAGGCCAACAAGTCCGACGAGCAGTAGTAGCAATGCAGCGGCAGCAGCAGCAGCAGCTTTGAGTGGAGGAACCAATTCTGCCGATGGAGAAAGTGACGCTCAGCCACCACCGCAACCAACGACTGCACAGGAACATCTTGGTATTGTCGATGAGTTGGACGCTGGGCAGGGCAAGGTTGCAGAAGAGCCTGTGTCCCTGAGCAGTACAACACAACTTGAAAGTGGAAATGGTAGCAGCAATACAAATAACACGAGTGATAACAGTGATTCTGACGATAAGAATGCAGCGAATGCAGCGAATGAAGCTAACGAAGAAGAGGGTCGCGCGAATAAGAGGAGAAAGTCTGAGCATCTAATTGAAAATGAGGACGAGAAACTAAAGAAAAGCTTTTAATATATTTTAATGGATGTTTAACTTATTTCAAGCATTGAGTTTTGTGGTCTTTGCGAGGCACGCAACCTCCTTCTCCTGCACCGCAATCACAAATGAAACCAAAAACCTTAGGAGGACTATTATTGATATCCTTGTCGGTGGGAGCAGCATCCTCATTCGCAGCTCCGACGCCTTTGCCTGTTCTGTACAATAGTAGACGCCAGGATAACAGCGATAATAGTTCGGGCGGTGATAGCAGCAACGGTGATAGCAGCAATGGTGGGAGTAGCTCGAACAACAGCGACAATAATTCGAACAACAATCACAATAATTCGAACAACAACGATAACAATTCAGACAGCAACAACGACAACAGCACCGACAATAATGATAATGGTGGCAGCAGCAGTAATGACAGCAGCAGTAGCTCATCAAATAGCGGCGATAGTAGCACCGACTCTAGCCCGTCTGAGGGTAATACCAGCAGTGACAATAATACCAACAGCAGCAGCAGTAGCGCATCTCGCTCCTCTGCTTCATCACAATCCTCTGCTTCATCGCAGTCTACTGCCTCTTCACAGTCCACTGCCTCGAATGCGTCGACTGCGAGTGAAAACAGCTCAACACCATCACCAAGCCTTTTAACTAAAAACAATGGAAATGTGGTGACAGTAACGCAGACGCCTTCGCCGGGCTCAGGCAACGCATCGAGTGAAGAATCAGACGGTTTGAGCACAGGTGGTATCATTGGTATCGCTGTGGGCGTAGGTGTTGCCGCGATAGCCGCCGCCGGCTTTGTTATCTGGAGATGTGTGAAGAGACGATACGCAGATATCGAAGACGACGAGGACAACAGTGGTGAGTGGGTTCTTAAGTGGTGATAGATTCTGACACAGAAACAGACGACATTAAATGGCCTCAATTGCGAGATGAAGACGGACCATCAGCAACCGCACTCCAGCCATTGCCTGCTCGCCCTACCGGTGGTGCAGGTATAGAGATGGAGAGCAGCTACAGCAACCCACATCCAACGAACGAGACAGATGACGATTTGAGTCTAGGTGGTGAGCCACTAACCAACGCGTCACACTCTATCGGTGGAATGCGTTCAAACAGCCCGGGTGCAATGGGATACGCGCCTTATAGCGATTATCCTATGCCTCCAAACGCAGCAGCAGCTGCCGGTGGAGTAGCACATCCGCAGTACTTTGATCCACTCACTGGTATGGCCTATTACAGTGATGAACATGCTGGAGCAGGTGCTGGATATAGCGACAATGCATACGCAGATCCATTCGCGAATGAAGCACCTCCTTCCTCTCAGACGCCTCAACCTCCTTGGGCACATGCGCAGAGCGAAGCTTCTCTCCTCCATCCTTATGGCGGTACTCCTTCGCCCCATCCACAAACTGCCTATCCGGTGCCAGGTCCGGGACCACAGCCGGGTCAGTACTTTAACATGTACGGAGGTAAAGTGTGATTGTGATTGGGTTTAAAAGTCGTGTGCGCCATAAAGAAGCTAATTGGAGCTGGTCTCCTTATTCCTTGCAGAGCTGGTCTCCATCTATGGTTGGTGTATTGAAAGTTTTCTTTGTCTTTCAGCAAGTGACATTCAAAATGAGAACATTACAAGTATATTATTATGATTAACTTTATCTTCGATTCTATGTCCTAGAATATATATATGATTCTTTATAGTACAGTGAGGGGCATATGCAAAACTTGTGTTCAAAATTGCTATCTCAGTGTTCATCCTTCCATGCACCGAAGGCTTCATCCTCCTCCTCAAGCTCATGTTCGAATAACCTTGAGTGTCGTGAGTCACAAGTCTAGTAGGGTACTCAGTACACACCGAAAACACGCTAGGAATATAAATCTGCTTGTACAGATCTAGACGTACATCCTGGCCATGTCTGTGAACTTTCCAAACCCGCGATCGCCATCCCACTTGTGTGAGGTTTTGGCATATCTCCACGAAGGGTAGGAGGTGCTCCATCTGTATCTCCTTACCAGTGCTGGAGTCACCCAGCAGATGTAGCTTTTCAAGCCTGGTCCAGTTCGGTGCACACTCGCTCATCAGAATGCCGGTGTCTACAATGGGGAGATGCACCACCAATTCGGTGAGATGAGGGCACTTGTTGGATACGTTAGTGAGCATCTCCTGAGTAACCAAGACGTGATGTATCTGTTTGTAAATGTTGTTAGTCCTATCCGGGCAAAGCAGAGATACGCTTACCCTAAGTGTCGTCAATGTATAGCAATGCATATTGACCAAACGCTCGAGAAACTCCGCGGGCAGATACGGCAGACTGTCCATCCCTGACGAGTATATAGTGAAGCTCTTGAACGACTTGCTCGGTCTAATAGCGTCTAATAGTTTATCCAGCACGCCTGAAGAGTTATATGTCACACTGAGATGTGTGAGGTAAGGCATAATAATTTCCCAGTGAGTGCTAGTCAAGCTGAGCGATTCTAATGCCAGTGAGGTAATGTGTGGGTTCCGCACGAGGATATTCACGATAGATCTATCCGTCACGCGCTTCAATCCACCAAGACTGAGCTGATGGAGGTTTGTCAAGCTTCCCGCAATGCTGTTGAGGTATTTATCGTCAATCACGCCGCTCTCTTTGGCCAATATCATCAGCGATCGCAGCTGCTGGCCACGCTGCTGGAGAAATGGCCGCAAAGCGCGCGCTATGCTACGATCAGGCAGGATAACTTTCAGGGTGTGCAGTGTGCGCCATCGGGCTGGAGTGGGTTTGAAGATGTCATCGTATCTTATATCGTTTCCGGAATTGATTTCCAGCTCTGACAGTCGAGGTAAGGTGCTAACGACTGATAGGATATCCGTGCTGAGCGTCATGGCTCGCGTCCAGCTGAGGATCTCTAGATTGGTGAAATGGGTGAGTGACGACGTCAATGTGTCGTAGAGATGGACTCTTTCGATGTGGCTGAGCTGACGGGGAAAGGATCGTATCTCTAGCTTTTTCACAAGGTGCGCTAGCTCGCTGTTGTGCTTTATGGCGTCGAAGAACTCCACCAGCTTGTCGGGTCGCTCCCATGGCCTGAGGGCGACGAATGAATACAGCTGCTTATACGCTTCATGGGAGAACTCCTTATTGAGTGTGAGCACCGGCAGCAGGTCCCTCGGGTTGGCCGAAAGTGGCTCGATGATATTGGGTATCAGCTCAGGAGGCAATCTTTGGATGTTCATAAGAGCAAAAGGCTGTATTAATGCACTCGGATGATTTTCACTTTCTTCAGCGCTGCTGTACTATTTACGGCCGTGCTGGTTGGTGCACGGAGTTCGGGCCTGTGATGATTGAGTAACTTAGAAGAGATATCGTATAATCAGGCTAAATGCATTGCGATTCGTGGTATTAATACAAGCGGGGTATTAACAGAGTCATTCATATCTAGAAAGTCTATTCAGTGCCAGCCTAGCAAGTTCTTCAGCGCGCAAAGCCCTTTGCTCTGCTGCTAGCCGCCTACTGTGCTCCTTAAGCAGATCGTTCTTGATTATGTTAACGCAGTGCACAAGGTTCACGAGTTTGTCGTGCGAAGCCGTTGTTATATTGCATGGCGTGAGACTGACTGGGGTGATGTTTGAGGCAGCGGGGAAAGATTTAGCGGGGTTTGATGCGGGGTTTAAAGGGGTGGAATTCGACATGTTTGTGTCACGTGGGGCCCTCCCGTCTAAACTTTCTTCCCTGGATTCTTTGTAATCGATAAGGATAGCCGGCAATGTGCTCCGCTGCGTGGAAGATTTGGAGCGATATTTATCGATCATCTTACGTAATTTGTTTGGGCTGCTCAATGGCTCTGGACCAGTTTCTCGTAAGAATTGTGCTAGCTCATATGTTGATGTCATTTGCCGATGTTCATGTCCATGGATCAGAAAATATCAGAGTTCAGGGAGCGTACGAGTAAAATATTTGATAAATACGCATTATTCCAGAAACTGGAAAATATCGACAGTTCACCGGAATCTTCGACTTGTCCCTCGCAAGGTATGTTAGCGGACGTGACAGATAATTGACTTGTATTAACAGCGGAAATAAACGCTTAGAATCTACCTCAGGCTCTGCAGTTAATTCAGCTTACGTAGCAAGGTCTACGACGTCACATGACTCTCATCTAAAATCCCGCGAATAAGGAAGTATCTGCGATGCGTGCGCCCAAGTGCCCACGCATAAGGATATTCCGATGCTTGTAAATGAGCTTTTAATGACTTCCTTCCTAATCCGTCGAATCTAGTTACCAATTTTGATGAACTCCGTGAGACAAGTCACCACGTGACCAAATTCAGGTACCGCATTTGGGATTCCCCTCTTGTAAAACTTCGATCGCTCGTTCTTCTTCTTTAACAACTACGACGATGGCTATAAATTTTAAAGCAAATGGACAGCCACTGGGGATTGTCACAATCTTCATCGCTTTATTAACGTAGGCCCCCGCACACTCCCCGCATATCGCAGCTAACCAAATCTTACAGCTCCGTCGGAGGTATGATCTTTGGGTGTGTACAGGGTCTTGTACGACCAGGATGTCGCCACTGACTCTTCTAGTTATGATACCGGTCAAATCTCGGACATGCTCCTCATG
This sequence comes from Wallemia ichthyophaga EXF-994, assembly GCF_000400465.1. NCBI lineage: Eukaryota > Fungi > Basidiomycota > Wallemiomycetes > Wallemiales > Wallemiaceae > Wallemia > Wallemia ichthyophaga. The sequence goes on along the minus strand of NW_008806285.1, from coordinate 305,285 downwards.
GAAGACTTCCTCCAGCGTTTCGCAGATATTCGCGAAGGTTGCAACGCCAACGGAATGAACTGCACCACCTACGAATTCTCCAGAGTCAGAGAAGGTCTTATTGTCGGTCTTCTCTCAATTGGTACCCTGTGCGGTGCTCTCTTAGGTGCTCCAATTGCCGACAAGCTGGGTAGAAGATGGGCTATGTCGATTGAGTGCATCGTCACTACTATCGGATTTATTGTTCAAATCACTGCCTTCCATGTCTGGCAGCAAATCGCTGTTGGTAGACTTATTGCTGGTCTTGGTGTCGGTGCCCTCTCTGCCGCGGTACCAATGTACATGTCAGAGTGCGTCGTTGCTGCCTTCAGAGGTACAGCTGTCGCCTGCTACCAACTTGCCATCACCTTTGGTATCTTGTTGGCATACTGTTTCTGCTACGGTACCCGTGAATTGTATAGCGATGCCAGCTGGAGAATCATTGTCGGTCTTGGTATGGTTTTGACCTTCATCCTTGGTTGTGGTATCTGGTTACTTCCAGGTGAGCATACTTAAATGGCTTTCTTAACTCATACTGATATCATGTCAGAATCACCACGCTGGCTCATGAAAGCCAACAAACCTGACGAAGCAAAACGTGCACTTGAAAGAATCAGAGGTGTCAACACGGACTTCGATAGTACAGTCGTCGATCATGATTTCCTTGAAATTGCCAGCCGTATTAAGATGGAGCAACAAACCGAATCTCCATTCTGGAGATCATGGGTGGAGTGCTTCGCCGGCCATCCTGGTACTAAGAAGTTGGTTTACAGAACTTTCCTTGGTATGTTTATTCAAAGTCTGCAACAGCTGACTGGTGCCAACTACTTCTTCTACTACGGTGCCACGATCTTCCAATCGGTTGGTATCGAAGATTCTTACATCACCCAAATCATCCTCGGTGTCGTCAACTTCGTTTGCACATTTGCATCACTTTACGTCTTGGAAAACTTTGGACGTCGTAAGCCTCTCATCATTGGTGGTCTCTGGCAATGTGTTTGGTTGCTCATTTTTGCTTCCGTCGGTGTTGCTCGCCCACCAGATCAGAACGAGGGCATGGGTGATCTCATGATCGTTTCAGCTTGCTTGTTCATTGCCAGTTACGCCACTACTTGGGGTCCAGCCTGCTGGATTGTTACTGGTGAAACGTTCCCAATGAGAACCAGAGCCAGACAAGCAGCCATCGCGACTGCTTCAAATTGGACGTGGAACTTCCTTATCTCCTTCTTTTCGCCATTCATCACTGGTGATATTGGATACGGTTACGGTTACGTGTTTGCTGGTTGCAACTTATTCGCAGCATTCTTCGTCTTCTTCTTCCTCTACGAGACTGCCGGCTTGACCCTTGAGGCAGTCGACGAGATGTACTCTACCGACGGTTTGAAGGCTTACCAAAGCGGTGGATGGACACCCCCTGGTTACAGTTCAAGAGGAGAAGTCATGGAAACAAGCAAGGTTGAGCAGTACCACAAGGATCATGCCGACAATGGCGAAAAGAGATTCGATGATGATGAGGAGAGAGTCTCTCAAACATCAGGCCATCAAGATGTTTCTCGTAAGGTCTAAGATGCTGCTCAATAGGCATGAGCTGCAAAGGATTTTCTTTTCGCGTTTTCATTCACTTTTCACTCTCAAGGAATATTTCATCTCTATAGGATAAAACATTCTTAGGATTGCGTCAATGTCTAACAACCACTTACTTATTAACTTGCCAGATTCCATCTTTCAATTTGCCATCATGAGATCTCAATAGACTTTATCATGCAAATCCATACACTTCTTGTACTATCAATACTTTCAGATTATGTCGAATAAACTTATTTCATTGAAATTTTTTTCGTTGGACTTGAGGTGTTTAGGAAGACTGAACTTGCAACTGGAGTGAAACAACGATTTTGAAGCGTTAGATTTGCAGTACGAGAACGTGCGTGTCTGTGGATATTTGAAAACTACATACGTTTTGGTTTTTTGAGTCTTTTATATGCTAGGATGTTGGGTTGCCCTGAAAAGAAAAAAATGTCTGGAGATATACTGATGATGCGAGTGCAGGATTGGGTAGTGGGTAGTACTTTCCCGATGGCTTATACTATCTACCATTCTTGTTTGTGAAAACCTTTAACGACAAGTCAAGCGCACTAGAATTCATCGGAAAGGTCGAAGAGTTTGTCAAACTTAGACACATATCAGAGCGCATCCTGACACCCTCCGGATTCTTGACGAAAGTGCTGAGTCAAAATAACATGATGGATTTTAAAGAGGTGGTGTGAGCGTAAGTCACGTTACTGGATTTGTAAGGTTACTTCGGAAGCGGTCCGCTGTCAATCAATCTGAAACAGCGACGGATCTGATGACGCCCAGTGAGAACGAGATCGTGGTCGAAACTGTGACCAGCTTTTTTTAGAGATCAGAAGCTATCTATACGGTCAGATACCGCTATCAGACACTTAAGCTTGTGGAGGTGGAGATGGGCAGATCAATGTGGATCCGCGGGTTCCAGAAAACGCAAAAAAAATAATGAGACTTTTTAACATTAGTTTATTTAGTTGGACCTAGATTTTGGATAGATCTCCGTAGCTCCGTAACAGACATGTGACCAGCCGTCTCAGGTACGGATTGCATGTGCGCTTTCCTTGTAATATTCTGACAAATTGCTCTTTAACCAGAACCACAATGACCAACATCAAGTATAATAATCAACCGCTGGGCATTGTGTCTATTTTCATTGCCATTTTAACGTAGGCCCCGCATCCGTCTCCGCACTCCAACTGACGAATCCCACAGCTCCGTCGGAGGGATGATCTTCGGGTGCGTACAGTTATTGTACTTGTGCATAGCCGCTGACACTGCCACAGTTACGATACCGGTCAGATCTCAGACATCGTCCTGATGGATGACTTCCTCGAACGGTTCTCAGACATTCGTACAAACTGTGATCCTAACGGATTGAACTGTGATATGGACTTTTCAAGAGTCAGAAAGGGTCTTATCGTCAGTTTGCTCTCCATCGGTACCCTTGCTGGTGCTCTTTTTGGTGCTCCTATTGCCGACTACCTCGGCAGAAGATGGGCTATGACTATCGAGTGTATCGTCGTCAGCATTGGATTTATCGTTCAAATGGCTGCCTTCACTGTCTGGCAGCAAGTCGCTGTCGGTAGACTTATTGCCGGTTTGGGTGTCGGTGCGTTGTCCGCCGCTGTACCAATGTACATGTCCGAGTGTGTAGTGGCCTCTTTCAGAGGTAATACTATCATCTAGCTACGGAAGCCTTCATCTTACCACATTTAACAGGTACGGCTGTCGCTTGTTACCAACTGGCAATCACCTTCGGTATTCTACTGTCATACTGCTTCTGCATTGGTACTCGTCAATTAGAGAGCGCCGCGAGTTGGAGAATCATTATCGGTCTCGGTTTCGTGTTAACTTGCACTCTCGGTTGTGGTATCTGGCTCTTACCAGGTGAATACTTATGTTTTCAACCCTTCCTTACTAACGATGCGCTAGAATCTCCCCGTTGGTTGATGAAGAACAACAAGCCTGAACAGGCAAGACATGCGCTCGAGAGAATTAGAGGTGCTGAGACAGACTTTGAAAGAACCGTTGTCGAGCACGACTTCCTAGAGATTTCTGGCCGTATTGAAATTGAAAGACAAGTTGAGTCTCCATTCTGGCAGTCCTGGGTGGAGTGTTTCATTGGTCACCATGGCTCGAAGAAGTTGGTCTACAGAACGCTTCTTGGTATGATGATGCAAAGTCTGCAACAGCTGACTGGTGCCAACTACTTCTTCTACTACGGTGCCACTATCTTCCAATCGGTCGGTCTCTCAGATTCGTTCATCACACAAATCATTCTCGGTGCCGTCAACTTCGTTTGCACATTCGCATCACTTTACGTCTTAGAGAACTTTGGACGTCGTCGTCCTCTCTTCTGGGGTGGTCTTTGGCAATGTAAGTCATGAAAATCTTCCTCCCTGAATATTACTGACTTTTCTACAGCCGTGAGTAGTTTATAGATACCATTAGCCATTGCTAATCTCTCTTTAGATTTGGCTCTTCATTTTTGCCTCCGTCGGTGTTGCTCGCCCACCAGATCAGAACGAGGGCATGGGTAATCTCATGATTGTCTCAGCTTGCTTGTTCATTGCCAGTTACGCAACTACTTGGGGTCCAGCCTGCTGGATTATCACTGGTGAAACGTTCCCAATGAGAACCAGAGCCAGACAAGCATCCATTGCCACCGCATCAAACTGGGTATGGAACTTCCTCATCGGGTTCTTCTCACCATTCATCACTGGTGACATTGGCTTCGCCTATGGTTACGTCTTCGCTGGCTGTAACTTATTTGCGTCAGTCTTCGTATACTTCTTCCTCTACGAGACTGCCGGTTTATCTCTTGAGGCAGTAGACGAAATGTACTCAACCGATGGCTTGAAGCCATGGAAGAGCAGAGCTTGGACACCTCCTGGCTATGAAAATAGGAGGGATGTCATGGAGTCGGCCAAGCTTGATACATATCATGATGAGAATGGCGAGAACGTCGACAAGAGATTTGAGGATGGTGAGAGGTTCTCTCAAGCTTCAGATCAGCACGAAGACGCAGCCAAGAAGGCTTAAGATTTTCAGGAAGTCTTATATTCCTCCTCTCTTTTTTAATTTGCTTTTTCGCTTCTATAGGACATAGAACTTTCCAAGGTTTGCTCTCATTTTACTAATTGCTTACTATGACTTGCTTAGATAATTCTTGCGCAAATAAAATAATACCTGTGCTCTCAAATGAATTTGCTTCTTCCCAAGAATGTGTGCATTGAGATTGCGTGACATTGGTATGGCGATTGCGGATTTTGAAATGATCGTGCAGAAAGAGTGTCACTGTAACGTTCACATTGATTCTCCCTTTTCGAATTTTGATTGTGAATTTGTGTGCGTTGTAGATGGCGTGAAATTGATATAGTGATTGTGGATTTCGGGATGAGCGCGTAGAGAGAGCGTATCATCGGTGATCACTGTTCTTTGTGGAGTAGCTACTAAGAATACATTTCGGGAATGCATGCCATCTCATGAATGCATGCTCGTTGTGACAGCTCATGGTTGTCTCATATTTCCGAATCATCATCACGATTGAAGAGATGCTTGTCTGTTAAAGATGGGATGAGCAGCAATGCTGAGGGAACAGCAGATATGTAAAGTAGGATATTTGAATAGGAAGACACCATCGTTGAGGTCAGACACCATTGGTAAGACAGCAGCTTTGGTATACTTGACCGACAGTTGATGAAAGTATGAGTTCAGGAAAACGTGATGACTGTTTAGATAATGGATAGTAAACAAGTCATGTTATGTGATGGTATAGACGGAACCTCTCCGCTGTCATTCTTTAAGCTTTTTGTGACAACGACGCACCATATGGGCCTCGCTTTAATAAGCGCGAGGCTGGTAGCGTGGTTAAAAATATTGAGGAATGGATTTTCAGACACGCGGTCGGAAAATAGTATACTCCGGTGAAAATTGTGGTTATGGCAGCTGGAGAGCGAGTGTGTAGTTACGGAAACGGCTGCCGACCCATCAATGAGCACCAGTCTATATCCAGGCTTTTTTTTGCCATTGAATTTGGATTATCTTCGTATTGCTTGCACATGACAAGAGTCAGGTACCAAATTCATCATGCAGCTCGTCGTAATGTTCGACCGTGCCCATTCGCACTTATGTAAAGCTCGAGTAGCCTAATCTTGCCTCTAATTACAACCACTATGATCAATTTCGAAATAAAGGGTCAGCCGGTGGGGCTTATGACAATCTCCATTGCGTTATTATCGTAAGTCCCCGCATCCCCGAACTTTGCAACTGATCAAGACCCATAGATCTGTCGGAGGAGGTATCTTTGGGTGTGTATAGACTGAATCTGCGTTATGCCGCCGTTAACATTCACTCCAGATATGATACCGGTATGATCTCAGACATGCTTCTCATGAGGGATTTCCTAGAGCGTTTTTCAGACATCCGTGAAGGATGTGACTCCAACGGTATGAACTGTAGCAACTATGAATTATCCAGAGTCAGAGAAGGCCTTATCGTCGGTCTTCTCTCCATCGGTACCCTTGCCGGTGCTATCTTTGGTGCTCCTATTGCAGATTACCTCGGCAGAAGATGGGCTATGACAATTGAGTGTATCGTCGTCAGCATTGGATTCCTCATACAGATAACCACCTTCACTGTCTGGCAGCAACTCGCGGTTGGTAGACTGATAGCTGGTCTGGGTGTTGGTGCTTTATCAGCAGCGGTACCAATGTACATGTCCGAGTGCGTCGTAGCGTCTTTCAGAGGTAGGTGTGCCCTTTGAAGAAAATTTTGCTCTAACGTTATGAACAGGTGCGGCTGTCGCTTGCTACCAGCTCGCAATCACCTTAGGTGTCTTGCTTTCATACTGTTTCTGTATTGGTACCCGTCAATTAGATAGCGACGCTAGTTGGAGAATCATCATCGGTCTCGGTTTTGCGTTTACATTCACCCTTGGAATTGGCATTTGGTTCCTTCCAGGTGGGTAGCTTGATGATTTCTCGGGGTTTTGCTGATAATCTCAGAATCACCACGTTGGCTCATGAAAAACGACAGAACCGACGACGCAAGAAATGCGCTCGAAAGAATTAGAGGTATCAAGACAGACTATGATAGAGCTGTTGTTGAGCATGACTACCGCGAAATTGAAACAAATATCAACATGGAGAGGGAGAATGACGCTCCATTCTGGCAGTCGTGGATTGAATGTTTCGTCGGCTCTCCTGGCTCGAAGAAATTGGCCTACAGAACCTTCCTTGGAATGATGATGCAAAGTCTGCAACAGCTGACTGGTGCCAACTACTTCTTCTACTACGGTGCCACTATCTTCCAGTCTGTCGGTATCGATGACTCTTACATTACCCAAATAATTCTCGGGGTCGTGAACTTCGTTTGCGTTTTTGCTAGTCTTTACATCTTGGAGCACTTTGGTCGTCGTAAACCACTTTACATCGGTGGTTTATGGCAAAGTGAGTAGCGGAAATCTTCCTCTTGAACCCTTAATGACTCTTTCACAGGTGTGAGTAAGAGAAATTTCGATAAAATCGTTGCTAATTTTGTCTCAGATTTGGTTGCTTGTTTTTGCTTCAGTAGGGGTTGCACGTCCTCCAGCGGAGTACGATGGAATGGGAGATCTCATGATTGTCTCAGCTTGTCTGTTTATTGCCAGCTATGCCGCAACGTGGGGACCAGGGTGTTGGATTATCACTGGTGAGACGTTCCCAACGAGAACAAGAGCAAGACAGGCATCGCTGGCGACGGCTTCGAACTGGACGTGGAACTTCCTTATCTCCTTCTTTTCGCCATTCATCACTGGTGACATTGGCTTCGCTTACGGTTACATCTTCGCTGGCTGCAATCTCTTCGCGTCAGTCTTTGTCTTCTTCTTCCTCTACGAAACTGCTGATTTGTCTTTGGAGGCCGTCAATGAGATGTATTCAACGAAAGGTTTGACAGCTTGGGGCTCAGAAAAATGGATTCCACCAGGAATGTCTCGAAGGGGAGATGCTTTGGAGTCTTCGAACGCTGAAAAGTACACGTTCGATCACTCTGACGGTGACAGATTCTCTCAATCATCAGGAAATAACGACGATGCAGGAAACAAAGCTTAAATGTAAGCTGCATGGAAGACTTCATCTCACTTTTCATCAATTTTTTCATTTCTGCCGGATGCAAAGGACAGCTCTCCAATATTTCAAGTTACCTACTAATCTATCCATAACTGGTGATCACGAATTGCTAAAGGCTTCCTAATGTCATCAAAATGATGCCTGTATTATCAAATTTTTCGAATAAATTTACTTTAAACTTTAGCCGACTTAGATATGTGACTGGGCGGGGCTTGCAGTTGGGGCGAGATCGTGATTGCAGTCAGTGATATCCCTTAGTAGCGAGAGTTTGCATCATCTGTTTTTGTATGAAGATCTTGCATATTGAGTATGGTAGTGTTGTAAATGAGTTACTGAAAAAAAGACATCTCAGCAATATATACTTGTAGTATGATAAGAACGCATCTAGAAATATCCTCAGTCAGCCCAGAGTTCCCATGATCCTTTAAATTAGATCAAGAGACGTGATCAGCCATGTCGGAGGCTTCCGATGTGCCAGCACGCTTCGGTTTCTTGACGAAAGGGGTGCCATTATGCGGTCGTATGATAACGGACAAAAAGTAAAAAGTAGGATGATGACATTGTAAGATTTGTGTATACGGAAGTGTTCCGGTGTCAGTCTTTTACAACTTACTGAAACAACAGCGTACCTGAAGACACTCAGATGGAAGTTTAGCGTCTTTGTTTTTATTTTTGACAAGTATTGAAATTATAGCCGCCATGCATGCATAATTCCCGCAATACCCCGTTTAGCATTCTCGATAATGCAGCTAGACCAGATTATGAGATACGAAGAAGCTCTTCCCTTAGCATTCTTGGGGATTTTATCCGCATTGAGTCACCCCCGGTGATCATCAAACAAGGAAGAGTTCCGTATGCGCACCGTATGACGTGCACATGACCATCAGGTACGCATTCATATACCATACTTGTAAAGTCAATCCGAGCTGCCCTTTCATCTCGAACTACAACCACAATGTTTAATTTTAAAGTACATGGACAGCCGCTAGGGCTTGTGACAATTTTCATAGCAGCACTATCGTAGGGCCCCGCATCTCCGCAAAACACCACTAACTGAGACCTGCAGCTCCGTTGGAGGTATGGTTTTTGGGTGAGTACAGAATGTCATTACGAGACCTCCCCGCTCACAGCGCACTAAGTTATGATATTGGTATGATATCAGACATGCTTCTCATGAGGGACTTCCTCGAGCGATTTTCGGACATTCAAGAGGGATGTGATGCTAATGGTATGAACTGCGAGACTTACGAGTTTTCCCGAGTCAGAGAGGGTCTTATCGTTGGTCTTTTGTCGATCGGTACCTTTGGTGGTGCTCTTCTTGGTGCTCCTCTCGCGGACTTTTTAGGGAGAAGATGGGCCATGACGATCGAGTGTATCGTAGTCAGTATTGGATTCCTCGTACAGATCACTACATTTGAAGTGTGGCAGCAATTCGCAGTCGGTAGACTGATAGCTGGTCTGGGTGTTGGTGCTTTATCAGCAGCGGTACCAATGTACATGTCCGAGTGCGTCGTAGCTTCTTTCAGAGGTACAGCGGTTGCTTGCTACCAACTTGCCATTACATTTGGTATGCTTTTGGCATATTGCTTTTGTTACGGTACCCGCCAGCTAGACAGTGACGCGAGTTGGAGAATCATCGTTGGTCTTGGTTATGCACTCACTTTCACGCTCGGTTTCCAGGTGGGTAGCTTGATGATTTCTCGGGGTTTTGCTGATAATCTCAGAATCACCACGTTGGCTCATGAAAAACGACAGAACCGACGACGCAAGAAATGCGCTCGAAAGAATTAGAGGTATCAAGACAGACTATGATAGAGCTGTTGTTGAGCATGACTACCGCGAAATTGAAACAAATATCAACATGGAGAGGGAGAATGACGCTCCATTCTGGCAGTCGTGGATTGAATGTTTCGTCGGCTCTCCTGGCTCGAAGAAATTGGCCTACAGAACCTTCCTTGGAATGATGATGCAAAGTCTGCAACAGCTGACTGGTGCCAACTACTTCTTCTACTACGGTGCCACTATCTTCCAGTCGGTTGGTATCGAAGATTCTTACATTACACAAATTATTATGGGTGTTGTGAACTTTGTTTGCGTCTTCTTCAGTCTTTATGTGCTAGAACACTATGGACGTCGTAGACCACTTTACATTGGAGGTTTATGGCAAAGTGAGTAGTGAAAATCTTTCTCCTAGATCATGCTAACTTTTCCATAGCAGTGAGTTGTCTCCGAGAGTAACTGCATTTTGCTAACTGCTATAAAGATTTGGCTGCTTATTTTCGCCTCCGTCGGTGTTTGTCGCCCTCCAAGCGAATACGAAGGTATGGGAGATCTCATGATTGTCTCAGCTTGCTTGTTCATTGCCAGTTACGCCACTACTTGGGGTCCAGCTTGCTGGATTGTCACTGGTGAGACGTTCCCAACGAGAACAAGAGCAAGACAGGCATCGCTGGCGACGGCTTCGAACTGGACGTGGAACTTCCTTATCTCCTTCTTTTCGCCATTCATCACTGGTGACATTGGCTTCGCTTACGGTTACATCTTCGCTGGCTGCAATCTCTTCGCGTCAGTCTTTGTCTTCTTCTTCCTCTACGAAACCGCAGGTTTATCGCTCGAGAATGTGGACATAATGTACTCCACGAAGGGCTTGACAGCCTGGGCAAGCGAGAAGTGGGTCCCACCCGGTTACAATTCCAGGAGAGATGTCATGGAGGCCAACAAGATGGATATCTATGGTAATCCGGAAAATATCGAGCATTCTGACAATGTCGATCACTCTGATAAGAGATTCGAGAGCGATGAAAACTCGCAAGCTTCAGGTCACCGCGAGTATACATCGAAGAAGGAATCAGCTTAGATTTGAGGAAACCGGTCTTTCGCTCGTGCTTGAATTTATCGTTTCTACGGGATGTGGAACATTCTTGGAGATGCTCTCTGATTTTAATTACTTACTTACTTTCAAATATGCTTAAAAGCTATCCACTGCTAATTGCAACGGGACTTTTCTTTTTTTTCTTTTATGTTGTACTATCAGAATAAATCAAATGGATTTAGGTATATTGGATGATGCCTGGCTTGCATTTGGAGTGTGCAACGTCTATGAATGTATTGGTGGTGTACAAAGATCTTGCATATGCTAGCGTGGAGTAATGAATTAAGGAAGGTATGCTAACTGTGCGAGAGTGGGCTGCTTTACTATATCCTCAACTCGCCCGGTGTTCTCGCTATATGTGAAATTGGATGAAGAAACGGGATCATCAAAGTCAGATACCACGGGTATGTTCGTAGCCTTTGGATGCTTGACGAAAGTGATGTTGGTGCACGATTCCATGATAGCAGTGGAAGAAATGGAGAGTGCGATGGTAACGTTGTGAGATTTGTGTATACGGAACTAAAAACGTGTCAGTCATTCCCGAATGTCTCAAACAGCAAAAGTACTAACGCACCTGATGACATTCAGCTATAATGATAGCGTGGTTGATGTTATTGAGGAACAGACTGCCGTCTACCCGAATGAGGTTGATTATGCTTCGTTCTACATTGTGGATGTGGCAGCTAGACGGTGAGTGAGTGTCTGCAGGAGCGACGAGGACGCTATCGGAGACGCGATCGACAGTGAGACCGCCTTGATGGGCGTTGATGATATGTAGCGTGTGGTGTATATCTGTAGCTGCCAAGGCTGACTCGTGATTGTGGGGGTGAAGGTGCTGGTCTAGCGTAGTCTTAGCAGGGCCAATTGAAGCGTTCCCAGCACTCCCAGCACTTGCAGTAGTTACAGATGCGGCCTGTCTTGCACGTGCTTTATCTTTAAAGCTGAATTTGGGTTTCGGCGCTACTGCAGCTTCCTTCTCGTTGAGGATACTTGCAATCTGAACGAGCTGAGTGGAGTAGCTCTTCTGATCGAATGAGGGAAGGAGATCAACGGCGTCGTTGAAAGTCTTCTGCAGTGAATAGACCTCTACCCTCGCCTGCCTAATTTCACAGCCAGACTGGGCAGCGTCGACGAGGCGCAGGATATCTAATTTGTGGCGCATGAACAGAAGCTAATAGACACTCAACGCCTACGACACACCAGCTTTGCGCGTCTTGAACATATCCCAGAACTCCATTTAGTTTTTTTCGCTTCGTCGTTTCTAACCAACACACCGAGGAATTCAAATATCCAAAGAGCAGAAAATGGGATTAGCAGATTATTTAAGTTCAGCAGTCGACGCGGTCTACTCAGTTGGGTACGCAGATGAGGGCGAGGAGCAGCCACAGGAGCAGCCACAGGAAGAGACACAGGAAGAGCCACAACAGGAATCTGAAGACAAGGAAGAGGAGGAAGAAGAGGAGGAGGAAGAGGAGCCAGAAGATGTGAGTGTTGCTGGCTCACAACGCTTAGCCTTCTCATGCCACTCAGATCTACCCAGCTATCCGTGAAGGTGAATGAATCTGCTTGCTGTACGCCGCACTCCTGACGCTTATTCAGAATGTGAGAACAACTCCCACGTCGCTCACTTGAAGCACCACTTCGAGCACTGCAACGAAAAAGTCGAAGCAGGCAAAGGATTCGAAGGCGAGAACTGTGCTGAGGAAATGTGAGTGCGATTCATAGGCTAGCAACGATATCTAAGTGATTCTTTCTACAGGCGTAAGTAATCTGCCTTAACTGTTATGCTTAACCAATAACATTTCCCCGATTTATAGTCCAGTGAGTAAACCGCAGCACGCACACACCCCTCTCACCCCTTACAGCTTCTTGCACGCCGTCGACGACTGCGCTGCTCCAAAGCTCTTCACGAAATTGGTCTAATCACCTTAAAAATCAATACTAGAATAAATTACACTTTATCTTCACCCTCTAAGCGCCTTCATTCGGCAGCGTGAACGGATCAGCGTACGATTTGGTCTTGTTTCTCCATATATCCCTGTATCCCTCCTTGAGTCCTTCCGTCGCGCTCTGCAGCTCTGCGACGTGGCTTGCGAGACTCATAAAGGTTGAATGCTGCGTTTGCAGTATTTGAGCGATACTGTGTGGTGTGTACATGGCCTGCTGCTGGCTGTTGGTGCTGAGCAGATATCTCAAATGTCTTTCTATCTGCTCAAGTGTACTGGTATATTTAGTCGCTCTGTCTTTAAGATCTACTGACATTTGTGTAAAGTACTCATGAGGGAAGTCCCTATATGTTTTGAGCCACGCGCCACTCTCTTGTGGGCGTTTGTAGCCATCAATTATGCGCGTCATGGTGAGTGCTCGGACTGTATCAGTGTCTGTGTCCTCTTTGAGACTGTCGAGAGCAGCTGAAGTGTGCGAAAGTGTGCTCTTCAGACTCATCAAATCGTTCGATACTTGCTCAAGCAGCACTGATGATCTATCCACGTCCTTGCCCAGTGGCTCCGACTTGAGGTTCAATGCTATGTGGTTTCTACCTTGTATGTGGGCATCTATATCGTCTATCACTTTCTTATGTGCGTCTGAGAGGTCGTTGTATTTAGTTGTCCGGGTGAGTGATTGCTGGGGCTGTTGTGAGTTATTCGGACCACCTGTGCCAGCCAATCCACCACCAATCGTACTTCCGAAAGCACCTGTTGTATTGCTATTGTAGTTTGTCAGTATGAGCGCGTAGTGCTGCATCTGAGATACTCACGCGGTGCTCCCACCTCCCAACCCAAACCCTAAGGCGCTATTCGAAGTAGCGGGCTGCTGAGACTGCTGAGGTTGTTGCTGTTGCAGTGGCTGTGGCTGCGACTGTCCAAAACCTCCAAAACCCGTGCCCGTCGTCGATGAAGCTGGTGGTTGACTTCCAAACAAACCACCAGTTTGGGCTGGCTGTTGTGTTTGTTGACCGGGTTGCTGGGAAGTTTGCTGCTGACCGAATCCTCCAAATCCTCCAAATCCACTCGATGGAGGCTGTTGAGTGGTAGTCCCAGTTGACGCGCTGTTGCTAGTACCAGCAGCCGCACCAAAGAGAGATGGCTTAGGCGCTGTGGATCCAGATGCGCCACCAAAGCTGAATCCGCCAGACTGAGCAGGTTGCTGCTGCTGCGAAGATTGACCAAAGCTGTAAGATTGAGCAGGATGCAGGGACATAGGGAATAAACCCACCTAAATCCACCACCTGCGCCTGCACCGGCACCGCTGTTATTTCCAAATAGCGACATTTATTTTTCAACTTTCGTTGACGCTGTAATCTAAGTCTGCACTCGAGTACGTTTGGCACTCGACGACGACGACGAAATTTAAAAATGTGGGGAGAAAGAAGCACATCGAGAGAGCAGCACATTGATACACATTAGGTGGATTTTAGATTGGTTCTGGGACGTACTCGCTTCTTTAGGTGTGTTAATCACAATCACAACACACGACACAAACAGCTCACACCGCCGCCGCTCAGGACTCGCCAGCAAGAATGCCAAGATCTTGTTCCTTGGTTTGGATAATGCAGGAAAGACTGTGGGTCGATCCCCGCCGCTCCCCAGCTATCTGCTAACCAACACACCAATTCACAGACACTCCTCCACATGCTTAAGAACGACAGACTGGCAACACTCCAGCCGACTTTGCACCCAACCTCGGAAGAACTCGCTATTGGCGCTGTTAAATTCACCACTTACGATCTAGGCGGTCACCAACAAGCGAGAAGACTGTGGAAGGACTACTTCCCTGAAGTTGACGGCGTTGTCTTCCTAGTCGACAGTCAAGACGTGGAGAGAATGAACGAGACTAGAATAGAGCTCGACGCTCTGCTCTCCATCGAGGAACTCTCTAGGGTTCCTTTCCTCGTTCTCGGTAACAAGATTGACGCTCCTGGCGCTGTCTCTGAAGAAGAACTCCGTCAGTCTCTCGGTCTCTGGCAAACTACCGGCAAGGGCAAGGTACCCCTTAAAGACATTCGTCCTATTGAAGTCTTCATGTGCTCCGTCGTTATGCGTCAAGGCTACGGTGAAGGCTTCAGATGGATCTCGCAATACATGTAATGACTTTATTCACTCAAATTCATGATTCCTTTTCTATTCATGTGGCTATCTATCCCAAGTAAATATGTCTCAATCAATGCAAAAAGAGTAATTTAAATAACAATTACTAAAAAAAGTTTGCTCTAAAATAAAGTGAATATGCTATGCTATATGTTGTATTATTATGCTACCGATTGTGCTGCTCAAAGTTAGACAGCGCCAACTGGCGTAGTTCAGCGTTGGATAGGCCAAGCTGCTGCGTATCTGAGCTGCTCAGACCCAGAGCCTCTAACATTCTGTTAGGTCTTGTTCTTGCCGGGCTTGAGCTCGCCTCGCTTCCGCCCTCGCTCGCATTCTGGAATGGTGGTATGTCCTCAAACAGGCTTCTTCGAGCTCTCATGTACTCCTCCTGCATGTATGCTCTTAAGTCGTGTATCCCTTTACCGCTGAATACACAGAATACTTGACGTTGGTGCTCGCTGAATTCCTTTGGTGGCGCTCGACAGAACCTCTGCAACTCAGGCCTCCTAAAATCTGGTATACCGCTGAGCGAGAGATGCGTCAGCTTTTGGAGCCTGGCTACGAGATGGTGTACGGCATCTACTGTGATCTTCTCGCAATAAGATAAATGTATCCTCTCGAGCTGCGTATAGTGATCGCAGAGCGCTATAATGGAAATGTCCGTTAGATTTGTCACTCTCACCAATCCAATACGCTTCAATTTCGGCATGTTTCTGGCCAGTTCTGTGATAGAATTGTCCGTCAAGTTGGGACAGCATGCCAGATCTATATATCTGATACGCGTGCACATCCTAGCAAGTACTATAATACTCTCGTCGGTAATCGCCGTTACGTGTCCAAGGTGTAATGAATGAAGAGCTTTTCCTAATTTTGATATGTTTTTGATCGCAACGTCGGTGAGATTGGAACATTTCGCTAGAACTAAATTTCGCACTTTGGGCGCATGCGCTATGATTCCTTTTATCGCTTCGTCGGTTATCGATGTGCAGCTCGTTAGATCGAGATGACGGAGGACTTCAAAGTGTTTTACTTGTGGCTGGGTGATTAGTGTGTAGTGATGAGGAATGTTTGATGTTGTAGAGGGTGAAGGGAATGCTGAGTCATCTATAAAGGCACACTGTCCTAATCTGAATTCACGTGCCCCAATGCCATTCTTCCAAAATAAACTGACAGAGGAGGATGAGATGGAGCACTTTGTGAAGTCTACCTCTAGCAAATCTGGACAATTCTCAGCTATAGCTATAACGGTGATATCAGATATCTGCCTCAGATTGCACAATTTCAACTAAAATATCTAAGTCAACGATGGCAAGGGAGGAAATCAAGACACGCACCCTTCTCATATGCTGACAACCTCTAGCAAGCTCAACAACGCCTTCGTCAGAAATACTCTCGCAGTCTGTCAAATTCATTCCTTGAAGCTTCTTGCAGTTATTGGCAATAACCTTGAGTGTCTTGTCTGACATTTTGTTTATACCAGATAAATCCAAAGCCAGTATGTTTTTGCAGTTCTCGAGAACGAATTCCAGGCTACTATCACTAAGACTCTTGCAACCGGTCAACGTCAGCCGTTCGAGACGGAGACACTTTGCCACAGGGAGGAAGTAAGGATCAGTAATCCAATTGTGAATATTAGAAAAATTGAGACGCTTGACGTAGTTTGAGTATTGAAAAGTAGGCGCGTTGGAATACAGCCCACCGATTATGTGCGCGAACTTGACATAAGGAGTCGCGGCAGGGAAGGAAGGGCGATGCCAGAGAATCTCGATTCCACAGGCACACCAAGTCCTACAAACGAGTAAATTGTTGAGGAGGTGCGTTGGGTTGTTGAGCAGACGTAAGATGTGTATGAGTATCTCGAGTGGGAGTTTGCTGATTGGACCATTTGGATTCTCCAGTGGTTCAGTGGCTGGAGCTGATGCCATAGATAATGAAATTGAATTCCTTGCGCCACCTTTAGGGGTCATTTGCGCACCCGCCAACTCACCGAGTGCGAGAGATTGGAGTATTTCAGTCTCAAAGTTAATATCGTTTTCATCGTTGATCGACGATAGAGATGTGTTTGAGGGCGTTGGCGAACCAGGCGTGTCCATTCCTCTGCCTTTCTCTTGGTGGTACACCGTCACGAGTGGGATATCTCCAAATACGGCAAATAAATATGATCTCACTAAGTCAAGTTATCGCGGATTCTTTAGATTTAGTTGTGAAGGATTCTATCAGGAAAGTTAATCGTAAGCGTCGTAGCAGCCGTGGCCATCTCTCGAGTAGGTCCGAGAAGGCAGATACAGACGTCGCTGAAAGAAAGAGAGTAAAAATGGAGCCTAATTCGGAAGCCTCTCTAGCTCCCCTCAAGGAGTACAAGGAATCTGACCGCAACAAGTCAAAGAAAAAGCAAACCTTCGATGGCACAAATGGCATAGATAGCACGAGTAAGGATAAAAAGACACGCGGAAATGACGTCAACAGCAGCAACAGCGTCACAGATCCAGTGCTACCACACGATGCACCTTCAACAATTGTACCTCAATCAGAAGAATTACATAAAAAAGGCAGAAAAATTCATAAAGGCTGGGAGACAGAGCCTGTTCTTCCTGAACACCGCTACACTAGATGGCTATACCCACCTCAAATAAAGATAATCAATGATAATTTCACGAAAATCAAACAAGGTACATTCGACGAAGAAGAGAGGAGAATCGTCTATGACTGGATAAGCAAGTACAAAATTACCAACAACCTGGACGATGATCAACTCCGAGAGAGGATATTTGCTTCAAAGAAGGAGAAAAACAGAGACAACTTCTGGTGTGACCTTACCGAATGTGTCCCACATAGAGTGCTAGCAAGTGTGTACACGCATGTTCGAGCTCGATGGCATCCTTATGCAAACAAAGGAATCTGGACGAAAGACGAGGACGATAGGTTGTTAGAGTGAGTGAAACATTTGAACGACTGCAAACATGCAAAAAAAAAAAAAACTAACTCTCACGCAGTGCACATGCCCAACTTGGAACTTCTTGGACAAAAATATCGCACATCGTCGAGCGTCCAGCTAACGAGTGCTCTGATCATTACCGCCGAATGTTTGTTTGTCCAGAAAGACGCAAAGGACTGTGGTCGGAGGATGAAAAGAATGAGTACCTCTCAATCGTAATACCAATGATGAATGAGCGAAACCACGTGACTAGAGATGGACACGATCCTTTCTGGGTCACTGTACAGGAGAAGATGGGCAGAAAGCGTTCAGCACACCAGTGTCGTATCAAATGGGAAGATGAGCTACGCGGACGTGACCTTCCGAATCGCCGGTCAGGATCAGATTTCAGGCGGTCTGATTGTGGTATACTGATTAAACACGTACTTGACATGAATATCAAGGAGCGTGGGGTGATCAATTTCAAGTCGCTGGGCATGGATACGTATAAGGGGGAGTGGTCTGTCAAGACGCTCAGAGACCAGTGGCGTTACATCACGTACAGGAGTTGCGGGATGGATAAAGAGCTGGCAACGTCGCTGCCGTTTGAGAAGCTGATGGAGAGAGTCAAGTCGACATTCCGAAGGGAGATTGAGGGGAAGAGCGAGAATGATGATGTGGTGTACGCGGAGAGCGAGGAGAGCGACGGAGGGGAATAGAAGGAACTAACGAGTATATTTATTAAGTGTAGCAATGTAACGCAATCAATGTATGGCAATCAATATAATCTAAACTTGTTTATCATATACCACCATGTTCTTGACATTTGTCACGGACAGTGGACAGGTGGGATACAGCCACACACATATACAAATCTCACAAGCTTAGCAGACTTACACGCTCGAAGTCAGTGCGGATATGGAAATGGATAATCTACAAGCACTGCTTGAGGCAGAGTCAGAAATACCACCATCTGAGCAGATTATAACACATGTCGACAGCGAGTTGAGTTTAGAACCCACGCGCAAGCTCAAAGACGAGGGCATCACAGCAGATGCTATGCTCGGATTGAGAAGGAAGGTTCAAGTGGCGGGCAAAGAAGTTGCACACGACGGCGAGATGATGAGACTACAATTGCTAGGAAATCGAGATTTGCTCGAGCAGATGAAGCAGGTACAGCCAGAACTAGCAGAAGCAGCAGAGAAGAATCCACCGAAATTCTACGAACTGATGCAGCAAGCTGTTCGTAATAAACACGTTGCTGAAACCCAACAGGCTGAAATGCTCAATTCAGATCCATTCGATATCGACTCGCAGAAGCGGATCGAAGAAGAAATACGTCAACAAGCCGTAGCTGAGTCGTTTGAACGTGCAATCGAATACAATCCAGAAACATTCGGGATGGTTGAGATGCTTTATATCGATACACAGGTTAACAAACACCACGTTAAAGCTTTCGTCGATTCAGGCGCTCAAAATACAATTATGAGTCCAAAGTGCGCTGAAGATTGCAACCTCATGCGTCTTCTTGATACACGCTTTCAAGGTATTGCACGAGGTGTAGGAACTGCGAAGATCTTGGGAAGAATTCACGCTGCACCTATGCAGATTGGTGATATACTCCTACAGTGTTCATTCACTGTGACGTACGTATTGTGTGGTTGGTAAGACATATAAACTCACTCTTCCTCTCAGTGAAGGCAGTGGCGTTGATCTATTGTTCGGTTTAGATATGCTCAAGCGTCATCAAGCTGTAATTGACTTGCGGCAAAACGCTATGATTATTCAAGACATAGTTATTCCTTTCTTGGCAGTAGGTGTAGCTTTCACTACAGCGCACCCACGCTAACCCAACCTCTTAGGAACATGAGATACCAAAGAACAACCATCAAGATCCAGCTCAGTTGGAATCGGCAGAGGGAGGCGGTATTGCTCAACAGCCATCGATACCACCACACTCTGGTGATAAGTTCCCAGGCTCAGGCGCTACTCTAGGTGGAAGCAGCACGGCTTCTCAATCTCATCCTGCAGCATCTACAAATACAGATTCAAATAGGAGTAACAACGGTATAAGTGAAGAGAAAATAGCAAAGTTGATGGAGTTAGGTGTGGGCAGAGAAGAAGCTATTCAAGCTCTCAGATCGACGAATGGCAACATTGAGTACGCGTCTAGCTTGCTGTTTTAGTTTAGTGTATATGTTGCATTTTAACCCATCAAGTGGCTCGTCCGCGCCCTCTGCCGCGTATAGGAGGTCGTCTCAGTCCTCTACCCCGTGTAGCTGCCTGTCTGCGTGGAGGGTGTGGTTGTGTTTGTGCGTCCGTGTTTGTGTTCGTGTTTGGTTTGGCGTTTGTATTTACTTGTTTGCGCAAAGTTACAATGCGTTTCTTGCGTGGTATATTTGAGGATGTAAGTTTTTTGTTCTCGGCGGTTGAAGAGTAGGTGCGGGTGTGCGTTGTGGCTAATTCGTTTTGATCGAGCATCTTTGTGTTTTCTGTGGAGCTGTCGCTGTCATTGTCATTCGAGCTGTCACTGTCACTGCCGCTGTTCTGGCCGTCACTCCCACTCCCACTCCCACTTGTCTTCGAACTCGGGTCAGCGCGTCGAAGGACTGTGTATGACGGCTGCTCGTTGCTCTGCGCGCTCTTGGCGCTGTTCGCACTGTTTGCACTGCTCGCACTCTTAAGAGAGGCACTGGAAGCGTTGCGCTTCCTATCCATGTTGGCTATGCTATGGGTGTGAGGAGGTGCTGGCGGTGTGTCCTCCTCGCTGCCACTACTACTACTACTACTACTACTACTGCTTATAGAATCACCACCCTTATCACCGCTTGTAGCTGTTAGTGCTGGTGCTGTTGCTGCATTTGCATTTCCACGCGTCTGCGACCTCGTCAGCCGCACAAATGGCGGAGTGTGAGGAAGCCTGCCTGGTATGTAAGGAGAGTGGAGTGTGTCGGGTGCGTGAGGTGCGTGAAGAACATTATCTCCACTCGCATGTAACGCTTTGGCCTTGGGAGTACTCATGAAAGTAGGTTTGGTGTTGATGAGCGCTGCGTCCTCTTCTTTGCCGCTGTGCGCGGGTGCAGGTGTGAGTTCAGGTGTTTTCGCAGACTGCGGCCGTCTAAGCACGACACTCGGACGCCCTGTTTTGCTTTGTGTGTTCTGTGATTTTTGGGAATTGGCTATCATGTTCTTGCGCTGGCGGATAATAGGTCCTGTTGGCCTGCGCACGACCTTCTTCTTGGGATTGGGTGGATGGTGTGCTCCTGCTTCTGCTTCTGGTGCTGTTGTTGTCGCCGGTGCGAGATTCAGGTAGTGTCTCAGAACACCCACGTCAGCTAAGTTATCCCTAACGCCACGGTATATGATATCAGTCAGCACCCACATCCCAATCGCGTGCGTGTCCTCAAGCAGCGCGAAAAAACCATCCGCATAATACTCGTAGGGCATCAGCGTTGGTTTGAGCGCGTCGATGAAAAGCGCGCTGGCAGATTGTCTGCTAGTGAGAATAAAAGTGAGGAGAATGAAAGTCTTTATCTGCCAATAGAACCAGATCCAGCTGAGCAAGTAGTCGACGAGGTTGCCCAGTTTGAGCCAGATGAACTGAGGCGGAGTATGTTAAGCGGGAAGTGGATCAGTTATAAGAAAGTAGCCCACTCACCCAGCATATCCATATTTGGAGCCACGAGGATATTTGTCGACGGCGCTCACTCAGCTGGACACGCTTATCACGCTCGCTGTTCTTCTTGAGTGCTCTGTACGACGAGAGAATAGCGTTGAGCGTGTAGATTTGGAATATAAGCGCGTATACGAATGACATGGTGGTGTTGAACACAGAAGCATTTCTTCTACACCAACGACCAACACCAATGTTCAACCCATTCGATATGGCCCAAGGCGGCAACGGCGGCGGCGGCGACGAGAAAACATTTCTAGGAGAGAATCAACCACACATACCAACGACAGGCGCATTACGCTACTCGGATGACACTGAATTGTACGCCTGACATTTGAATCGAGTGTCTTCTCTAATAGCAATATCGTTATTAGCAACGATGCACTGCGAGCACAGGGAATTATACCACAGAAACCACCTTCGAGACCATCCACTCCAGAGGGTCTGGACATTGACTACTCCCAGATCAGAAACGCTGGTCTCTCACTTGCTACAGAGGACACTCTCGCTGAGGCGGCGGAGGAGGCTGATGACAGCGACGATGAGCGTGTCCTTCTTTCCTACCGCAAAAAAAGGATAGAGGAGATGCAGAAGCTCGAAAGCACTGCTAAATTTGGCAGAATGTATCCAATTGCGAGACCAGACTACACACGCGAGGTGACAGACGCGAGCAAGGAACACACAGACCCTCAATTCAACCCTCATGATGATAGTATAGAGAATCTCAAGCGTGGTGGAACAAGTGTAATATGTTTCCTCTACTCAGAAGCGTGAGTTGGTTTGATTGGGAGTAAGTTACGCCTAACAACGGTACAAATTCAGCATCGAAGAGAGTAGAATCATTGGACAGCACCTCCACTCGCTTGCCACTGAATACCCGCATACGAAATTCGTCTCCATCGTTGGCAGTCAGTGTATAGCAGGCTATCCAGAGCGTAATTGCCCTACACTGCTATTTTACAGACGCGGGACGCTTATGAAGCAGATAGTGGGTGCCAATGATGCTGCTATTGGGTTGCACGGGAAGCAGACGACCAAGAAAGGTGGGTTTGTGTGGTGCGTGTGGGGTGAGGCTGACCAAGGAATTATTTAGATGTGGAGAACCTCCTCCTCGCGCTGGATGCAGTCAAGTTGAAGCCAGTAAACACAAATGCACACGACTTTGCAAAGAAGGAGGAACAGGATCACGACGGCGATTATGATAGCAAGCCAAACCATATCAGACAGGGGCAGAATGCACAGGAGGATAGTGATGATTCAGAACTGGATATTTAAATCAAAATGTCGTTTTAAAATACATGAATATCATATCTGCCACGCTTACTTAATAAATCCGCGTTCATGCACGCTGAGTATTGGGAGAAGGCAATGACATATGCTATGACATGGACCATGACGAGCTAAAGCACTCGAGGTACTCACGGCAGTTGCACCAGTTACACAAATCCACCATCCACGCCGCCGTTATCAACACAGCGCAGCTCAGCTGCCACGTAAGCCCAAAGCTGCAAAGCATATTATAATCACATGGAGATGCATATCAGTATGGGCAACGCGTGTAAATAGTATAAAATACACCAAAATCAGTCACCGCGCAATAATTTTAAAAAAAACACGTGTGCTCTTGTCGAGACGCGGGTTTCTCCCAATCACCCACAACCAAGAATAAAGGAAATCGGCAGGAGAAATCGGCAGCAGGCGCCATGACAGAAATCGAGGATGAAGATATACTGGCAATACCAAATAATATGGAGACACTATCACTACCTTCATCGCCTAAATCGAATGAGCCTTTCTTCGGATACAATTCTCTTTTAAATTCAGTCAGCAATCCAAATAGTAAATCTAGTCCTACCAAATCTCATTTATCTGCTTCTGTTGAGCCTTTTAATCCGTCTCAGCGCGGTGATTTCAGCGGCAGCAGCAGCGGCAACGGCAACGGCAGTACACCCACAGTCGACTTGAAATCATCCCCCGAATCAGACGCACATGATACTCAATCCTCTTTTAATCCCCTATTCATGCCTCCTCCACCACTCCCACTCAATGCGCATCGTACTAACAGCTTCAACCACTCCCAGTCTCAAATCCACAGCCATAGCACCAACGCTGACGACATCAGCACTATCTTCGTCGTCGGTTTCCCTGACGATATGACTGACAGGGAGTTCCAGAACATGTTCATTTTCAGTGCAGAGTTCGAAGCAGCGACGCTCAAAATACCTGCGAAAGATGTTGTCCCTCCGCCACACAAAGACCCTTACTCACTCGCTCACATCCCCTCCACGAGTATCATGTCCGAGCGTGAAAACGCCCCCGGCAGCGCCGTCGACGAGTCCGCCAACCTGCATACGAACAACATGCACATGCACGCCAACATGAACATGAATCTGAATATGAATGTCACCGCTGCTCAGCAGCTCTCGGCCAGAAAACAGACTATAGGTTTTGCAAAATTTAGGAGTAAGCCCGCTGCTCTTGAAGCTAAGGATATCCTATCGGGTCGCAAAATCGATAGTGAGCGTGGATGTGTTTTGAAGGCTGAGATGGCCAAGAAGAATCTGCACACGCGTTCCAAGAAGGAGGAGAACTATATGCAAGCCACACATTCGACACAGGAGGGTGTGGGACTGGGAGTGGGAGCAGGAGTGGGATTAGGTGTAGGTGTTGGTGTTGGTGCGAGAGATGGTTTCAGAGAAGGCACTCGAGTTAACCCACCTACATCAACCTCACTCAACTCTCAGACCTCCAATTCAAGTCTATTTGGACCATCCAACTCTGCATGGGATGGTCCTAGATCGTCCGCTGTTTTTGAGGCATTTCACAACGCAACGAGCTCACCTACGACTGGTTCAATCTGTTCACCTAATCAAGAAACATTGTTTAGGCCATTTGATACTGAACCCACACCGCCATCGGGTGGGTTTGACCCGTTCCAAAGTAACAAATATACGTTATCGCCGTCAGGCCAAACGGGGCAAAGTGGACAACTGCGACAATCTCGTAACCACGAAAAGTCAAATTCGAGTACACTATCACCTCTCAACAGTCTGGATGCGTACTCTCCACCGATGTACACCAATGGGGGTGTTACAGGTGGTGTCAGTGTGAGTGGGAATGTGAGTGGAAATGGGAGTGTGAGTGGGAATGGAAATGGGAATGGGAGCCATATGAGGCCACTATCGCCTAGAACACTCGACCCCAATTCCAACTCAGCCTTAGCTAGTCAGAGTCTGGGCAGGCGGTTGAGTGCATTGGCTTTAGGACACAACCTGGGTGGAGGACATGTATCACACAGCGCGCAAGACTTGACCAGCAGCAACACCACTACCAGTCATATTGGCCTGGCATTGAATGACGTACAGGTTACGAAAACATCCCCACCTCCAGCCCAATCGAGTAGTTTGCAAGCAGGCAGTCTGCAAACGAGTAGTATACACACATTGCATAGTCAATTAGCGCAAACAGGTGCACAGACGGGTGTACAGACAAGCGCACAAGCGAACGCACAGAAAAACACACAGACGAATGCACATACAAATACACACACACACACACTGACACCGACATCAACACAAAGTCAAACATCGAATACAGCACCAAGTTTAGCACCACTGAAACCGACGAATCCCGCAGATCAAAATCCACCCTGTTCGACATTGTACGTTGGAAATTTAACCACACCACCGCCATCACAGCCGGTTAGTCTATTGGAGGATGCTCTGCGAGCATTATTTAGTAAGCAGGGCGGATTTAAGAGGTTGTCATTTAGACAGAAAGCGAACGGACCAATGTGTTTCGTGGAGGTGAGTTGGGTGTCGTAAGGGTGAGAATTACGCTAACACAAATACAGTTCGAAGATGTACATGTGGCTACTAAGACACTCCACGAGCTCTACGGGAATACACTCAACGGATTAATTAGAGGTGGAATCAGACTGTCGTATTCCAAGAACCCACTGGGTGTTCGATCGAATATGGCGGGTGGGGGGAGTACAGGCAATACAGGCAACTCAAACCACTCAAGCAACTCAGGCAACTCAGGCAACTCAAGCAACTCGAACAACGCAAACACCTTAAACACCTTAAACACGTTACAGACGCACACGCATTTGCATCAATCAACACGCTAATATATACACTTACGTTAATCGATAATCCTATCTGTTCACTTCTAGCGACATTCGTGATAATTATTACCAAATTATTTTATAACTGTTAATCAATGCATTTTATTTGTATGTGTGGGTGTTTGGAGGTGTGCTAAAGGTGTGTGCGTGCAAATCACATTGTTGCTATTTTGTACGCTCGAACACCGGCACACTCCCGTCATGCCGCAAACTCGCCTTTACTCGACAACCATATCATCAAGTCATTACCACTAAAAGTAGCAAAGACATGGCAAAATGGTTGATGAGAATGATAAGAGAGCGCTGACGGCACATGCGGTAGTGCAACGCAAGGCCATCTTCCAGCCATCCTATGCAAGCAGTGAGGGCGGCTGGACGCGGATAAAAATTAGATCGAACGTTAGTCGCATAAGTTATGCGATCCAAGTTGTTCGAACTTGGAAGAACAGATACTACACTTGATCTAAGCCAAAAGGCCAGAGAGGATAGCGTAACAAGATGAATGGATCGCTCGTTTTATTCCCCGGTGTGTGAGGAGACTGAGCGGGTTTTTTTAAAATTGAAAATGAATAGAATTTCATCGAAAAGAATGTGATTATATAGTGTGTGGGGTTTGTAGAGTGAGTTTGGTGTTGTGTATTGTGGGTTGAGTACTGTTGGATTTAACACCACTCTAATCTGTCTCACTCCCCTCACTGTGCTCGTAAAGACACAAAAATACATTCTGAAATGTGCTATGGATTGGAAATTCACGCTTGTTACCGCTGATGCTGTTTTTGGATACATTTTCTATGTTTGTTGTTGAGATATGGCTGTTTAGAGCTCTGTACCATACCACCACCACAACACCTACTTGCGCACAATGGACAGTATAAAAATTAAAAACAAAATGAAGCGCGGGCAGATAGTCGACGCAGCTAAGAAAACCAAAAGCAAGCAGAAGCTAGAGCGCCGCTTGAAGAGCAGGAAGGAGGAAACAGAGGAAGATGCAGAGGAGAGGAGGGCGCGGAATGTGCCCAACACGCTCGACAATACGCGGGAATATGATATGAGTATGGGTGTGGGAGGAGGAGGAGGGGGTGAGCAGCCAGAGCAGCCAGAGCAGCCAGACGACAACGACAACGACAAGGAGAATAACAGCGAGAATAACAAGGATATGCACATGGGAACAGATGATCCCGAACTCTCCTCAGATATTGCCAACGACGCCTTCGCAAGCTACTTCACACCGCAACTGGTCAACCCCGATGACCCAGATTCAGGGATCAAGTTGCCCAAGATACTCATCACGACGAGCGCGGGCGCGGGAAAGAGCACAATAGAGTTCTGCATGGATCTCACATCCGTACTGCCCAACTCAGAGTACGTCAAGAGGAGGAGCGGCAAGGGGTACGAGATGGGTACTATTGCCGGCTGGGCACGCAAACGGGAGTACAGCGACATGATGGTGGTGAATGAGGATCACAAGACGGCGAATGCGTTGACGCTGATGCATCTCCCGAGTGGCCCCACGGCGTATTTCAAATTGTCGTCCGTCAAACAAAGCAAGGCTATTACGGTAAGTGGCTGGAGTGTTTAGTTTGAGAGAAATGATTTACTGACGTGCTTAACTTTTCAATTCATTTCTTTAATGATACAGGGTCACGCTCGTCCTACACCGCACCACCCGGAACTGGTGCTGAACAACTTCGCTACCAGACTCGGACATACTGTTGGAAGGATGTTCCAAGCACTCTTCCCACCTGTGCCGGAATTTGAGGGTCGACAGGTAGCGACTTTCCACGTGCAGCGCGACTTTATCTTCTTTAGGCGACACCGCTACGCTTTCAAGTCGACAGAGAAGACAGCTTTGCAGGAGATAGGACCGCGGTTCACGCTCAAGCTGAGGTGGATGAAGAGAGGCCTGCCGGGGGTTAAGTACGAGGTGGACAACCGACCTGTTGAAGCGCGTCTCGCTAATGCAGGCGACAACGACGGCGGCGGTGATGCGTTTGAGTTCCAGTGGAGACCTGAATTGGAGACGAGCAGGCGCAAATTCTTCCTGTGAGCGGCGAGGGGCAGCAGAGGAGGTAACATTATTTACATTATCATTATTAACATTATTATCACATTTCATACTACGTATGCACAGATATAGTCAGCAATCCGAGGTACTGACGCTCTGCAATCCTGATGGCCCAGACGTGTATGTCTTCTGAAGGGGTGATGGAGGCGGAAAAGTCGAGTGTGGGTCGACCGACGAAAGAGGAAGCGTGAATGAGGCTATCTTTCTGATCCTGGCTGAGCAAGTGACTGGAATGCTTGGGCAGTCTCTGTGCTATGGCGTCATCCTCCACAATGAGCGTATAGGAGAGGTGGAGCTGGTTGAGGATGAGTCTGGCGATATCGTTGGGCGATCTGTGTGCAATATCCTCATCGCGGTCTATCTTGATGGAGAAAGCCAGATCGGCAAAGTCATCAGATTCGCTGAGGTGGCCAGTGAGGAGGGAGGAGGAGTGCGTCTCGAGCGCAGCGTGCTTGGCTACCGAGGCTAAGTGGAGGAGGTGCTGCCTGCGGGCGCTGTCCAAGGTGCTCTGACCTAGAACGAGCATCCCGTCGTCGTCTACGCTTAAACGCCCGCGTGATAACTCATCCAAGCGGCGACTGAGAGCGTTAGGGTGGGCATAGTAGAGAAATAGAAACACACGCTGTATTGGCGACGTAGATATCGTTGATGGCCATTGTGAGTGTGAGTGTGAGTGTGTAAGTATATATATAAACATAAACATAAATATCTATTTAAATATAATATTGAGTTGAAATAATTTATTTTTCATCCCTTTTTTTATTGTCTGCCTATCTTTCCCAGCACACAGCACACACCAAAACACCAAATGAAGCCAGACATCACGGAATTTAGAAAACACCAAGACGCCTACAAATCGCAGATAGATGATATCCAAGGCAAGCTGCAAATTGTGCGCCAAAAGATCAGCAACGCCTCTGCGAACGGGCCAGCGCATGAGCGCAGAAAGGCATTGTTCAAGGAGCTTGACGAGCACAAATCGAATCAAGCAGGGAACAGGGCTAGCAGAGACAAGGTGCTTGAGAGGGTGAGAGTGTTGCACGAGTCTACGCAGAGGAAGGTAAGACGGGAGCATATGGAACACATAACCCACTCACACACACAAGGTAAAAGATTTGCAATCCTCCAAGTCTAAAATACCTTTCTCCTCTGTAGGCGATATCGACAGCAGGATCGACCACCTCAACACTTCCATCGAATCTGGTCAGCTCCGTTTAGCCGATGAGAAGAGGTCTCTGCAGGAAATAACAAATCTCAGAAGACAGAGGAAGCTCGTTGATGGGTTTGCCCAGCAGCAACACGCCATAGACGCAGACAGGGCGCAAGTCGAAGCATTGAAAGCGCACCTGGATGACCCCGAACACAAAGCACTCGCGGCTAAATCGGAGGCTATTTCCAAGGGTTTGAATGAAACGAGGGCGGAGATGGACCATGCACAGGCATCCAAGCAGACACTCTTCGACCAGCGTAACAAATTGCAATCCGATCTCGATGCCGTGTACGCGGAGAAACGCTCGCACTCAGAAACCCATCGCGAAGGTATGGATGCGTACTACGCCAAAGTCAACGAGGATAAAGCTAGACGCGCACAAAGGGCCAAGGAGGAAAGAGAAGCTGAGAATGCGCAGAAGGCTAAATTGCATGCTGAACAACTCCGCGAAGATGCTAAACTGCCCGCTTTTGAACCTCTCATTCAGGATTGCCAGACGCTAATTGATCAGTTTGGGAGGATTGGTGGGGTGCATGTGGTGCACAATCATAGTGACAATGCTGAAGGTAACCAGGGTATTCAAGGTGCTAATACCCCACTCGCCCAACACAACATCCGCCAAGTAGACAACCAAGTTCCAGGCGGCACACTACTCAAGAAGAAGGAGGACGATGATGACGCTTACTTTGTCGGCGGAGGGAAATCGAAGAAGAAGGAAAGGGGACAGAAAAAGACACCAGCAAAAGCGACTTCGGAGGATAAAGTGCACGTACCTCTGGCCACACTGACAGCACTCATCGGATTGTCGATCCCACCTCCAAAGTCATACTCAGATATTGAGAGTACAATTTCAAGTTTGGAGATAAAGAAGGCATGGTATGAGGCAAATCAGGAGAAGCAGACCAAGGAAAACATTGATAAGGCAGAGAAAGAGATAGAGAAGATCTTGTCAAAGAATAAAAAGGAGCAGAACGAGTAGATTGTAGATAAAGATACATAGAAAAAAGTTACAAAGGCGAGTAATGTTGGATACAAGCGAATCCCCAGCGTGTAGGTTGCACACCGGATGAATTGTAGCATCCGTAGATATATTCGAAGCCAATTTTGCTAGACAGTCATGCGGTGTATAAAACACCGTCTGCTAGCTGGTATATTTCGAAATGAATGTAAGATAAGAAGAATAATTTCTGAGAAGACCACCTTTTATACCTCGCAAATTTTAATTTTGTGATAATGCGCATCTCAGAAATTTCTGACTTCTGGAGAGACGGTGAAGAGAGAGTGAGTAGGGGGGAATTAAGCAGAAAAACCCACTTAACACAGCCTATAGTGTCGACCACTACAAACAACCTCCGCGTTGGCTTGAACAAGGGCTACCCAACCACACAGCTCCCAAAGCGTGTTAAGCCTTCTCACAGAAAGGGCGCTAACTCTGAGCGTGGTCGCTTGGTGAAGGGCGTCATCCGTGAAGTTGCTGGTTTCGCTCCATACGAGAAGCGTGTCATGGAACTCCTCCGTAACTCCAAGGACAAGAAGGCACGTAAGCTCACTAAGAAGCGTCTTGGTACTCTCCGTCGTGCCAAGGGTAAGGTTGAAGAGCTTTCTTCGGTTATTCAAGAAGCTCGGTGGGTTGGATTTCAGTTCAGGTGGTGTACAAGGTTAACATTCCTCACAGTACCAAGGGTACCAACTAAACACAAGTGTAGTGAATATGTACTTTCTTCACATGCATCACCTCTTTTGACGGATTGGTTTGGATTTTTTTCTCTTTGTGCAGTTTACAAAATTATTCATCTTCATCTACAAAACACTTATTACATCTTGGCCTGGCTAAGATCAGTTACTGGCCACTTGTAGTTATCTGGTGTGCGCTTGTATCCAAACTTGGCTTGGAACTCTTCAACCCCCTTTGGTCCTCTTGATCCATACTCATATGAGTCTGGCGTTGGCTTCTCCCCATTCGCTCCCTCGATCCAGTGAAGGATTGGTGTAAATATTTTCCACGCAATATCAAGCTCATCATCACGCACAAAGTTGGAGTGATCCCCGTTAAGCGCATCAAGGAGGAGTGACTCATAAGCTTCAGGTATGACAGCTTTATCGAATCTATCCTTGTATGTCAAATCCAACTCTGTTGGTAGCGCCGACATATGAAGTCCAGGTACTTTAGTGTTGGCCTTCAAGTAGATAGCTTCAGATGGTTGAATTCTAATAACGAGCTCATCTCTTGGAATGTCTGAGAATATACCCGATGTGACGTCCTTGAATTGAATTCTAACCTCAACCTTACCTTCATTCAAAGCTTTACCTGCTTTGAGTATGAATGGAACGCCTTCCCAGCGTGGGTTGTTGATGTGTAAAGCACATGCAGCGTATGTTGGGCAATTTGAATCTTGTGGGACAGTATCATCCTCCTTGTATCCAGGCTTTCCATTCGCACCAACGTACTGACCAAGGACGACTTCTTCTGGTTTGAGTGGTGGTATTGTGCGCAAAACCTTTACCTTCTCATCACGAATATCCTCTGAAGAGAATGAAACAGGTCTCTCCATCGTCACCAAAGAAAGTACTTGCATTAAGTGATTTTGGAGTATGTCGCGGATGATGTTGAATTCATCAAAGTATCCACCACGTCCTTCAGTGCCGAAAGGCTCCTTGAAAGTGATTTGTACATTATCAACAGAGTTTTTGTGGAATTGATTGTCAAGGAAAACATTAGCGAAGCGCAAAACAAGCAAATTTTTCACCATCTCTTTACCAAGATAGTGATCGATGCGGAATATTTCTTCCTCTGACCAGTTTGCTTTGATTGCATTCATAAGTTGCTGTGAAGATTCGGTGTCTTTTCCAAAAGGCTTTTCGACGATGAGTCTGTTGGTGCCTGAGCCTGAGTAACAGAATTTACGTAAGCCTTCAGAGACGGAGCCAAAGACACTAGGAGGGAGAGCGAGCTGAGGGGAAGGTTTAGAAGGGCGAGATAATTATCTAAACAATTAAACTCACGTAGAATAGTCTATAAATGAGCAATTGATTAGATAATCAGATAGTTATACTCCAAATTGACTTACCTATTTGACACCTTACCAGATGAAGCATTACTCTTCTCAGCATTGGTGAGGTTATCGTTGAGATTCTTAAACGCTTCTTCGCCATCGTATCCACCAGCGACGTATGACAAACCACTCTTAAACTCATCAAGGAGCTTCTTGGAGTTTGAATCATTATCATCAATCTTAATAAATCCAGTAACTTTGTCATGGAACTCCTCATTTGTCATCTTTGAGCGGGCGTATCCAATGATGCGTGTATCCTTTGGGAGTAAACCCATCTTACGGAGACCAAAGAGAGCTGGGAAAGTCTAAATGGTTTGGTTAGATGGTCCATAACATACCACCAATTGAACCGCGCTCACCTTCTTCTTGGCTAAGTCTCCGGAAGCCCCGAAAACTAATCGTCTAAGTTGAGTGATTTGAGTAAGCATATGAATCCACACTAACCAACAATAGACGTGTTATCCTTTAATTGAGCATATGTTGCAGACATTTTGTATCTTGATCGTATTTGAACAAGCCCCGCTGATATCCATTACCACATATCGATGACAACAGCCAATTCAAAAATTCTTGAATTTTACCGTTATTTTAGAGGTTTCTGGGGGCCATTGGAGTTTTTACAATGATGCACTTAGTTATTCTAATATACATGCACAATACCCGTGTGAAAATTTTACCATTCATGTGTAGAGATATTAAGATGAGTAGGAATGTTTGTAGATATGAGAGAGCACTATTGGAACAAGAACCGATGATTAAATTAATTAAAGTGAAATTGAATTATCCAAATTGATACATCTTTCATTACGCGCAGTTTAATCAGACGACGACGACAGCGACAGCGACAAAGGGTTAAAGAGATAAATACCAACCACTCGTTAATACTGAAGGAATTAAAGAATTTGAATTAAGCTAAAAATTGAATTAAGAGGTCTGTGCGTTGAAACACGTCGCCATCAACCTAACCAATTGAACAGAGAATGGCAGATTCACAACACAATCCAAAGAACAGGAGACAACAAGCAAATCAAATGCATAACCATAGCGATGATCCAACAGCGATGCCTCCATTGCCTGTGCAACAGCCACAACAACAACCACGCAATCAATCAATCAACGGCCACCGCAAATCAGCCTCAATGAATCAACCTCAATCTCAAGATCGTAATCGCCGCAAGAATCTTGGTCCTAGATTCCAGGACGAATCAAACGAATCAGACAGCTACGGCACTCTGAACCCAAATTTCCAATTCGGTGCTAGACGTCGCCAAACCAACAACTCAATCTCATACGGCAACCACACTCCTTCTCAATCACTCGGTGGTCCTGCTCAAATTCCTCAACTTGGTATCACCCCTGAGCAATTACTCCTCCAGCAGCAAATTGAGCAACTCCAGCATCAGCAGAGAGCTTTGATTCAAAATCAATCTCAATTCATTCAGCAATACGATCAGCAGACTCTCAACTCGAGAATGAATCCCAACGCTAACAACCCTCACATCCCTAACATCCCTAACATCCCTAACAACCACCGCCGCATTCAATCTCAGCAAGCCCCTAACATGAGAATGTCTGGTGGTAACCTCACTCAGTACTCCCCTCACTCACCAAACCTCTACAACCCACAAGGCTCTCCACAAATGAAAAACATTCCCCCAAAAGGTCATGGAAGACGTCATTCTGTCAATGTCTCAAAAGTTACTAAAGACCTTAATGACTTTTCCTTCCCCCCATCCAACACTGTTAACAAGATGTCTCCACAAAGTGCTCAAAGTGGTCATGGTAGAAGAATTAGCACTGGTCAAGGTGAGAATTAATGTCTCTTACTTGCATTTCTAACCTTTTCAGCCATCCAGCAACCTATTCCTAACAACAATCAATCAGGAGTACCTGATCTTGCACAAGCTCAATCTCAATTAGCTTCATTGGCTCAATTCCGTGTTGGTGTCGGTGCAGGTGGTCACAACAGGGCCCAATCATTCGCATTCCCTAATTCATTCCAAAACATGGTAGCTGCCGCTTCCTTGTCTGCTGCACTTGGTGGCAATCAGATGGGTAAATTTGACAACGGCATCAACTACGCTCTCCAGCAACAACAAGCGTTCAATTTACAAATCCAACAACCAAGCAACCATGGGGGCCCTCAACGCAAGTCTCTATTTGCTCCATACCTTCCACAAGCTTCATTACCTCCGCTCCTCACTGCTGGTAAGCTGGTAGTTGGTATGTTGCGTGTAAACAAACGCAATAGATCGGATGCCTACATATCCACCGAGGTCTTGGATGCCGATGTCTATATCTGTGGTAGCAAAGATCGTAACCGTGCATTAGAGGGTGATATAGTTGCAGTCGAATTACTAAATGTCGATGAGGTCTGGGGTACGAAGAAGGAGAAGGAGGATAAGAAGAGACGTAAAGAAGAAAATGCACAGTATGATGCATTGCGCGCAATCAATCCCTCAATTGAAACTAAACAGCAGGCCAAGAATAGAGATGATGTGCAAGTTGAAGGACAGGGTTTATTTTTGATTGCAGATGAGGAGGTTAACGACGATCAGAAACCTAAATATGCTGGTCACGTTGTCGCGATTGTTGAGCGCATGCCTGGACAGTTGTTCTCAGGTACACTTGGTATACTCAGACCAAGTTCAGCTGCCACTAAAGAAAAACAGGATGCTGAAAGACGTGAGCGTGAAGGTGGAATACCAGAGGCACAAGAAAAACCAGCACAGAGGCCAAAGATTGTGTGGTTCAAGCCAACTGATAAGAGAGTGCCACTTATTGCTATTCCAACTGAACAAGCTCCAAAAGATTTCTTGAGTAATTCTGAGCATTATCAGAATCAACTGTTCGTTTCTTGCATCAAGCGCTGGCCAATTACTTCGTTGCATCCATTCGGTACATTGGTTGAGAAGCTCGGACCGATTGGTGACGTCCAAGTTGAGACTAGTGCATTATTGAAAGACTCCAATGCAACATCTTCTGAAGATTTCCCAGATTCTGCTCTCAGGTGTCTTCCTGCATTGCCTTGGCACATTCCACAAGAGGAGTATGGAAAGAGGAGAGATATGAGAAATGAGAGGACTTTTACTATAGATCCAGACACTGCGAAAGATTTAGATGATGCTGTCTCTGTTAAAGTCAATAGCGATGATACTTATGATATAACAGTCTCAATTGCGGACGTTAGCTACTTCATCAAACCAAATTCGCCACTGGATAAAGATGCTAGAAAGAGAGCAACTAGTGTGTATTTGGTGCAAAAAGCTCTGCCAATGTTACCATCGATCTTGTCGTCAGACCTGTGTTCATTGCTTCCCGACAGAGAAAGACTAGCCTTCTCTGTCACCTTTACTATGGACAAAGACGCCAAGGTGCTTAAGACATGGTTTGGGCGTACGATAATCAAATCTTGCGCACAATTGTCGTATGGCAATGCCCAGAACATCATCGAGGGTAGACAACTTGATGTGGTTGAGGGCAGAAAGAGTGACAAGTACACTAGTGAAGAGATTGGCGGAGATATAAAGATACTATACAAGTTGTCGCAGAAGATGCGCCAACGTAGATTCGATGAGGGAGCACTTAAGATCCAGACGATGAAGTTAGCATTCCAGCTTGATGAGCATGGCACGCCTATTGATTGCATGGCATATCAGTCAAGAGAGGCGAACAACCTGATTGAGGAGTTTATGTTGATAACGAATATCACAGTCGCGTCAGAAATAGCAGCCAGTTTACCTGAGCAATCGTTGTTGAGACGTCACGAAGATCCAATTCCGAAGAGACTGGATGCATTCCAAGAGAGAGCGAAGGAGTTAGGATTTGACATTGACGTATCCTCGTCCAAGGCACTCCAGAGTTCGTTCCTTGCTGTTGAGGATGAGGAGGCGAGAAAGATGCTGCAAGTATTGGCCGTGAAGGGAATGTGCAGAGCCAAGTACTTCTGCTCAGGAGCTATAGATATCAGTTCGTACCGACACTACGCACTCAATGTTCCTCTCTACACGCACTTCACATCGCCTATCAGAAGGTATGCGGATGTGGTGGTGCATCGCCAGCTGCAGACAGTTCTCGAGTATGGAGAGGAAGCTGAGAAGAACTTCCAGATGGACAGGGAGACTGTAGCCAAGACAGCACAGCAGTGCAATGTCAAGAAGGAGGCTTCGAAACAAGCGCAGGAGAGCTCGCAGCATCTCTACCTCTGTCTGTTGATTTCAGATCTCACAAAGAGATATGGACCGGTAGTGAGACAGGCGACTGTAATTGGTGTGCTCGATAGGGCTTTCGATGTGCTCGTCAACGATATGGGCATCGAGAAGAGAGTGCACGTCGACCAGATACCAGTCAACGAACACAAGTATAGCGAGCAGCATAAGACACTCGATCTGTATTGGAAGAAGGGCGTCGATGTTATATCGTGGTTGGTTGAGAATAGCTCAGATGGCCATCTTCAGTGTATTCAAGAAGCTGCTCAGAAACACGCCCCAGCGCATATGACTTCGAGATCTACCCAGGATGAGCAGGCGCTGTTTGATGAGAGTGACAGTGATGAGAGTGATGAGGACAATGATAACGATAACGATAACGATATGGTTAACAAGAAGAATAACGACATGGACACGGTTCAGCATAATAAGTCGAAGCTTGCTTACCAACCGAAGTATGAGAACGTCAGGGTGGAGAATGGCAAGTATATACAGACTATTAAGGACAGCATGACTGTTGATGTAGGTTAACATGTGTTGCGTCGTGCTTTCCTAACATTCCACAGATCATCGTCACTGCTGACTTTTCAGCCTCACCTCCCATCTTGAAGTGCTACTGTGGAAATCCATTCGCATGAGAGTGGGTGTGAGAAGATAGATGACGAGGTGGGTGAGATGTATCAGGTGGATCAGATGCAAATGCAACATATGCAACGCATTCAGCGTAAAGCGTTAATTTAATGAAAAGAAAACTAAATGAATTATATACAAATTATGTCTACTTCTTACTTATTTACTTGATATGAATGATAATTTTCTATTTAGCTGTCTTAGTTTTCCTCTCCTTTTTCACCAAATAATCCATATAAATTCTCCAGAAGGGAAATGCAATTGCAGCTACGAAAAAAAGCAGGGTGTCTATTAGCAGGTTGTTCGAAGGAGAAGCACCTCTGCTAAGATTTTTGATCAGGCTGCCTACGAAATCGGATGTGATTTGGTACTCCCCCTTGTCGATACCTTTGAGTAGCGCACGTGCACACTGCTCCGGCGTCAGTCCATCTGCAGCGCCCTCTATCTTTTTAGTCAGCGCAGGTTTTGTCTGATTCTCCTTTTCGTAGCCGGGGGAGTAGATG
Organism: Wallemia ichthyophaga EXF-994; assembly: GCF_000400465.1. Lineage (NCBI taxonomy): Eukaryota > Fungi > Basidiomycota > Wallemiomycetes > Wallemiales > Wallemiaceae > Wallemia > Wallemia ichthyophaga. The sequence continues at coordinate 268,243 of NW_008806285.1, read as the reverse complement.
GTGCCAGGAAAGTAAACGTGTGTGGTTATATCATGTAGAAGAAGTTCCGTACGCAGGGCATCTCCTAATCCACGCACGGCGTGTTTGGAGGGCGTGTAAGCCGAGTATCCAGGTACCCCGAGCGGGAAACCTAGCACGGAAGAGACAAGAGTGATGTGTGCGTGTGGTGTGGTATGCTGGAGTACATTCTGCGTAGCTGCCTGCGTCTTGTAAGCATATAGCAAAACCCACGCAATCTTCCCACCTTGGCAGTATGCAATGCGGAGAAGTAGTTGGCCTGCATGTCCCACTCGAATTCCTCAATGGACATCTCTGCAAACCAGCCGGGTGTCGAGCATCCTGCGCAGGCGAAGAAGAGAGATGGTGGCATCTTCTGTGTCGCTAATGCTAACTCAGTGGCTCTTTCTATAGCGTGCAGAGCCTGCGTATATTTTGTCAGATCGGCAGAAACGTAGTGTATGAATTGATTGTCATTGCTTCTGTGTTTCTGCGCTGTGCGTTGAGCATATCACCCGCGATATCATCACTCATTGCCCACCTCGATTTGTGCAACGGCGGCAGCAAGCTTGGACTCGTTGCGCGCACAAATCGTTACACTGCTCCCGCGATTCACTAGCTCACTGGCTAGCGCTATCCCTAGACCTTGCGAGCCACCAGTGACGAACGAGTGCTGCGTCGTTAGCTGGGCAGAAAGCACGAATTAAACACACCTTATTATTATAAGCTACACTACTCTCGCTCAACATTTCACAAAAAAGATTTTTAATTCTTGCAGAAATTTTTCCAACATGTAGTCTTCGCGATTGCGCTGGCTTCTCTCTCTTCATTCAGACAAATAACAAGATGGTTGATTTGAAGCAGCTCGATCAACACCTCCAAAACAACTCATACGTTGATGCGTAAGTGGAGAACTGGAGAGCGTGGCATACAGCACACAACATGATGATTCTACTATTGGTCCGTGTTTCCTAGTGCGGATTAAGACCCCGCTTTTTATGCAGATAAACAATCCAATACTACTGAGCATTGTGTGCTGTTGTCTTGATACGCTCTTACACACGTTACACCCGTCTAACAAGCCCCAGACACAACCCATCCCAAGCTGACGTCTTTGTCTACAAGCAAGTAGGCAGCGCTCCAGCTCAATACCAGAACGTCAGCAGATGGTTCAACCACATCAGCACCTTCAAGGACCAATTTGATGTTCTTGGCGGTGGCGCTTTCGCTGCTTCCTTGTACGGCTCAGCCCCAGCAGGTAGCGCACCAGCAGCACCAGCACCAGCTGCCGAGTCCAAGGAGGAGGACGATGACGTTGACCTCTTCGGCTCCGACGATGAGGACCCAGAAGCTGAGCGTATCAAGTCAGAGAGAGTTGCTATGTACAACGAGAAGAAGTCAAAGAAGCCAAAGACCGTGCAGAAGTCTGTCGTTACCTTCGACGTGAAGCCATGGGACAACGAGACAGACATGAAGAAATTGGAGGAGAACATGAGATCAATTGAGATTGATGGACTTACCTGGGGTCTCTCCAAGCTTGTCCCAGTTGGATACGGTGTAAACAAGTTGCAAGTTACTCTCGTCGTTGAGGACGAGAAGGTCGGTTTGGAAGAACTCCAAGAGCAAGTCGAGGCAGATGAGGACCACGTCCAATCCACTGATATTGCTGCTATGCAAAAGCTGTAAAATGTTTTTGTTGTTAAATTTTTGTCATAATATTTTGTTACGTCGGTTATCTTGAATATGTCTGTTTGTCCCTGTCCGTCTTCCCAGAACGCAAAATGAGTGACAAGCCAGCCTACCTCACGACAAGCGAAGGAGCAACCAATGAGTCGACTATCAGGAAGTACTTGAAGTCATCTTTCGCACCAGAGAACATGCCAATCGTATGGGGATCAGCCTTCTTCATTGGATCAATTGGTTTTATCAGAGTCGCTGGTGATTTGTTGGTGAGTTGGATAGCTGCGCTGTAGACGCTCTAACCGTATTTAAAGGTGCCTGCATTTTAAACTTAATTGATATACACAAGATCAATCTCCTCTAATCTAAAAGTGTGCGCTGTGGCTGTGGTGTGATTATCTTGAGTGCGGATGGACACTCATTCATCTTGTTTCGTAGTCCTCAGACCCTAACCTCTTACTTCTTCTTACTTTTATTCAAATATTTCAATTTCCTCTGTTTTGACCACAGTGCAGCATCTTCAATTTCTGCAGGCAAAAGCAAGTCGACGTCGTAGCCAGATTGCTGCGTGTGCTGTGTGATTTCATCTGTATTGAGTCTGTCCACGTCCGCGCCAGTACCAACGACGACCAGCTTGGACGCGTTTGAAGTCAGTTTAAGTGAATTTATTATGTTTGTGTAGTGGTTGCTGGTGAGTGGGATAGACTCCTGCAGCTTTATCGTCTGCTTCTTCAACTCCTTTTCGATAAACGCAGATGCATTGCGGGATCTGTACTGGATATCGTCATCACCCATCCCCTTGAACACATCCAGGCTGTTTATTGCGTGCAGTGGTATCATAATTACATGGGTTTTATCATGTATCCACCGCTTCAGCACCTCTATCCCATATAACAGCGCTGTAACATCGACAACGACGCTCTGCTTGTACTCCACGCTGCCTTCGAGGTTACTAACCTTGTACTTCAAAAATTCAAGACCCATTGCTTTCTGAATTGAAGTCATTTTCCCTCTCTCTAGGTCTACCGATGATGACGAGTATTGAGGAGATAATCGACGCCAAAAATTATACTCTGCTATTTGAGCAGTTGGATGGAAACATCGCAGATACGCTCAACTCAATTCTCAGCTCAAACTACAACCTCATTCAGAAGAAGTCTGTTGTTGAACAATGTACAGAGCACCTCATCAAATCTGGCTTGGTGAAGAATATCGCTTCTGCGTGTGATATTCTTAGCCATTACAGCCTCTACGATCATCTGAACAATCAGCTCCATATCCAAGCATCCGATTTGTACTTCAACGCTGACGATTTGTCGAGCGCTGCGAACGAATTAACGAAGCTGAACTTCGATTTACTTGAGAGTATCGATAGTAAGCTCGACACGTACATCAAGATTGTCAGACTGTATTTGGAAGTCGATGACTCTATAAGTTCCGAGTCTTATCTCAACAAGGCCGCGACAGTGATACACACCACGACGAATAAATCACTTATCCTGTCTTTCAAACTGAGTCAGGCTAGAATTCTCGACTACAAGCGCGACTTTATAAGATCTGCCACTATCTTCCAGCAACTGAGCTATGAAGCTGATCTCGATTATGAAGATAGACTAAGTTCTCTTTCGGCTGCGATAGTTACTGCTATACTTGCACCAGCTGGTCCTAAACGCAGTCGCATCCTCGCATCACTCTACCGCGACGAAAGGAGTCGTTCTACACAACACCACATAATACTCGAGAAGGTATTCCTCGAGCGAATTTTATCAGCAGACGACATAGCATCTTTTGCTGAACACCTATCTGCACATCAAATAGCGCAGATCAGCTACACGCACAATAACGTGGACGAGCAAGGGGCAAAACATACGCCTACGAATGTGCTCGAACGTGCGATGATTGAGCATAATTTGTTGGCAGCTAGTAAGATATTCGATAACATCACCTTCACGCGTCTAGGTGCATTACTCAATTTATCGTCCTACGGTGCTGAAACTATTGCATCCACTATGATAGTACAGTCGAGATTAGAAGCTTATATTGATCAGGTCGATGCCGTTATCGTGTTCACTCCTTCACATGCTACCCACGAAGGCGACTTGGGTGGTGCGGCGCATGTGGCTGCTGCGCAGGAAGATGATAGACAATTTGAAGCTGCTTATGCTCCACACACACATGGGTGGGATGCACAAATCAAATCGGTCGCTTCTTTGGTGGGTTTCGTATTGTATTATGGTATGGAGTGCTTGTCTAACACACTGGCGCAGATCGAAGCTACAGCTGCCAAGATTGAGGAAAAGGGGTTGGTGTAGGGTGAAATCTATAAGCAATACACAAGCGTATGCACACCTCTTGCACATCTAACACTCCTCACACACCCACAAACACTCAAGCTCTACAAGCTTTGTATTAAATAGTCGCATAATCAATCAACATGAATACCATCACCGTTCAACTCTCACAACTCACAACTCACACACCTCCTTCACACACCCCAGTCCCTTCCATTGCGTGCAATTAGTATGCGTGTTGTATTTCTCCATAGTGCGCAGCGTTGCCTGGATGACAGGTTCATCTGAAAGAATGTTAGGTGTATGAGGGGGCAGACACTGCTTCATAGCCTCCCAACCCGCCTCCCAGCCCGCACACTCACGCGAGACGACATTGCCGCTGAAATCGTGATAAACGCGCACGTCGTACATGCGAAAGAGGACGTCATCCACACGGAGGAAGAAGCGCTGAAGGATGAACCAAGCGAAAGGCATAACGCGTATTTTCACATTAAGACCTACTTGACCGTTGTCGCCTAGTTCGTCTTCGTAAAGTTGCACATCGTCGTAGAAGAGGATAGGCTGGGTGGTGTCACTGAGTTTATCGATGGGAATGACTGGTGTAGTGGTGGGGATGGGCTGCCAGTGTGCTCTTTCACTTTCTGTGCTGCCGCTGTATGTCGTACTGTAAGTCCAGTCCCATGGCTGACTAGGCTGTATGGTGGATGCTTCGTGCGGTTGTCGACTGCTTCGCCAGTGATCGGCGTAAGATACCCTCAATTCATTCTGTTTGCTCACTCCACGTAGTGCATCACGCGCATTGAAACTTAACTTAAATCCGCTATCTGTGTCTAGCACCTCCACTCCACTCGATAGGAATGTCATCTCTGGTATTGGGATCCCGAGTTCAGCAGCCAAGGCGTCGCTTTCGGGCATTGAAGGTATCGTCGACTTTTGCGTCTTTATTTCCCAGTTTCTGATTCGGTACGATTGTTGCGTGGGGTTGGGCATCCTGATTGATAGTGAGCAAGGGCAGCACAATGTGGAGATTCGATTGTTAACAAATACAACGTTTAGGACACACAAAAAAAACCGGGCACACTTTTCATTACTGCAGCAAAACATTCATAGTACAATAAACGCTCTTCAAACAGTTTAGTCAAAGAGACCGAGACCCATGTCTTCATCCTCTTCCTCTTCCTCCTCCTTCTTCTCCTCAGCAGCTGGGGCAGCTTCACCACCAGTGGCAGCAGCTGGGGCAGCAGCAGCGTACGCATCTGGGTTGGCGATCATGTCCTTGACCTGTGTATCGTGTTAGCGTTAGTGCATGAGCACACGCGCTTCCTCATGGCGGGGTTCTAGTCAGCGACCCGTCTTGGTTTTTCACCACCACTTTTCAGTGTAAGAATTTTCAGTGTTGACATAAGTAAGAAATCATCACGTAGAACTGACCGCCATAAGAATAGAGCGCTTAATAGACTCACCTTTTCAGTGTAGCTGACAGTGTAGTCAGTTGCAACAGAAACAGCCATGATGTTCTTGAATGAGTTGATGAACGAGTGCATAGCTGCTGGCAAGGTTGGGTAGTTGATGGCCAATGAGATGGCAGCGATTTGGTTACCAGCGGTCATTAATCTGCCGATGAGAGTCTCCTCAGTGACATCGAGAACAGTTGGTGAGAAGATTTGACCGTTGTCGTAAACTTGCACACATGTCATACCGAAGGTGAATGGAGAGATGTTGAGCATGTTGAGCAAAGTAGCCTCAGAAGCACCGACACGGGTGTTGTTCTCAACAACTCTGATGTCACTGATGATTTCAATGGTACCACGGGCAATCTTGGTTGGGACACCGAGAGCTTGGAAGAAAGAAGTCTTACCTGGCTCCATACCAGTGTTACCAGCAGGAATGTAGACATCTTCTGGTGAGTAGAGACCAGCTCTGGCTGGGGCTCTGACCTTGTTGGCGACAATGATGTCCCTGATGTCCTTTAAGTCGCCAGAGGTGAAGACGTAACCAATGTTACCCTTAACGTGTGTCAAAAGACGCTCGTATTGTGGGTTTGATTGGATGAAAATCTTCAAGGCTCTACGGACCATGGTGTTCTTACCCATAAGCACTTGACCCTTGCCACGGAGGGCTTGACGGATCTGGTGCATTTGGTTGGAAGACACGTTGTCGATGTTGACAATGAAGATGGATGGGTACGTCTCAATGAGCTCTTGGAGACGGTTGAAGTAGTTCTCTTTCTCGATCTTGTTGGCACCCATTGTGAGATTGCAGTTACTTTTATTGAAGTAAAGCGGTTTAAATCTCGTCGACGTTAAGCGTGAAGGACAAGATGCGAGAATCCGCTAAAATCTGTCTAAAATTTTTAATTTCAAGGGAGTCAAAGGGAATGTGTGTAGTAAGGAGCATGACGCGTATATCACAATATAGTTGTCCTTCTGCGCTCTAGCCTAGGTTCAAATCTTCAATCAACGTCACAAACTTCAACAGAGAAGACAGCTGGAGTGGACTGTAGACCATCCCAAGCACCTCAAGCGCCCCTAAAAACCCCTTGATGCTCCCTTTTCAGCACTTTCTTGGTAATTTTATATTGCGAAAAATCCTCGCATTCAGTGTAAAATTTCGAATTGGGCACTCGTCTTTCAAGTACACACAGGTTCCAAAAATGGTCAAGCGTTAGTGAAATATATTTAAATTAAGTGCAACCACTCAAATCGTATACGCCCACAGGTACTCGTAAGGTCGGTGTCACAGGAAAATACGGTGTCCGCTATGGTGCTTCCTTGCGTAAGCAAGTAAAAAAGATGGAAATCTCACAGCACGCACGTTACACATGCACCTTCTGTGGTAAAGATTCAGTAAAGCGTACCGCTACCGGTATCTGGAACTGTAAGGCCTGTCGTAAGGTTATTGCAGGTGGTGCCTATGCTTTGGCTACTCCAGCAGCAACCACTGTCCGTAGGTGGGTGGAGTGATCTTAAGTGATTCCAATGATATGCTAACCATTTTCACAGCACCATCCGTCGTCTCCGTGATGTTCACGCTGATTAAACTTAGCGTCGTTTCTCAGGTTTCGATCTACTCAACTTACGTACATGATTGTAAACTCAGTTTCATCCATTTGATCCTTGGCATTTGTTGGCTGCTTTCTTTTCCTTTGGAAGATTTACAAAACACATTTGGTCATTCTACAACAGCTTCTGCTCGGAAGTCACCACGTTGACAAGATCTACAGGTGCTGGTCCAACGCCTAGCACTGTAGTTGATCCGGCTTCTATCTGTGTGCGCCCACTGTGGTGCTTAGTGAGCCACCAATCACCGCGATAAACAAAGCACTCACGCATCCTGAATGGTCTTTGCACATACATTCACAGACTGTGCTTGTGCTTGCAGTATCATAAGCTCCTCTTCTGACTTTGCTTGTACTGTTATCTTTGCTTGGCTGTATCGTCATCTAAGCAAGTTGGGAGTGCCAAGAGATATTCCAAACTCACCCAGTACGCTCCCAGTGACGAAGCAGCTTTAGATTGTCAGGTCGTTGCAGCCGCCTCAGAACACACTTACGGCTGGATTTGACTGCTGGAGTGCCTTGTAGCAAGCCAAAGTGGCGTGGCTGGATATGTAAGCATATAACGAGCTTCATAATCCGATCTCACCTGCATTGCGCTGCTATTTTGCCTTTGGTCATACCTAAATCAGTTCTAACGACTAAAACCTTTTGTGTCGCATTATCACGTTAAAGGGAGTAACGATAATAAAAACACCACTGACCATCTTGCATGGCTCTAAAATACTCGGCTTCACCGATCCAAGCCCCTCCTGAGGTTCATCGTCACTGTCTTCTTCCTCCGAATCGGTAGTTGTGCGCAGCTGTGATCCACTTGGTCTGCCTAGCAAATATCCCATACCGAATGCGAGCTTTGTGGTAGCGTCAGTATTTCGCGCAGATCATCAGATCATCACCCAAGGTACAACTAACAATTGGTACTGTTATGTACAGCGCTAGTAATTTTGGTGGCGCTGAAGCTGTACCAGGAATTAGAAATGCTTGTGATGTACGCTGGTAGCATAGACTCACACAGAGAAGACATGGTTGATAACTCTTAACGATCGCTTCTACCCAAACAGCCACGACGCCATCACAATGGCTGCAAATCCACCACCAAGAAACAATACAGCGCATAAAAGAATAAAACAGCATCAGAATAGAATATACGCCAATCCACTCCCAGTTCTCATCGATCAGAGGCCGTCGACTTTCTTGGCCGGTTTGAGTAGATTTGGACAGAAATCGCTAATTAATCCGCAATGCGTGGGCGTGTACATCAAGCAAACCCAATCCGTGTGGGTTATCAACGAGAGAGACGTCAGAGTGCTCTGGACTAGAGGATTCTTTGGCAAAGGTTCACTTAGCCGCTCTGAGCCAACTTGGAATGACCGTCAGCGTAAATTGGCCGTTGGTGACAAACCACAGCCAACTGCTGAAGAAATTACCTCCAAGAGACGTATAGAGAGGAACAAAATGAAGATTGAAAGAGCAAAGGTCTTATCTGAAGCTCAGTTGGCCGCTGAGGCTGCTTTGGAGGGCTCTGATAGTATAAAACTGTCTCCACCAATGCCTGCAGATGACAACGATAACCTGCCTTTAAATGAAAAAAGCTCTAATCCGATTGAGCCGTCTAGTCCACCGAAGTGGGAACCTCTAGAGCCTGATACACAAGAAGAACAACAAGATTTGTCCAATGCTGAGCATCTCCAACTCACTCTTCCAGAGGCCTTTTTCTTGGCTTGGGGGATTGGCTGTCTGAAGATTGTGGATCCATACACGGACGCGGTGATACCCATCAATCAGCTCTGGAAGGAGTGCAGACTAGCTTCAATGTTCCTTCAAAACGCTCCGGATTCAAGAGACACTTGCCTGCAGCGCCTCGATAACCCATTCCTAGTCAATTATGCCATCTATCACTACTACAGATCGCTAGGATGGGTGATAAAGAGTGGTATCAAGTTCTGCGTAGACATTGTGCTCTATAAGCGTGGCCCAGTCTTCCACCACGCAGAATTTGCTGTCGTCATTTGTCCAACATACGAGGATCAACGAGACAAAGAGTCGAGTCCATTTGACCTGCACAATTCGGACAAGCTCAGCTGGCAGTGGCTCAACACCATAAATAGGGTGAATGGACAAGCTAAAAAGACTTTAATTCTCGCGTACGTGCAAATACCATCCCAAGAAAAGGTTCGCAACCTCGATGACCCGGCTAAACTGCTGGCCGAGTATAGAGTGAAGGAGGTTGTACTTAAGAGATTCGTAGCTGCCAGGAATAGAGATAATTAGTTTTGCTTATAAAATTTATTTTGTGTGCTCAGCCTATCTCTTGCAGACGACGTTGATGCTGAGATAGTGGGAATAGATGAAACATTTCAGAGTAAACAGTGACGAAAGCGCGAATCACCACAAGCAAATGAGCTACCACAAGCACAAGGCGTCACTCGACAATCCCGCAGAGATCAGAATCCTGATGGTATCTATCGTTGGTGGCAGCTGGAATCCAGTAGACGTCAGCAACGTGTTCAGCTACAACAGAGCTAGAGTCTCAGTGCTTACTTGTGTGAGTCTCGCTGTGTACGTTCAACTAGCGCTAATCTCAAAGCGCAGCTGCCTATCTACGAAGACGACTACCCATATTGCAATTTCTACCTCACAGATCTATTCCTTCGCCAGACCTCTCCCAAAGCCATCTCCAATCGCGAATTGGACGCAATTTTGAACACTCAGACGTCCAGGAACTCAACCCAAAACGTACTCGCGCATATTCTAGTCAAGGTAGAGCGTCCACAAGCTGTTACCAACACTGATTTCAACTTGCCGCTCAGTTTGAGACCTGGCAGACAGCCAAGACCGAGCAGCCGAGGCACAGCGCCTTCACGCAGCGTCAGCACTGGAACTAGACTTGACAATTTCGGTGTACCGATGTCCTCCTCATCTGTAGAACAAGAGCAGCATGTCCTTATGTCGAAATTCGAGCAAGAGCAGCGCGATCATGAGTTAGCACAGAAGCTACAGGAGGATCTACGGATTGAGGACGAGCGTGCACGCGAGGTGCAAAATAGACAGATAGAGCGTCAGCAGCGACAATGGGCGGAACAGGTCGCCGGTAGTGAAATGCCTCGCTCCGAAGTGGACCTGGTTCGCAGGAGAAACAGGGAACGTGAAAGATTGTTACTTCTAAGGGAGCGTGAGAGAGTGCAACAGCAGCAACAGCACACTGATAGGAAACCGTTGTCTTCGTATACCGCAGATCACAGAAGCTTACAAAAATCAACCCGACATTCACCATACCCAGCAATGGCTTCGCCTTCGTGGAGCTCAAGACCACCTCCATCAACTCAACAACCCTATAACCACCCATATCCCACTCAGCGTCAGTTGCAAATGCCAGTTCCTAGTCTTGGCGTGCCACCAACTACTCACAACCGAAAACCATTGCAAGGCGCAAGGAGTATTTCTAATATGTATGACGGCTACCATCACTCGGACAATCCTGCGGTTTATCCTGCCGTACCACCAAATATACCAGCGAATTATGTCAAACATAGGCAAGGTGGTGCACAAGTATACGCTCCACCTCAGCCACAAGTGACATCGCCAGGTACTCAAATGAAACCGCTGCCTCCAAAAACTTATTCTCAGTCGAATATTAAGATACCTTCTCGTCAGGTGCAACCTAGCCCATTTCCAGTGCACCAGCAGACCCTAGTCAACCACCCTTCGCATCCACCTCCCCCCGACTCTCCCTATGTGATGCCAACGTCACCCTCATCTAGTACCGCCAAACCACCTTCAAGGCCTTATTCTGAAGAGGAGCTCAATTGGATGTACCGAATGAATCAGCAAATCGACCAGCAGCAGTATAGGAACAACGCACCCCCTCAACAGCCATACGTATCCCCACCATACGCATCCCCACCATACGCATCCCCACCAAACTCAGCTAGACTGGCATCACCGGGGTGGAGCACCAGCAGTCTTCCATCGAAGCACCAAAGCCCAACCTCAGACCAGCAATCGCGCTCAACACTTGTAACGCCAGTATCCAGTGACGGCATGCCACAACCTTCTAACATGCCGACGCCAAAACCTGGAAATCAAGGTTTTTACGCCAAGTATGACGATTTTACAATTGATAGATTTGGACGCGAGGAATCTACATTACTTTTTTCACCTTCTGCGAACGGGAACATTCCAACCAACGATGCAATCTCGCCGCAGTCTGTAACTAACTCATCGCATACTAGACCACACCAACACAACCAGCACAGCTCTGTATCTAGTATACCTGATGAGCACACTTCATCTTCCAATAGGTCTTCTACAGCGAGTGTTGATCCGTTGACTCCAGCGTCAGATTTGAATAGTCAGGATAGGTTTACGGCTGAAGATGATCAGGAGTTTTTACTGGATGATGGAACGAACACGCACGCTAGACAGCCTGATGGCGCTGAGTCAGACAATGGTATGATGGCATCAGGTGAGGACTATTCATCAGCAACTGATGATGACGACGATGAGTTTGGCTGGAAGATTAAGCCTGCGGATCAGCAAAACACTGCAACGAAATCATGGCATAATGTCACACCAACTTCGCCAGAAATGGCAACCATCATACCTGGCAGAGGGAGTATAGTAGATGAGCAGCCGCAAAAGTCATTGTCATCGGAAACAATTAAAGATGATAAAAATGAAGAGAGCTACAGTGATGATGAAGGAGTGGCTACTTGGCAAAGGCCTCCTAAATCGACCACGGAGTATCTTAGTGGATCTGATACTCATGCCTCAAAGCAAGACAAAAGAAAATTACAATTAATTATACCAGAAAATAATACAATTACTTCCGAACCGCAGACTACAACAGCGACTGCAACTTCAGCTTCTGATTCAGGTTCACCTGCCCAAACTCAATTGCGTTCGAATAAAATATCACCTCACTTGCTGAACAGAAGGAGATTGAATAGAGGTTCAAGTATTCGGGACAAACGAAATGAGAATGCTCTGTTCAGACCTAATCCGGAAGATTTGATTGATAATTTGGAGCTGTATTTCCCTGGACATGATCTAGACAGACCTATAGTGTCGAACAATGGTGATGAAAGTGCTACATTGGAGTCAAGGATGCAATTTTCACCAACAAATGAGAAAAACAACACTAAGCGTGAGAATAATCAAAATAACGAGAAAAACGAGAATGTCAAGGAGAAAGAAATACCCAAGAACGTTAGCCATACAGCTCTTCCTTCGAGAATGCGTAGGACGAGAACTATTAGACACGTAGCTCAAGATCATCGCAAAGCATTGGACAGAGCGAGGTCGTTCAGGGTCGGTGATGACGCTTCCTATCAATCGAACGACCGTTCATCAGTTATCTATGAAGAACCAGCTGAGATTGCGAGAGAAGATACCATGAAAGATCTCCAAGATGCCAACGCCAAATACAGGCAAAGAGAAGATGAGACAGATCAGAGCCAATTGGAGCAACCAACTTTAGAGCAGAAAGAGCAGAAGATGCTAAGTTCAGAGGAAAACTTAGCAAATCCAGATCAGAACATTCCAATTAGAAAGGCACACAGTGCAGACGATAAGAACGGGTTGAGGCGTCGCTCGACGGTGTTCTGGGGTAATAAAGTTGTGCAGGTCCAGCCGAATGAAAGGGAAAAAGAATATCATATCCTCTCACCGGTAACAGATGAGCCATCTACGATAAAGTGGGTCAAAGGTGACCTTATCGGGAAAGGATCGTTCGGTCATGTGTATCTGGCACTCAACGCCAACACTGGTGAACCGCTAGCTGTAAAGCAGGTTGCTTTGACTGCTCATTCTGAAGAAGAAAACGATGGTGATAACAAATTAGTTGATAGTATTAAGTATGAGATTGAGTTGCTCAAGGATCTCGATCATGATCGAATCGTCAGTTATTTAGGCTTCGAGAGAACGGAAAAGTACTTTTCAATGTGAGTAAATGTAGTTGAAATGCTTTATTATAACCAACTCCCCTCGCACAGCTTCCTTGAATATGTTCCTGGTGGCTCTGTTATGCGCTGTCTTAGGAGACACGGTCCGTTTGAAGAAAATTTGGTTAGATTCTTCATGAAGCAGGTGTTGGACGGTCTAGTTTACCTTCATGATAGCGGTGTGTGGCACAGGGATCTCAAAGCGGATAATTTGCTCGTCGATTTCGAGGGCAACTGCAAAATTTCCGACTTTGGTGTTTCTAAAGCTGCTGGTGAGTGGCGAGTGTAGTGTATTGCAGGATTGACAAATAAACAGATTCTGATGCGTATGGTACAAATGCCGGAGCCACTAACATGAAGGGGACCTTCTACTGGATGGCTGTGAGTGATAAGTGATAATTATCCGAGCGTAATGCTAATGTCAGTGCAGCCTGAAGTAATAGACTCAGTTGGAATGACTGGGTACTCAGCTAAGTGCGACATATGGAGTTTGGGATGTGTTTTCCTGGAAATGTTTACGGCTGAAAGACCATGGCCCAAGATGACGATGGTGCAGATAGTGATGGAGGTGAGTTGAACATGACATTCAGTACTCGTTTAACCCTTTTAGGTTGGACAAAAACGATCAGCACCCCCAGTTAAAGAGAGCATCAAGATGAGTGAGAGCGCTGTGAGATTCAAGGACACGTGCTTCAAGGCTGAACCGCGCGAGCGGCCAACAGCATCACAGTTGCTTGAAGATGACTTTCTGAAGATAGACAAAGAATGGAACTTCAAAGACAGCAAGCTAGGACAGAGTATACGCTCGAGCAACAAACATCATATATAAACTTGGTTGTAAAATAAAAGCTAACGAATGTATTTAAATGTTAAGAGTACAATATAAATAATAAGATCATAGTCGTGCATCACTTGGTCGACGCCATCTCGCTGAAGCCAAGTCTTGACCGACGCAATTTTTGACGCAAGCTCAAATCAGGAAGATTGGGAGGAGTGATAGGGAAGGTATATAAACTCTAATAAGCATCTGTAAGATTTACTATGCAACATAAGAAAAGAAGGAGGATGGCTTCTCCGGTTACCACAACAAACAGTCACTCGCGGCTCTTGTACACGTGAATAGTTCCAGCGGATATTTAACATCATCACTACTGCCCTATCGGTAAATTTATCGGTAAGATGTATCGCTAAGCTAGTAAATCAGGCTCATCGCTTAATTTGCTCGCTTAGAAGGCAATAAGAACCACGCAAGGATTTGAGTGTTGAACAGAAACGATGACTGATTTGATTAAAACTGGACAAAAGCATGTTGCCAGCGGCTGTGGCCGTATTAAAGACCATATGATTGAGAAGGGAGAAGGCAGCTGGCTTCACACTGTATGTTAGCGGCATAAATGGTATAGTGGCGCTGACGATGTGGCCCAGAATGAGACCAAGTATCTCGACTTTACCTGTGGTATTGGTGCGTCTGTCTTATCTTATCGTTCGCCCACTTAATGTGATATCAGGCGTGACGAACCTCGGCCACTGCCACCCACGTGTCACCAAGGCTGCACAAGAGCAGGTAGCCACGCTCGTACACGGCCAGTGCAGCATTGGATTCCACCGTCCATAGTGGGTTTGCCGGTACTGACGGCAACAGCTTCACCTCTAACGCTGCGCTAGTGTACAGCTCATTGAGAAATTACTCCCAGTCATGCCACATCCTTCGCTCGACTCATTCTTCTTCGTTAGTCGCCGCTTCTTATCTCTTCAATGAGCTCATATTTCTCAAGCTCAACTCTGGCAGTGAAGCTGTAGAAAATGCAGTCAAGATCGCAAGAAAGTCGTCTGGAAAGACGCACGGCAACATTATCTGTATGCAAGGATCTTATCACGGGTGTGTTGGTCGAATGCAGCTGGTTACTTATCTAACACTCGACAGACGTACGTACGGTGCATCCGCACTTACCAAGTCCAAGACCATCTATGCAGAGCAAGTTGGCCACGGCATGGTGAGTTTGCGTCGTCTAACACGAGATGTACCTCACTGAGACCACGCAGCCTGGTATTTTCGCAACACCATTCCCTTACGCACACCAAATGGGTCTCCCACAATCCACACCCGAAGACGAACTTGTCAAGCAATGTCTATTCCAGCTCGAGATGCTCCTTGCCCAGCAGAGCGCGCCTGCTGATACCGCTGCTATTATTCTCGAGCCGGTCATTGGAGAGGGGTGAGTTTTCGAGAGTTACATCACAACACAAGCTCATTATAATGCTTTACAGAGGCTACGTCCCAGCTCCTTCTTCATATCTCCATGGTCTGCGTCAAATTTGCGACGATAACAATATCATGCTTATCATGTGCGTATTCGCAGTACACAGTAAAAGTATGCTCACAATACTATCAGTGACGAAGTGCAGAGTGGTTTCGGTCGTACTGGTAAATACTTTGCCTCAGAGTACTCCGGTGTCCGTCCAGATATCCTCGTCATAGCCAAGGGAATTGCAAACGGCTTCCCGCTCTCAGGCGTTGTGACTCGCAAGGAGCTTACCGACAAAATGCCAAAGGTGTGTCTCATCGAATCAGTGCAATAGGCTGACTCTGACACACGCTACAGGGTTCATTGGGTGGAACATACTCAGGAAACGCCATCTCATGTGCAGCTGGAGTTGAGTGTGCTAACATCATGAGAGAAGAGAAGATACTCGACAACGTGAAGGCTCGTTCAGCTGAGTTGCTGGCTGCTTTGAAGGAACTGCAGACTGATAGTGAGACAAAGCACTTGTTTGCTGATGGTGAGTAAGATTCTCACTCAACGCGCTTATTTAAATACCTAAAAAGTCCGTGGATTGGGTTTGATGATCGGCGTCGAGTTTGTCAGCTCATCAAAGCATCCAATCCCAAATGCTAGCATAAGCAATGCGACACCAAACAACGTCGGCGGCAGAGTGCAGAAGAGGTGCTTGGAAAAGGGACTGATGCTGCTCACGACATCTGCATTTGATGTTATCAGATTCATCCCACCACTGACCATCACAAAGGACGAAATGGAGCTGGGATGTAAAATATTCAAAGAGAGCGTGAGAGAGGTGGCTAAAGAGAAGTAATGTAGTAATAGTAAGAAGGAAATGAAATTTATACATTGTCTACTTATTGTCTACTCAAGGACAATCTTTGCACCTGCGGCTTCAAGTGCCTTTTGAAGCTTCTCAGCATCCTCCTTTGTCAAACCCTCCTTAAGAACTTGTGGTGCGCTTTCAACGAACTTCTTTGCCTCGACCAAGTTCATGGTTGGATTCAAAGCCTTGACTTCCTTGATAACCTTTGCTTTAGCGGTCTGATCAATAGATTCCAGCTTGACTGAGAATATAGTCTTCTCCTTTGGCTTGTCCTCTTCGGCCTCAGCAGCGGCGTCGGCAGAGGCAGCAGGTGCAGCGGCAACAGCAGGCATGGCGACGTCTTGGATGTTCAATTTGGTCTGCTTGGGTGTTAGTAGGCGTAAAATTGTAGGCACAGCCATGTACCTTCAACAATTGAGCCAAATCAGCAGCTTCAACCAAGTTAAGTGATGCTATTTGATCGACGATCGACTCGAGCTTTGGGTTGGCGGGTGCATCGCTGCTAGAGTCCTGCAGTCTACGTATTGAAGGAATAAAAGTGCGGCTTGTTGAACTAAAACTGAGGTTAATTGAAAAGAGAAGCCAGCTGTGGCTCGTCTTACGGCAGTGCAGCTCGGCTGATAACGCGTGGGTTGAATAATCTTAACTGATTGCATTTCTCAGTACTACGCCTACTGCTTAAATTTTAGATCTTACGCTCATCCTGATTATATCCTAAAAGACCTTTGAAGAAGCAAGCGAAGGCGGGGCTCGACGTAAAAACTTCAGAAAATTAAATGATATGATGGACCCAAAGCAGCCACCAAAGAACGCTAGAGGCAGGCCCACAGATTCCCCAGAAGTGCGCTACTCGAAAACGCTGTCGTATATTCTGAGGCATGGTGCCATCAAGGAGGGACTGGAAATGAGAAATGATGGCTTTATCAGGGTGGATGATTTGGTGCGTGGGTGGTGCGCATCCAGCCGTCCGTTCTAATTAGTCTTTACAGCTAAGCAGGCCTAAATTGCGCGGACTGGATTTCGAGCTGTTGCAGCAACTAGTCTTGAACAACGACAAAAAGCGTTACCAGCTGGTGTCAGAGTCTGGTGTTTGGTTTATAAGGGCCGTTCAGGGCCACTCCTTAGACACGACACAGTTGGAGTTATCTCAGATATTGAGCACAGATGAGGCACCTGTCGTGATACACGGCACAAACGATGATGCTTGGAGTAGCATAAAGGTCAGTGGCCTCAAGACAATGGGGAGGCAGTACATTCATCTGGCTGCTGGTATGCCCAAAGAGGCCGGAGTTGTGAGCGGAATGCGTAATTCTTCGACAGTCTTCATATACGTTGACGTTGGCAAAGTTCTTAGAGGTTTGTTGCTTGCTGCGATGTACACTTAAACTCACTCCCACCCAGATGACATCAAACTGTACAAATCCTTGAACGGTGTTATACTCACAAGTGGAATAGAAAACACATTGTCACCCCAGTACTTTAGCAAAGTCGAAAACAACAGAGGGGAAATCATTCACAGCTAATTACAGCACCACACGCCTCAACCGTGGCTGATCAATGGCGTGTGTTCATCTGCAGTAAGACTACTTGACCTGCGTCCAGTGAACCAGTAATCTTTCTCTTCTTTAGCCCATGCATAATTACGTGAAGCTGAGAATCCGGCTATGATCTGAATGAAGCATGCCGTGAAAGAAAGTAAAACAGCGACGAGCGTCATGTAGAATCCAGTGCCTAGGTGGCCGAGATTCTTAGTCTTGCTGAAGACAGCCACGGTTATGACGGTGAAGAGCTGAAGCGAGGAATACAGAACCATTAAGCATGTCATCAATCTCCACCCTTCACGACGTTTCTTGCCGCCCTTGCGACCGATACAAGCGATGAGCGTAATCGCACAAAGACAAGGGACGAGAAATATAAAGGATAATTGTATGGTGTAGCCTGCGGAGGACCACACTGTGCAGAACGCTTCACCAAGTTCGTCGCAAGTGCCTTGATTAGGGAATCTCTGACATTCTTGCACGCCTAATTTATCGTAACAGATTCTGAACAGCCCTATGTTGTTCACAGAGCGTTTGAAAACCCACGACACCTTAAATAAGCCGCTCAGCGTGGATGCAGCGGAAATAACAAGCATGAAAAAGCTAGACAACGTTAGCAGATGCTTTTGAGTACTTTACTGATGTATTATCTACCTTATTGCGTAGTAGATAACTTTCATCTCGATCGATCTCGCTGTCTGTGAGGAACGACCACGTGGACTAGCACAGAATGAAAGTCGCTGTCGATGCTAAAGTCAGCATTGATGTCTGCCGCCTGTTTGCCCTGGTGGCAACTACTTGTGAGTTGCTTCCGTGTGCTGTTCTGTTTTGATAACCGCTTCAGACGTCTGTTACGCATGCCTCTGTCAGTAAAGCCGAAATGCTTAGAGTTAAAATGCTTATTGAATCGTGCAAGGGGGACTCGTCTACCGCAAATTCTTTTTCGACATGATGGGAGGAGCCCTTGCTGCGAATGGAATCGAGTGAGCTAGCGCGGAAGCGAGGTACAGGCTATTCTCACTCCGGCTAAACAGACCGAATGATAAGATTAACGTTATCATCTTAATCACGGTCACAGTACCCCTGATACAGATATTAGTGCTCCTACATAGCCTATTCAATCTGCTCTTGTTTTATCCAATCAAGCTATTCTCAAATGACGATTCTTTCAATTTCAAGATGTACTCATTGTTCCTCAACGGCTGGTTCGCTATACTAGTCTACCAGGTGACTACTAACATACGCAGGCTTTTCTAAATAACGCGATATAGGCAGTTGATGGCGGCTTATATATGATTATAACATCGTTATACTACTTTACATCCCAGTCGCTCAACAAGACAAGGATTTCAGCTAGCAAAGTCTAGGTGCAAATTTTGACAAACGCGGAATAGCAACAGTGTAGCAGCAGTGTACGCCGATGAATGTCTTACAAAGTAAATTGCCATATCCGAGTGTTAAATTAAACAGGATCTTACACACGTCTTAATAAGGAAGGTATTTTATTTAGCGCGTCTATCCGAAAACGCGATTTCAATATTTACTTGATAAAGAACCATCTCGATTGAAATTTATAAAGGATTTGAACTCCTTTATAACTACATTCACACTCTTTACTCTCAATCACGCTTTCATCGTGCCCCCATTCAACAGACAAGCTTTGATTAAAGACCCAGAGGTCATACAGCCCCACTTTTATAAGCAAGACGCTCATTTGTGAGTGAGAGAGAAATGTCTTGTCAGAAACCTAACCAGCAATTAGGAACACACTGGATAAAACGCGTTCAAACTTCTCTGCAGTCAACGACGACGTTAATTTGGTCGTTGGCTGTGTACACAATATGGATAACAACTGTCAGCACACTTTACAAAAGCGTCAAAAATACAACGACGGTACTTATCATGGCATTGGTAGTCTAGACGACACCCGTGGTTCCACTAGTCCGCCTCTACAACTCCCGAATGATATGGATTCTTCAAATATCGAAGACAATCCCGCACCTGACGACCAGGAGTCCTCCTCTGTGAGTCACTAAGCTTTTTCGGGTCATCCTAACCAATTTTAGTCTCCAAATGATGACGATGCCGAGTCGAATCAAGAAAATCAAGACAACCAGCCAAATGATGACATCGATTCGGCGATAGACCAGATCAACGATGAACCAGAAGAGCTGCAAGAGCAAGACAATAACCAAGACGAAGATATTGACCAGTCTACCGACGATGTCCAACCTAGCCCTCCTTCAACCAACAACGCAGAAGATGCTCAGCAATCCATCTCCGACTCCAGCTCCACTGATTTCAAAGTTGCATATCTCTCTCCCATTTTTATTATTAGTGGCTTGGTCGCAGCCTTCACTATCATGGGTCTCATTTATCGCAAACGTCGTCGCAGTCGGCTCGCCAAAGAGCGTCAAATCTCGATGGAGAATGGGTCTTCAGACTCTATCTCGGAGATAGACAAACCAGCTGCTATCAAGACCTCAGAAGGTCATTTAGATGAAGAGCCCCGTCATTCAAGCTGGCAAACGGACGACGATGCTCAGATGATGTCTCCAAATGCGCTGCCTTTCTCAAACCCTCCAGAGGAAAGAGCTGAAAGGCCTTGGGGCTATCAACCTTCTGGACTTGCCTCTCCTTCTTTCCGCAATGAGCCTTGGAAATGGCCCTCAAACAATAACACTCCAAAGCAATCACCAAGGCCAGTCTTCCAGCGTACAAACTCATCATTCCAGCCTCCTAGCGAAATCACGGATCAAATTCTAAAGTCCCCATTGCCTGAGGGTTTCCAAGATGCCTCTTCTTATGACGTCGATCGCAGACTGGACGAAATGTCAGATAGCAAGAATCACAACTCAGGCTCAATGGCATTTTACGCCAATGCAATGAAGTCGGCTTTAGATGGTGAACGCTACAAATCTGGCGTCATTGGTAACAAGATATTTTCGCAGAGACCTTCTCCTCAGATTGACAATGCCCGCGACGCGCAAATCAGACAGCGTAAGACATCGGACAAGAATGCTCAACAGATAGTGGATAATGACGAAAGCAATTACATCCCATCTGCATTTTCGCCACCGCTTCGCAGCTCAACGCCTTGGGGTGACTTTAGCCAAGCTATCAAAACGGCTTTCCACCCACCAAAGCGTGAACCAACTCCTGCTGCTGCTGGATGGCTTAGAAACTCTATTGTTCCCGCCAATGCTCCAAGAGAGATTGAAATGGAAGATGTTAAGCAAACAAAGTCACCTGTGGACAATGTCTTAACTCCAATCAGCAAGGATTTACAGTCACCAGTTCCAATCTCCTACGAACAGCTCAAATCGGACTCAAATTCAACCGCTGAGGGCACTAAAGATGCTAAGGACACCAAAAAGATGGATTCGCCGCCCCCACCGTTGCCAAAATCACCCGACAGACACGCTAAACGGAGCAAAAAGTTTAAATTATCTAAATCCAAGAGCAAAGATCTGAAAGATAGAATCAGCTTCTCATCTCCTATAACCATGAACGCTGTTGTCAATGAAAATTTTGACATTGGCAATCAGCAGTACCCTGAAAAGTCTGCGAGGAGCAAAGAAAAGGTAAGACATAATAAAACTTGCAATGCACGCTTACATATTTCAAGTCACCTCACTCCCCTTTGCTTGAAAAGTTGGCAAGATCTCCTGTTCCTCTCAGTCCAAACTTCGCGGAATTAGCCAGGAGCGACAAGAGTGAGGAGGTTGACGATGGACCGTTCACCGAAAAAATAGCTGGTCAATCTAAGTTCTACACCGTCAAAGACATGAACAACATTCGCGATGAGTTCAACGACGAAGCTGCCAGACTTCGTGAGATGGCTATCACTCCATTTGTCAAGGGCCAAGACGACAAAAATGGAGCTGATAGTAGTATCCATACTGCAATGAAGCAAAATGAATCACAGTTGACGCCACCTGGTCTGTCGCCTGAGCCGCAGGTGGCATCTCCTTTGCCTGAAGACGCAGAACTAGCTCAGTTGCCATTCTTGCCATCACCTCCACTTGCTGGCAAGAAAGTGCATCCACCCTCTTGGTCACTTGAAGCTCAAGTCCCACGGGTAGTGTCGCCTCCACCAAATGCAGTCAGTTCACCTCCCAAAGTCGTCAGTCCTCCACCAGTACCAGATTGGCAGAGCCTTCCTGAAACTTTACGCTCTCCTCCGCCACAGGCTGTTAGGTCCGAAATGATCTTCCAAGCAAACGCTAAACAAGAGCCACCGCAATCATTTGGAGCTGCTTTGAGTATTCAACCAAACATGCAGAGTAAAGAAAAGGATCAACAGAAACCGGAAGAAAATGAGAATGAGGATGAATCGATCGGACAAGAGATAGAGACATGGAGTGAAGGTAGTGGATCAACAGTGTTTTATGAGGATGAAACATATGAGGACGATGGAATAATCAACATAGGTAGGAGCAACGATGCTTCGAATGAATCGTCGAGGAATGACTCAATTGGAGGTTCATCAACAAGGTCTAAAGTGCGTAGATACAAAACGCGTAGGAGTGCCATGTCTACCAGTACAAGATACAGAGCTTCTCAAATGACAACATCTGCCTTGATGGAAGAGAATGCACAACACGTGAATAATAATGTAGAGCAGCAGCAAATGGTTGTTGACGATTGGAAGAACATTGAAAACAGTAGAATGGACTCCTCAGCTCCGCCTGTTGTGGATAAGTCCGACATTGCAGTGTCTCCTCAAAGCGACGAACACTTCACATCTCCATATAGCGGGGAGAACAACTCACCTTCAAAACATACAGATGAAGACTTTAGATCGCCAATGTCTAATGCCTTCAAGGGATCTGAAGTCGCTTCACCTAAATTAAAGTCACCTGCTTCGTCAGACTTCCTGCCAACAATCGAGGCTACACCAGAATTAGCGAGATCGTCTACAATGAAGAACTACCTCATGAGACTGCCATCGATGAGACAATCAACTGGTATGGGATCACTTGGAATCAATACAGTCAACGGTGAAGCATTACCGTCACCGATGTATGACAGCTATGACAGCGGGAACCATAAGTATAACTTTATTGGTAAAGGCCAAAATGAATCAAAGTATTCAGATCAGCCTTATTCACATTCCCAAGAGGATTCAGATAAAGCACTCGCAAAAGTCGACGATATCCTGACAACGTCTTGGAGCTCGAGAGTCAACTCGGATGATTTAGAAGAAGGCCCTCCACGCAGAAGGGGTGCCGCTGTCGCTCCACGTACGCGCAAACTGCTTGAAGCAAGAATGAGACGAGAAACCAGTGGTTCTCCTACCTCTTCATCAGCATTGAGTGATTGCTAAATTATATTATTTTATTTAAAATCACATCGTTGTAACAATAATAAATTTATGTTGACTTTAAAGTGTCCATTGTTCTTTGTTCAGATTCAATCGGACATTCTTGACCTTCATTGTTACCTCCGGTCTGTTACAGAATTACGGTAATTAAGGATTTTATCACACCTTTTTAGTACATTAATGAGCGCTTGGATATATCACTAAAGTGATTTATTCTGTCGCCACCCACAAAGGTTCAATCTGGTACTTGTATCTACATTTCTGATGACATCAAGGTGTGTTTAATGGATGGCAGTGTGATTTGCATACCTATTTCTAGTACTTGTGGAAAATTTCAATAGTATAAGTTATTGTGCTGAATTAAATATGCTCAAGGCACCCTGTGAAAGACTGAGTGAGGGTGACTTGAGTGTCCTACTGAATATCTTACGCTGCTCTCGATCTTGTTTATCTCCCAATCTAATTGTTTCTACTCAACTCAAACCGCAAATGGTCGAGCATGCACGGAAAGTCGTATAATACTAATATCTAAATCTTCAAAGCTGCTGAATCACTCCGATATACCTTTAAAGCCATCAGAAACGCAGTATCGAGCTACTTGATATTCATCTATATCACCAGTCATAGCCATCTAATAATTGTGTCTACGCCGTTAGATGCTTGACTGGGAACGAGGGTAGCTGTGTTCGTAAAACACAATAACAAACACAAAACGCGAGCCACGTGATTCTCGGTCGCCGCTACGGTATTTAAACAGCCCACACTCCTTTCCTCTTCTCCTTGCGATACAACATCTTGGGGCTATAGTAAGGCCGGTATAACCTTTCCATGTAAATAGTCTGCGCTACTCCCATTAAGCTTTATCTCATTCGTTTGCCTCTCTCTAACCTTCAATAAGACCTGGCAGTCCGTTTAAAGTCCGCTTTGAGCGATACTCCTAATACGTTTGCTATCATCACTTGATCTTGCTAACCTCCACCACTAAGACGAGGTAGTCCGCAGACAGAAGATGTAATATTAGCTTCACGCTTAAAGATGCTTAGATAGATTTTACCGGGATACATATGGGAAATAATTGTGTACTATAAACATGCACATGCGTTGTAAATGAAACATGTGTTTGACATTCTTGGAATTGAGTAATTATACGTTATCGAGCAGCGCGATGATAACTTACAGATGATGCAAATGCAAAGCAATTAGAAAACTGTGAAAGCTCACACTGCGCTGAAATTGTAGCTTCTTTTGAGCCGCATGCTCGTTGATCACTTACCACGGGCCAGATGAGCAGTAAGGATGCAGTTAATGCATTGGGATATTCTGACATTTAGATTCAGGAGGGAATCAAAGAGAAAAGTAAGCTCGTAGCATTCTCAATGAGCGGATACTAAAGTCGCGTAGGGATCGGGGTATGTAGCTGTTTGATCGTCCTTATGTTCTAAAATGGCATAGAACGCGCGCAGAAGAAGGCCGCTGCCAACAATAAAGGTATGCAGCATCTCCTTTTATAAGGTTTCTGACATTCTTGACCAGCGCCCAAACAAAGCACTCAGAGGCTTTCGAACAAGCGTGAAGCGTGGGTCATTGAGCACTAGAAGTAATAATCTGACATTTTCCAAGAGATGCTCAAGCTTTGGCTGCCAAGGTCGCCGTGAGTTAGCTTTCGAGATTTCGATAAATTAACTCAATGAGCACATCAGGCAAAGCAAGCGAAATCAGTGGTCGCTTCGAGCTGAGATTATACGATTTCAACTTTCTGTCGTTCACGGGTGTATACATGCATAGTTGGTCATATCATCAGAGACATGCACGCATGATTTGCATGGTCGAAATACCATTGTGAAGAGGTATTGGAAAAAAAGTTTGCATCTGATTGCATCACTGGCATACTGCACATGCGTCTCACTAGTGCTATATTAAGAAGGGTGTATGATAGATACAAGTCAAAAGCTGCTTTGGATGACTGCTGATATATAGTGTGTGAAGATAAAAGCACAGGAAATCATTTTCCAGATGAAAAGAACCAAGAAGCACGTTTAGCTGTAGCGGAGTCAGTTAACAATCTCACCGCACACTCATCAACTTACTCGACGATCCGCTGTCATGGTCTGACGCACCAGATAAGTCTATCGTTTTCTTGTTCGTCGGAGAAGCAGATGCTGATCCGCTACCACCACCACCCTGGTTTATGATGTCAGTAGTATTTTCCTGAAAAGTAAAGTTCTCACTCTGAGAGGCTTAGCGATTCTACCGAAGTTTATGGACGCATTTGTGGATTCTTTTTGAGCTAAGGTTACTGTCAGTGGATGTGTTATTCAATCGTTAGTACTCACATCTAGCATGCTCAAGGCGCTCTCGTACGGCTTGTAGTTGCCCCTCAAACTTAGCATTAGAGATGACGAGCCTCTTGTCTGCTTCCTGTAGTAAGTGCTCCAAGTTGTTAATCCTTTCGGATCTAGCAAGCAGCTTGCGCTCAGCAATCGCGACTTCCTTTTTCAGTGATTGGTTCTGATCAACAAGTCCCTTCTGAACGAGGGTCAATTGCTCCAGATTGCGCTCCAAGAAGGCCATTTTCTTCTGAGCTGCCTTGTTGTTGGTGCTACGCAACACTTGAGCATACTGCTCTTTATACTGATCAAGTTCAATCTCAAGTTCAACGACTTTCTCGCAGCGATCTTGTAAATCTTTCATCAGTGACTTCTTCATACCTTCAAAGTCATTTAACTGGGATGCGAGGCTCTTGCGAGTTTTTTCCAGATCTCTTGCTGAATCTACTAGGTTCTTACCGCCTTCTATACCAGCTGATGTGACAGCGAAGGCTCGCTTAAGTTCGTCATTGAGGCCCATCAGATTCTGTACGTCGTCTTTGAGCGAGGTAATATCTTGATTTTTATTCTCTATCTGCTGACGCAGATCATTAACTTCCACTTCGTTCTTTTCACGCTTTGAATTGTATTGTGCTTCAAGCTTGTCCTTGATTCCATTGATAGACTCCTGCAAGTCTAGATTATTGGCTTCTTCTTCTTTGATCGATTTCTCTAGAAGCTCTTCGAACTCGCTTTCAAGACCATGCAAACGAGACTCAACCTCCTCCCTCTTGATAACCAAGGTTTGGTTATCATGTTCACTGTTGCGAAGCTTGTCCTGGGATTCGCGAGCAAGAGATTGGGATTCAAGGAGTTGGCGGCGGATAGCAGAAAGATCGTCAGATGTCAATGTGCCACCGCTGAGTCTTTCGTCGTTGTCAATGCTGTCAATCTTTGACACTAAGTCTCGTAAAACATCGTCCTTCTCTGAAAAACCAGTAGCATCAAACTTAGCCATCATCTGTGCCATCTTTTCAGCCTTCTTCTTTTCAAAGTCTTCCGCAAGGGAGTCTTTCTGAGCATTCTTGGCTTCTTCAAGAGATCTGTTCAAGTCATTCACTGAAGCTGTCAATTCTGTATTTCTGTCGCGTAGAACATCCATATTGATGATGTTGTCCTTGTTATCAAACTCTAATCTTTCAAATTGTAGGCGGAGATCTGATAATTGCGTTTGGAAGTCAGAGTTCTCCTCGTTGAGTGTTTGATGAGAGGTTTTATAGAAATCAAGCTCGTCGCGCAGCTCTTTGAGAACCTTTTCGAGTGAAGTCATCGCTTTTTCCTTGTCTGCCAACTGGTCACTCAATTCGTTCTCGTGTTTCAAGAAGTCTTCCCTCTCATCTTTATCCAAGTTGAGCGGCACCGGGGTAGCTGGGCGTGCTTCATCACGAGCAACTTCTAGGTTTTGATTGATTGGTTTGGTAGGTGTAGATGGTATTGTGGTATTTAAAGGTATATTCTCCTTTGGTGTTGAGTCTTTAGTTGTCCAATCTTCCTTTGGGACTGTCTTTCCTGCCCTCCATTGTTTCAACTCAGCTTCAAGTGCAGTGACAAAGTTTTCATAAAGAGTGCGATCTCTTTGCGATTTCTTGAGAAGGTTCTTAAGTTCAGCAGGAGATAATTCAGTGTTGACACGAGCAGAATTCTTGATCGACTTTGCTCTGATACCAAATCTCAAGGTCGACATAGTCTCGTCAGCGTTATATTCGGAAGGCGAACAGCTGTATTTGAGTTAGATCGAAATCCCAAAGCCGAAAATCAACGTACTTAACTATCAAGGTAGTTCTGGAGTTACCTCCGAGAGATTCTTGCAAGATTCTTGTCAGTTTGGAGTCACGATAGGGTATATGGGTTGATTTTCCATCAGTCAAGGCATTGATAACCATACCAAGTGCTGATAAACTTTTGTTGATCTTCTTTGCTTCTTCTAAGGTTTGTCCGGTTGCACCAGTTTTACCAATTTTTTCTGAACCAGCCAAATCGACGAGATAGAGGTTACCAGTTTTTTGGGAGCCAGTCTCGATGTTTTTCTGTACGATAGAGATAAGAAAGATTGAGTGAGAGCGAGAAGATTCAGCGTTCATGTTTGTTGAAGAGACAGCTCTTGCTTGACTGCCTTGTCTCATAATCTCGTAGACTTCATTTGCATCACCAACGTAGTAGTCTGAAAGGTTCTTGACGTAAACGCCTCTTACTTTATCCTCGTGAACTTGAAGATTATCATTATTTGGGGACAAGAGGTCTCTGATTCTTTCCATGTAGATTTCCATGTAACTGACCTTGACAAGGTACTCCATGTTTGGAGGAGAGGTAAGAATGGATTCAAAGATCTGTTCGGTGATGCGAGGTATGATACCCTTTGAGTTGTTGTCGTCGATATCAGAGCCCATCATAGTGTACGTTTTACCAGAGCCGGTCTGACCGTAGGCGAAGACAGTACCATTGTAGCCAGAAATGACATCGTCAACGATACCCCTAACGCCGTATTCGAAAACGTCTTCCTGCTTGGACTGTCTATCGAACACTCTATCGAAAGAATAGTTGTTTGATTCGTTGTAGAGATTTACTTGAGTGTTGGTATCGTTGATGTCGATGATGGGTTTTCCATCTGGTGGATATTGTTGTTGCTCGACCTTATTTACAGGTCTAAACCGCGCAACTACCTTTATATTATTCTGGCTCATGGAAGGGCAGTTGAAGAAGTATTATCAGCCTTTCTGACGCGAAAACGATGTGAAAAGCAGCGATACACTCTGTAGTAGCTCTTCTAGTGCAATATATATGTAAGGTATATCCTTTATGTGCCCAAAGCATTCCCTGTGCACGATCAAAGATGTCACGCAACGCGGCGAAATATCAGAACAGACGTAAATATAATCGTAGCCTTTAATTCTAGCCTTGAACACGCAACGATCATTTGAGACGTTTGTACCTGCAAA
This sequence comes from Wallemia ichthyophaga EXF-994, assembly GCF_000400465.1. Classification (NCBI taxonomy): domain Eukaryota; kingdom Fungi; phylum Basidiomycota; class Wallemiomycetes; order Wallemiales; family Wallemiaceae; genus Wallemia; species Wallemia ichthyophaga. The sequence goes on along the minus strand of NW_008806285.1, from coordinate 240,007 downwards.
TTTTACTTTCACCGCGTGGCATCCATCAATTCAGCTGCCAATCGAGCAATAAGGCGGCAGACGAGAGGTATTTTAGGATATTAGTTGGAGCATATTTGGCGTGGGTTGGGGTGTGCAGATGGATGTCAAGCATAGTCGAAGATAGCAGTCTCTGAGGAAGATCAAGCATACGCAGGCACTGTAAACAACACCAAGTAAAAGGCACTGATTTTATACTCAGGATATTTCAAATTTTAATTGGTTATATAAATTCTTCCACCACCACCATCACGATATGAGTTCAGACGATATTGCAGCACAAAATGTGCAGATATGGAAGATGAAGAGGGTTATTCGCTGGTTGGACTCTGTCAGAGGTAACGGTACCTCGATGATCAGTTTGATCTCAAACGGTAGAGCACAAATATCTCAACTCAGTGGTATGCTTACGCAGGAATACGGTACTGCTTCAAACATTAAATCACGTGTTAATAGACTCTCTGTTCTAGCTGCCATCACTTCCACTCAGCAGCGTCTCAAGCTCTATACTCGCATGCCCAACAATGGTTTAGTTCTCTTCGTAGGCACAATCGTCACCGATGACGGTAAAGAGAAGAAGGTCTCTATTGACTTCGAACCTCACCGCCCTATAAACACCTCCCTTTACCTTTGCGATAACAAGTTCCACACAGAAGCCCTACAGGAGTTGCTCGAATCTGACACAAAGTTTGGTTTCATCGTTATGGATGGTAGTGGCTCCTTGTTTGGTACACTCGCCGGAAACACTAGAGAGGTTATTCAGAAGTTTACCGTTGATCTACCAAAGAAGCACGGACGTGGTGGTCAATCTGCCATGCGTTTCTCCCGTCTCCGTGATGAAAAGCGCCACAACTACGTTAGAAAGGTTGCTGAGTTCGCCACTCAGCACTTTATTACTAATGACAAGATCAATGTTGCTGGTTTGGTCCTCGCTGGTAGTGCAGACTTTAAGACTGAATTGAGTCAATCGGATCTCTTTGACCCAAGATTGGCGACAAAGATTGTTAAAATTGTGGATGTTTCTTACGGTGGTGAGAATGGTTTCAACCAAGCAATCGATTTATCTTCCGAGTCATTGCAGAATGTTAAATTCGTACAAGAGAAGAAGCTTATCTCAAAGTACTTTGATGAAATTTCCTTAGACACTGGTAAATTCTGCTTTGGTATTGAGGATACGTTACGTGCATTAGATCTTGGTGCTGTCAAGGACTTGATTGTGTTTGAGAATCTTGAAGTCACTCGTCACAAGCTTCGCAATGCTGCAGGCGAAGAAGTTGTACTTCACGTAAACAAAGGACAGGAAGACGATCGTTCAAAGTTCACTGATCCTTCAACTGGTTCTGAAATGGAGCCAATCGGTGAACCACAATCTTTGTTAGAATGGTTTGCAGAGAATTACAAGGAATTTGGTGCAAACTTGGAATTTGTAACTGACAAATCGCAAGAAGGTGCTCAATTTGTTCGCGGATTTGGTGGTGTAGGTGGTCTACTCCGTTATAAGGTGAATGCTGGATTAGATGATAACGAAGTGTGCTAATACGAAATAGGTCGACTTGGCACACCTTGCCGCACTCGATGAAGATATGTCAGATGAATTCTACGACTCAGATGATGAATGAAGTGGCGTATAGGGCGCGTCCGTGTATACCAGCCCAATTGCGGTATCAGGTCAGAGCCAAAGTAGACGCTTTGAATCGTAAGACATAGAATTGTAATAAAAGAAGAAGAATTTCAATTTAATTTTGCTGCAATATGACGCTGATATTGGCTTTGATTTGAATTTGTCTTGGTCGGACCAGTACTATCACCACCACTGAGTGAAAAAGCAGTCCAAATGGACTCAATATTTTCACTGTCTTCAAAGAAGAAATCACGCTCAAAGATCCAAGCAGATTATGAGTGGAACGACGTTGACAAGTCAGCTATCTCTGGCGGTTCCATCTCTGCACCAAATACCAATCCAAATCTCAATTCCAATTTAAATTCAAATATTGAATATGACGCTAATAAGGATTACCCTTATCGTAGCCCCACCCTTGATTCATATCACAGCTCGTCCTCGATCGACGCAGGTAGATTACCCACCTCGTCATCAATGATCTCCACTCTCCCCACCAAACGCAATTCTAGGATGCAATCTGATGGAAATTCTCTCTTTTCAGGTCGCTCATCGCAATTCTCCTCTTTCTTGGGCAGCGGCGATGCTTTTTACGAGGCTGGTCCTTCGAGGTCAATAAACGACTTTAACTTAGCAAGTATTGAATCATCCCCTTCATTCAATTCTGTAAGATCCCAAAGCTCCTCCTCCATGAGCAAACTTGGCACAGGTGGTATCTCTATAAAGAATGTTGACTTACTCTCAGAGGCTGAGATTGAGGATCATTTCGATATCTTTGTTCAATCCATAGCTCCGGGTGACTCTGAAGCTAAGAGACTCAGAGCTTTGCCTCAAGATAATAAGCGTGCTTTGCTTCAGAGTAGCGCCTTGAAGCAGAAGCAAGCTGTCAAGAGACACGGCAGAAGCGAAAAATCCTCTACTTCCTCCCCACGTGCTTTTGTTGGGCATGCTGATGACCCCCCTCAAGCTTACATTCGCAAATTCCTCAGTGGTAACGTTTTACACACTGACGTTTCTCATCTATCCGTCAGCTTGCGTACAATGCCTCTCGAGTGAGTGGAATGACAATTTGTTGTTATATTACTCATCTATGTTTAGGTGGCTGAAGGAATTTATTGAGCTTCGCGGTCCTTCCGTTTTGGCCAATGTGTTACACACCATCAATCATCGCACGGTTAAGAGAGAGGGCGACGCAATACTTGAAGCAGAAATCGTCAAGTGCATGCGGCACGTGGTAAACTATCCTGTAGGTGTTCCCTATTTTGTCTTCAGTATTCTGATGGGCTCTAGTCTGGTGCTAGCGATGTATCCTCGCAACCAATTATTGTGACATCCTTAGCGGCGTCTATAATGAGCCCACAACTTCAAACTCGAAGACAGGCTGTTGAAATTCTACTCTTCTTGATCTCTTGGGATAAACCACGAGGCCACTCGATTGTTCTCAGATCATTCGACGCACTGCAAACACATTACGAGGAGAATTCGAGATTCGATCCATGGCTCAAATCTTTCGAAGCTACCATTGACGGTAGGGGTCGAATGGGCTCGCTCGTGGGTGCAAGCGATGAATTGAAGAACGCTATATCTGCTGATAGCATGTTGGTTGATTATGCCGTGAGTAAATGTCAGTTTGTGAAAATCAACTCATTATATCAAGGTGGTGAATCTGCTTCTTGTCAATCAACTCGTATGCTTGCCGGAAGATCCAGACGTACGTCATTTTCTTAGATCTCAGTTGGAATTATCTGGTTTGAAAAGAGTCACAGACAAATTGAGGAGCCTTCAGCATCCCCGTGTTGAGGACATCATCCTCGAGTACGAAGAATTGGCTGAAGAGGATCACGAGTTATTAATGCAATCTCAGAAATCACAATTCTTTGGTAGTCTTACAACGACTGAAGACATTTTTCGGGCTTTAATATCATCTGTTGAAGGTTCCAGAGGTCGAGACTTATTTCATGCCGTATTACAACACTTGCTACTGCTTCCAAGTGATCCTGAGACAAAGAATAGGTATCTTCAATTAGTGGATAGCCTCATATCGTCAATTGTGATGGACGGGAAGGGTGGTGTTGCGACAGACTTCTCATCGCTAGCTAACGTATCTGTTGGAAATGTTGTGTCTCGCTTTACCGATCAGGACAGAATGCAGAAGCTAGAGAATCAGCTGGAAAATGAACACGCGCAACACATTAAAACCAGGAGACAAAAGGATGCACTTGAGCAGGAGGTAGCGCTTTATAATGCGACTGACTTGCCTGCGTCGTCATCTTCAGATACGGTATTAGTCAACACGCTTCAAAGGAAACTGAACGAGACGGAGGAATCACTGAGTATCTCGCGGGAGGCGATGCATAAAGTCCAAGAGCACTCTGAAGAACTTGAAGATAGACTCCGCGAGAAGATTACTGAACTGGAGGCACTCATACGCGAATTGTTTAATCTGCTTAAGCAGACGAAAGGGTTCCATGATCTCATATCAGTTGAAAATGAAGTTGGTATTGATGGGAAAAAGTCTCAGCAACGCGAGTTCGTCACTGCCCTTGAAAGACGACTTGCTCGGCACAAGACTGTTAAGAAGCTAGAGGGTACAGACGCATTGAACGCATTGAATAATGTCGATGAGCAAGGAGCCGAGCAAGAAGCTGAACAAATGGCAGAAAGTCCAAGCAAAAAGCCAAAAATAGAGGTACCTAGCAAGGGTGATCAGCCTTTTTCAAGAGGTGCTAAACTTGGACGCAGTCTGGGTGTAGTCAAAGCTCCACCACAGAACAGGGATTCGGAAAGTTCAGGCATCACAGCCACAAAGGATGAGGGTCGTGCATCACAATTCATGGACGCAGAAGATGAAGAAGTACAGGAGCATCACGTTAATCTTGTCAGTAAAGGTAAGCTGACACCTATGAGATCAGAGCGTGAAAGCCCCAAGCAACCCAGCCCAAGGGTTCTACGATATCAGAACATGCCAAAGGATGTGGATTACAACGTACAACAGCGAAAAGCATTGGCTAGACCTATGCCTTCAGGTAAACCTCAAAGAAGCAGTAAGAGGATTTCGAGTGACAGTGCGATTATGAGTGTCCAACCTAGTAACGGTCCATACGTGAGTAGTTCTCGGGAGATTGATGTAGATAATAGTTCGATGTCAATTTCCAAGACAGCACCAAGTCCACAAGAAAAGTCCAGTAAACGTAAAAGTCATAAGAAACTTGGTATAGAACCGGCCTACCTAGAAGAGATTCGCAGCAGAGGCCGCAGGACGCCTTCAGGTTTACCCTTAGACGAAGACGATAAAGATGAAGACGACAGATCAAAGACGGATTCAGAGATGCCAGCAGTTACTGAAGAATCGCAGACTGACGAGGAGCAGTCTGATGCAACTATGACTCATGCTAGCGGGTTTACTACCCAAAGTGACGATACCCAAGTGACATCCATGGCCTCCATTAATGAAAACTCATCAGAAACCCGCAACAATGCATTTGAAGCCATGCTACAAAAGCAAACTAAGAACCTCAAAAAACACCAAGGGGTTGGTAGACCGGATGTTACGGATCAGACGTCCGCCACAAATGATAAAGATCTTTTATCTTCAATGCCAGCAGCAGAATCTACACCCCCTACAGCTCCTCCAGCTCCTCCAGCCCCACCGCCACCTCCGGTTGGAAATCCTGCAAGTGCTATGACAACAGGTGGCCTTATACCTGTGCCGCCTCCTCCCCCTCCAGTCGGAAATCCTGCAAGTGCTATGACAACAGGTGGTCTTATACCTGTGCCTCCTCCTCCTCCACCGGTCGGAAATCCAGTAATTGCCATGGGAGCTGGTGGCCCTATACCTTTACCGCCTCCCCCACCTCCAACTTCTCAAGCGTCATCTCAGGGAGCTCCACCTCCTCCGCCACCACCTCCGCCACCACCAGGTACTACAACACCAAACGCCTCACTTGCGAACATACTCAAGTCTGGTGGTCTACGTCAAGCAATACCAGCTACTAACACCGGTCTTCCGCCTCCTCCGCCAATCCCTCCCTCTTCACGACCTACTTCTACTATGTATAGTGCTCATGCTCGTAAAGAGCTGCCTGACGCCGCGAGTCAGAAGATGAAGCAGCTACAGTGGGATAAAATAAATCAAAATCATCTCGGTAAGACTGTCTGGGGTCTTACGAACGAGGCTCCTGAAACAGAATGGTTTAACCAATTAAAGCGTGATGGTGTGTGGATTGAACTCGAAGAAGATTTTAAGAGTAAGCAGATAGTCCTCAATTTGATGAACAAGAAAAAGGACAAGGACTTGATAAGTGTTCTAGACGTTTCATCGCAGAAGAGAATCGAAATTGTGATGCAGCGGGTAAAGCAATACTCCCCCGAACAGATCGCCTCAAAAATCCTTTCATTTGACGAGGACTTCTGTACGCAGACATTCTTGAGCGAGTTGAAACCGGTTCTGCCGACTCCTGAACAGGCAGGTAAATTGGCACCTTACAAGGATGCAGGCCCTGAGGTTCTTGTTACTTTGCACCCTGCAGACAGACTAATGGTTCAGTTGATCAAGATAGAAAGAATGGGACCTAGAATCGAGGGTATGCTTTATAAGTCTGTTTTCGAAGAGGTGTACAATATTCTAAGTGAAGTGAGTCATTACAAAAGCACATAATTCTTCTAACATCGGCAGAGCGTTGATGTAGTTCATGAGGCATCTGAAAGTCTAATGTCTGCTCCAAGGTTTATAGAAATGTTGAAGGTGAGTAAGAATAGGGGATTTCATATAATCTAATTATCTGCAGCTGGTGTTACTGATTGGTAATTACATGAATGCTCAAGGTGTTAAAGGTGGAGCTTTCGGTTTTAAGATCACCAGTTTAAATAAGGTACGAGTGCATTTGTTTGTGGAATATGTTAACGCGAAGTAGATGGTTGATACCAAGTCGACAAATGGAACTACTTTGGTTCACTTCCTCGAGAGAACCGTAGCAAAGCAGTTCACTGACATGGAGCTCTTCATTGATGAGTTGTCAAAGCCGGCTGAAGCTTACAGAGGTTAGTGAGATATATACTTGCAACCCGCAAGCTGACGTTAGTAGTAAATTTGACGGATGTGAGGAAAGGTCTAGGAGATCTTAGAGAAGGGCTGAAACACTTGTTGTTGGAATTGGAGAATCACTTCAATGATCCGGAATCTATTACCCCTCGAGATGGGTACCCTGAAAAGATGTGGAAATTTTCTGCAGTTGCTAAAGGGAAGCTAGATGGCATGGTTGACAGATTAGCTTTGGCCGATGCTTCGTATCAGAACACTGCTCGCTTCTATGGTGAACTTGACAAGTTACCATCGACTTCGGAGTTCTTTGGTGTGTTTAAGCAATTTCTGGCTTCTTACAAGGTATTTACTAAAGTGTTTTGTGGGTTTTGACTAATGTTACGATTAGAAATGTAAAAATGAGAACCAGACGTACGCAGAGGAGAAGGCGAGCATTGAAAAGCGACGTCAAGCTAAAGAAGCTAGAGTTAAAGAAAGAGCAGCAATACAAGCAGCTTACACGGACCCAGAGGGCGAGTCAATAATGGATACATTGCTCGACAAGCTCAAGCAAGGAGACACAGCGCCTAGAAGGCGAGCCAGGAAGGGAAACAGAAGGAGCTCTGTACCTCATGCCTCGCAAAGTCAATCAGATTTATCAGGTCCAGGTAATGAAGCAGCTATGGCAGCAGATATGTTGGCATCACTGCAGAATAATGGATTCCTGGCACCTTTAACAAAGACGATAGAGGAGAGCGCAAATGAAAACGAGGTGCATACAAATGAAGGTTCGTTGGATATTAGCGATCGTAGCAGTACGTCACCTTTAAGCAACGATCAAGACAGAAAAGAGGTTAGGTTCAACGATGATGAAAATGAGGAACACAGCGATGAGTTTGCAAAAGATGCTGGGTAACGGTCTGAAACTAATATTTATGTCATACCACTTGAAATTGCATGCAATCAATTAGATATAAATGACTTGATGCCGTTGTGAATTGAGTAAGGAGCCAAAGTCAAAAAGAGATTGAGACGAAGTTAAGAGGTGAGACTGGGGCAATGAAAAGTTGTTCAAAGTTACGAATGATATTTGAGTTGGATTTCCACTGACTTGTAAATTTTATACATCACGTATCTATAGACGCGACGCACTTGAGTCCGTACGACCAAGTCTTTTCTCTAAAGCACCCTTATTTGCGAGAGTCAAGGCCCCTTTCAGTTAAATACCAATAAATTCAATAAATAATTAAGAATGCGTGAAGTTATCTCCGTCGTAAGTCTAAACTATTTCCTGCGCCACGTCAACTCACTGTCAATAGCACGTCGGTCAAGCAGGTGTACAAATCGGTAACGCTTGCTGTGGGTTGATTAAAATCTATTGAAATCAAATTTAACGCGTATCAGGGGAACTCTACACCGTTGAGCACGGTCTCTCAGTAAGCTGAAAATTTTCACATAAACAGAACTCAATAATAACAAAATTCACAGCCAGATGGTCGTCTTATGCCAGATTCACCATCAGCTAACGATGATGGATTCTCAACTTTCTTTTCTGAAACGGGATCAGGCAAGCACGTTCCTCGTTCCATCTACGTCGATCTTGAGCCAAACGTAGTTGACGAGGTTAGAACTGGACCATACAGATCACTCTTCCACCCAGAAACTTTGGTTACCGGTAAGGAAGACGCAGCCAACAACTACGCTCGTGGTCACTACACGGTTGGTAAAGAACTCGTAGACTCAGTACTCGACAGAGTTCGTCGTCTTGCGGATAACTGTTCAGGTCTTCAAGGATTCTTTGTATTCCACTCATTCGGTGGTGGTACCGGTTCTGGTTTCGGAGCACTTCTCCTCGAGCGTCTCTCACTCGATTACGGAAAGAAGTCGAAACTTGAATTCTCAGTTTACCCATCACCAAAGATGTCAACATCAGTTGTTGAACCATACAACAGTGTTCTCACTACGCACACTACACTTGAGCACTCTGATTGTTCTTTCATGGTTGACAACGAGGCTATCTACGATATTTGCCGTAACAGACTTGGTATTCAAAGCCCATCTTACACCAATTTGAACAGACTTATTGCTCAAGTTGTTTCATCAGTTACTGCATCACTTCGATTCGATGGATCACTTAACGTTGACCTTAACGAATTCCAAACGAATTTGGTACCATTCCCACGTATTCACTTCCCATTGGCATCTTACGCACCAATAATATCAGCAGAGAAAGCAACACATGAGCAAAACTCGGTTTCAGAGATGACATTCTCTTGCTTTGACCCAGGCAACCAAATGGTTAAGTGTGATCCACGTCAAGGTAAATATATGGCATGTTGCTTGCTTTACAGAGGTGATGTTGTACCAAAGGATGCTAATGCATCAGTTGCAACAATCAAGACGAAGCGTACCATCCAATTCGTTGATTGGTGTCCAACTGGATTCAAGCTTGGTATCTGTAATGAAGCACCAGCTTTGGTTCCAGGTGGTGATCTCGCCAAGGTATCAAGATCATTATGTATGCTTTCAAACACCACAGCAATCGCAAACGCATGGGCACGTCTTGATCACAAATTTGACTTACTTTACTCAAAGCGCGCCTTTGTTCACTGGTACGTTGGAGAGGGTATGGAAGAGGGTGAATTCTCAGAGGCTAGAGAAGATCTTGCAGCACTTGAGAAGGATTACGAAGAAGTTGGAGTTGATTCTGCAGACGGAGTTGAGGAAGAGGGAGAATATTAAATTACAGCGTTATGATATCCAATGATATCCGTATATTGTTGAATTTTGAAAATAAATTTACATTTCACCTCTTTAACCAGTGCATTTATCATGATATTGAGAAATATAAAGAATCTCAGAGGATTTGCAACTCATTCAAATTTAAATTCAATTCAAAAGCCTACGCCTTCAGTTTTTAATGTCTTTGATAGAAGTACAAAGACGTGGCAAAAGGAAGTAGCAGCCAGTAACCTACAAGATTCAAGGACAGTAGATTATATAAAGAATGAGGTTGGAGAGAGCTTTAGGGACAGGCTTCTTGATATAAAGAGGAGATACACTAAAGCTATTTGTATTGGCAGTGGATCCAATCAGGCTGCAAGAGTTTTAGATGAAGAGGAATTGGCTGATGATATAAACATCGCTGATTCGTCAGGTTAGTTACTTTTAATTCATTGAGTTATTCTCACAATTTGAACAGTTAAAGCTGTTTTAAGAGATCAAGATAGCGATGTATACTTTGCTAGTAAGCTTGAATTTCATAAATGGCTGATATTCAGCTAATCGTGATTAGAGATACCAAATAGGATTCAAATTGATGAAGAGAACCCTTCATTTGATAACATATTCAATCCCAATTCAACTGATATTATCGTTTCATCTTTGGGTTTACACTGGGTTAACGATTTACCTGGTGCTTTGATTCAATTTAATCGCGCATTAAAACCAGATAGCCCTTTCTTGGGATGCTTATTTGGTGGTGATACGTTATTTGAATTACGCACTTCATTACAACTAGCTGAACAAGAACGCTGGGGTGGCTTCGGTCCTCATGTTTCACCAATGACAGATACGACAGATGTCGGCAATTTAATGAACAGAGCTGGATTTACATTACTGACTATTGATATTGATGATCTCATCATTAATTATCCTTCAATGTTCGAATTGATGGAGGATCTCAAGTTCATGGGTGAATCAAACGCAATAAATGGAAGAAGAACGCATATTTCAAGGGATACTCTAATAGCAGCTTCAGAGATCTACAAATCATTACATGGCAACCAAGATGGAACTATACCCGCCACATTCCAGATTATAAATGTCATTGGTTGGAAGCGCTCTGATGATCAATTGAAACCATTAAAGCGCGGTACTGCTACAAGGTCTATGAAGGAATTAGAGTAATTGATAATTTATTTTATTTGTATCACGGATTTTATCGCATTTGATTAATAGCTTTGGACGTACAACGCAACTTTCATGATGGAAAGTACAGCAATCGAGAATTGCACGCTTAAAGTAGAAGGCATGACATGTAGCTCTTGTGTACAGGTTTGTCATCTAATATTATTCATTGTTTCTCTTTACGCTGACTTCCTTACGTTACAGAGTATCGAGAGTTATATAGGGAAATTACAAGGGGTTGAATCCATTCAAGTCGCGCTGTTATCAGAAAAGGCAACTATAAATTATATCAAAGATTACTGGGATCCTGAAAAGCTCGCTAACGTGAGTTGTAATACCTATTTATAGACAATTTGACAAAATTATAAAAGGAAATAGGAGAAATGGGATTTGAAGCAACAGCTTTGACTAATTTAAACTCAAAGTCCGTTATTGATATCTCCATTTATGGCATGACGTGCTCTTCGTGCACTTCATCAATACAATCAGCTTTATCAAATTTAGATGGCGTTATCTCGTCAGATATTTCATTACCAATGGAATTCGCTAGAGTTCATTATAATGCTGATCAAATTGGCGTTAGAGATATCGTTGAAGCCATCCAGGATGCGGGTTTCGATTCAATGATCCGTGATGACAGGAATGATAGTCAATTAAAATCCTTATCTAGAATCAAGGAAGTTAATCAATGGAAAGACGCTCTGAAGTATTCCTCCACATTCGCTATACCCGTCTTCCTAATTGGAATGCTTTTACCAATGATACCTTCAGTTAAACCTTTTGTTATCTTCAACTTATGGCGTGGATTGACAATTGGTGATCTTATCTGTCTAGTCTTAACAATTCCAGTTCAATTTGGAATCGGTAAACTCTTCTATAAGCCGGCTTATAAAAGTTTACTTCACAAATCAGCCACAATGGACGTTTTAGTTGTTTTTGGTACAACAGCTGCTTTTGTTTATAGTGCAGGTGTTATGGTATCAAGCGTTTTCACTTGGTCTAGTGATAGCGTAATACCTCAAACGTTTTTTGATACATCAACAATGTTGATTACGTTTGTCACGCTTGGTAGATACTTGGAGAATCTAGCAAAGGGTAAAACTAGTACAGCTTTATCAGATTTATTACAATTGGCTCCAAGTTCAGCTGTTATTTACACAAATTATGATGAATCAAACCAAGATCAAGTACATTTCGACGAAAAAAAGATACCAACGGAATTGTTACAAAAGGGTGACATAGTTAAGTTGGTACCTGGAGAGAGATTACCTGCAGACGGTTGTGTTTGTAAAGGTACTTCATTAATTGATGAAAGTATGATTACAGGTGAACCCATACCGGTACCCAAATCAAAAGGGGATGTTGTTACCGGTGGTACAATGAACATAAATGGATCTATTGATGTTTGTGTTACAAGATCAGGTACAGATACGGCATTATCGCAAATAGTAAAGTTGGTTGAAGATGCTCAAACTTCTAAAGCCCCTATTCAAGCATTTGCCGATAGAATTGCTGGCTACTTTGTGCCAACGGTTATTTTACTTGGATTATTAACATTCTCGGTCTGGATGATACTTTCTTATTTGATTATACCAAAATCCTCTTTACCTCACATATTCAATCAAATTGGTGTTAGTAGATTTGCAGTTTGTTTGAAACTTTGCATTTCAGTTATTGTTGTCGCATGTCCATGCGCTTTAGGATTATCAACACCAACTGCTGTAATGGTTGGTACAGGTGTTGGTGCTCAGAATGGAATTTTGATAAAAGGTGGTCAAGCATTAGAGCAAGCCAGCAAAATTAGAAGAATAGTTTGGGATAAGACTGGTACAATAACTGAAGGGAACATTAACGTTACTTCTGTTGCATGGAATGATGATGCATTCAGAGGTGGTTATCATTCATTAGGTTTCAAAAAAGAGCAAGTGATGAAGATTATATCGATTGTGGAATCAAAGAGTGAGCACCCACTGGGTCAAGCAATTATGAATCATTTCAACAATAAAGTTATCGTTGATAATAATAATGACGATGTCTATTCAATCAAGAGCTGGTTATCACATACAGGTAAAGGTGTTGAATCAGAAGTATCCTTGTTATTATCCGATAAGTCTTCAATTGATTTGCAAGTCGAAATTGGTAATCAAACAATACTGCATAAAGGAATAAAAGAGCCAAAGGACCTGGAACAGTTTAGGAATATAAATTCAGAAAAAGGCTTTACAATAGTATATGTGACTATTCAATCAGAACCAATAGTGGTAATCGCACTTGGCGATGAAATTAAGTCAAATGTTAGAGAAACAATTAGGTCGTTATCGAATATCTCAATCGAAAGCTACCTGATGACTGGTGATCAAATGAACACCGCTTTGTCAATAGCAGAAAAAGCTTTTATAGCAAAAAATAGAGTATTTGCAGGTGTTAGTCCGAAAGGAAAGCGAGAAAGGGTGATTACAATGATTGATGATAATGATGGAGGTGTAGCAATGGTCAGTTGAAATTTTACTGTTTAAAAAAACTAATATAGGTACAGGTGGGAGATGGAATAAATGATTCACCTGCACTTGCTGCAGCATCCGTGGGAATAGCTTTGGCTTCTGGATCATCTATTGCAATTGAAGCAGCAGATATAGTATTGATGAGGCAAGGAGAAATCAAGGATGTTTATAACTCAATCAAGTTATCAAAAGCGATAATGAAGAAGATAAAGATGAACTTCTTGTGGGCTTGTGGGTATAACACAATTTTTATACCATTAGCTATGGGAATGTTCTTGCCTTGGAATATTCATTTACATCCGATGATGGCAGGGTTGGCGATGGCGTGTTCGTCAGTTTCAGTTGTCGTAAACAGCCTAACGTTGAAGCTGTGGAGGAAGCCAAGATTCGAAGAAGGAGAGAGGATCACAAACAAGATGAAGAATGATTTTACAGGTCGTTTAAATAAGATATGGGATCTGATTACAACTAGACCATTAAAGTTACAAAAGAATGGTTATGAAACAGTACCAGTCGAAATGTCAAATGCGTAAAGATACTGGTAGATGAAGGAAAGGATTGTATAGTAGGGTTTATTTATTTTTTATTTTTTTGTATATAAGCGTTGATTCTGTGAATGTAACCTTATTAATTGATTGAATGTCAAGACTATAACATACCTTTGATAGTCTGAATTTAACTTTTGAGAGTCAGTTTGAGTCTTTTGGGGTGGAGGTTCAGGGTTGTCACCAGTGTCCTTCTTGATGCCTTGCTTAGCTAGCCAAATTTGTTTACGTTGTTTACGTTGATCAGCTATTTCAGCGTCTTTATCAGATTGAATGCGTTGGGCGACGTTGGGTAGTGCAGTTGAAGTTAAGCCGACTAATCTACCAGAGATGTCTAGTTCAGGGGATGGAGAGGGGGAGAGGGAGTTTTTCCGTAGAGGTGATTGTGAGATTTGTGGTGATTGCGGTTGTGAAAATGGTGATTGAATGTCTTTCGAAGTAGTATCGATATTGTTATGGCTACCGCTATCACTATTGCTATCGCTATCAGATAAAATGGGTGGCTGATACTTATCGTTGGTATCGTTGAAAATGTCATCATCAGAGTTCAAGGCATCGGGAGAAGGAGGCTTATAGGTATGTTGGGTTGAAGCAGAATCATCAAACTGATGATCAAGTTTAGATCGCTTTAATTCGGCTAGTATGTCATTACGAGATCTTTTATTTGAATGATGTTGTTGATTAGTAGGAGGTTTTATGTTACTGATCACGGAGTCTAATTCTGATTGAACATGCTCATCAACTTCTTTAGATTTATTGAGCTTTTGTTTATTGATTTCATCTAAATTTAAGCCTTTTGATTGAGCGAGTAGTTGAATATCATTAGATAAGGTGGATAGATTGGACAATCTCTTTTTATCATTCTTGTTTAGATTTTTCAGATTTTCATGCTTTTTAGACTGATTACTCTGACTGATTAACTGTCTAAAATCGTTTTGGTTCATCGTTGAATTGATATGAGCTTGTATTCATGGATAATTTTACATTTTACCTAAATTATTTAAATTTGGTGCATCAGTTACTAATAAACTGCTTGATGTTTTATAGCCGTTGTATCCTAGTATTCTATTGAGGATACCGATATCTTGATTGACATTACTATTGTTATTCCTGTTGCTATCATCTATCGATGTATTCTTATTCGAATCATGATTATTAATCATCAATGGTTTAACGTCCTTTGAAAGCATCAGTACCACTATCTACACCCTCTAACAACTCCATACTCACACTAAAATCATCTTGTTTAACTGCCGCTATTGAATAATAATACACTCCCCCTGTAAACGACAATATTGTGAACGCCGTTACCAAATTCCTCGTTAAGAAAGGTAATCTTGCTCTACGTAATCCATCTGAAACTTCCTATTACAATTATAAACTCATACTTCATCCATCCAAAATCGCTCACATAGTTATTCGGTCTATAAGATTTATTGACTTGTTTGAAATGGACCATCACTTATCAAGAAGCTTATATGACCAAAAGTATGAAAGGAGGAAATCTGCTGCGTTGGAATTGGAAAAGCAGTTGAAAGAATTTTTATTTAAGAATGAAACAAATAAAATAAAACTAATTATTGATCAGCTAGCTTCCTCATTTAATAAAGAGAATCATTCAAATATCAAGAATGGTGGCTTAATTGGTTTAGCAGCTGCCGCTGTTGCTTTAGATGATCAACTAATTCATTATCTAGACATCATTATTAAACCTATACTCTCCTGCTTCAACGATATTGATCCTAGAATTAGATACTTCACTTGCGAATCCATGTACAACATCGCAAAAGTTTCCAGATCTAATCTTTTGCCTCACTTTGATCAAATATTCGATTGTCTTAATAAACTCTCCTCCGATTCTGAACTCTCTGTCAAGAATGGTAGTGAGTTATTAGATAGACTAATAAAAGACATAGTCACCGAGTCTTATTCTCAATTCAATTTGAATCACTTTATTCAACTACTATCGAAAAGAATTTACGTCGTTTCTCCTTTCACCAGAATGTTTTTACTTTCTTGGATTTCCTTATTCGATTCTATCAACAGCAACGATTTGATATCCCATCTACCCAAGATTCTTGACGCTTTATTGCGTTATCTGTCTGATTCGAGTCCTGACGTTAGATCGGCCACTCAATCGTTATTAAATAACTTTTTATCTAATATTCAATCAAATCAATCTCAACCCAATTACTTTGAACTCGCTGAAACTCTGTTTAATCATTTAAACTCTCAAGATGAAGTCATTCAATTCTCTGCAATTCATTGGTTATCTTCTTTGTTCGATTCTGCTCCTTCTCTTCTAATTCCTCTTACTCCCAGATTGATTCCAACAATCTTACCATACCTTTCTCATCACAATCCTCACACCCAGCATTTAGTTGATCAGTTGAATTCCAAATTATTCAATATCATTAAAGGTTCATTACATTCTATTGAAAACTTTGATTATCAGCTAACTTTATCAAATCTAACTTTGCAACTGTTGAATGATAACGTTCAAACCAGAGTTGCTGCTTTAGATTGGATGTTGATGTTACAGTCTATATCTCCCCAAGAGGTTAGTATCTTCTTCCTTTGGCCTTTTATAATAATCTGTCTTCTAGATCTTCAGTTTGGATGATGCCACCTTTCCTGCTTTACTCAAAACTCTTTCCGATCCGTCAGAGCACGTCATTAAAAGGAACCTTCGTCTTTTAGCTCAAATTTCCAAAGTTTCTGATTTCAGTTACTTTATAGCGTTCATGAAAAATTTGATTCAATTATTCTCTACAGACCGTGGATTTTTAGATCTTCGCGGTTCTTTGATTATTCGCCAACTATCTTTAAGTTTGGGCTCTTCTAAGATCTATCAAGCCTTGGCCGATATTATTCAATCTGAAGATGATTTCGATTTTGTTAGTTTCTTGATACAAAAGCTAACTATTGTTTTGATTACTGCACCCGAACTATCAGACTTACGTAAATCTTTGAAAAACATCGAAACTGATCAAGATAAATCATTATTTTGCAAAATTTACAAGTCTTGGTCACATAATCCAATCTCAGTTTTTACTCTATGTTTGCTCTCTCAGAACTATCAACACGCCAGTGAATTATTATACATCATTTCGGATTTACACGTCAATGTCGATTTACTCGTTCAAGTTGACAAACTTGTTCAATTAATTGAATCCCCAGTTTTCATTGGTTTAAGACTACAATTACTTGAACCAGATCAAAATCCATTCCTTTTCAAGTGCTTATATGGTCTTTTGATGATATTACCTCAGTCATCAGCCTTTATGACTTTGAAGAATAGACTAAATGCTGTCGATTCTCAATCAAAATCACTTTATAATAAGAATACTGAAACTGTTCTCAAAGAAAATAACTTACCTTGGAATGATTTGAAAGATCACTTTAAATCGACACAGCTATGTCATGAACAAGCCAAGTTGAATCAGTCACACGAGTCTCAAACAATTGCAAGCAATACTGAAAGAATGTCCCTCTATTCTCATTCAACACAACTCGAAGAAAATGATTTGATTGATAATAAGTCTTCAAATTCGCAAAGAAACTCTCTAATTAACAGTGATTTGCCTAAAACCGAATCGTCTAGTGATCCCTCAGTCTCACGATCACCTTCAATCTGTAGTGTAAAATCTCGCTTTGGTATCACTCCCTCAAAGAAGATGTCATATAAGCGGGGCTCTATGTCAAATACTAGCGGGACCATTACACCATTTGCTAATACGTCAAGTCCAAGCGCTGCTACAACTACATATGAATTTGCAAATGCAAATATTCCGTCTTATGACCATACTAAAGAACAAGATCAATTTAACAATTCAACCAGAACATCTTTGCGTAGGCTAAGTTCCGCAAGCCTAAACTACAACAACTAATTATTAAATACCCATTCCGCGAGATTCATTGTACATTTCATATAGAATTGCGTGCAATCCATTATTTTTAAATTCACACGAAAAGAATTAAATGGCTACTATGAATTAGAATTTGAAGTGCACTGTAGTATGTTGTCATTCTCATCGGGTTATTCGGCTATCCTTTGTGTTAGTATTTGCCTCCGCTCAGTCCAAAATTACAATCAGAATGGATGCGTAAAAAAATTGATTAGCAAACTCAGCAAATTATTGAGGCTCGAATATATCTTGACAGTGATTTATCTATAGTTGATGAATTGTATGTTACACAAAACATGGGCAAGAGTTAAAAATATATCATTAGACGCATTAACGCTTTTAAAGCACGGTGAAAGACATTTAACTTGCTGTTAGATTCTTGACACGCTAACTCTAGCCACATCACCTACCATACGTCCTTAATATCGCTCTTCTAGGATTTAAACCGCCGAATGAAATCCATGACTATTCATATTTATTCTGATCACGCCTTTGTTCAGAATAAATATAAAATTTACATATTATTGGTCTTCGCTGATTACACTTCTTTCTATTTGATTGTTCGCTCGTTGAACAAACCATTCATTCCACAACCCAGCAGTCTAAACCAACATAATGGAAGAAGGTTGTAAAGAATTCTAACCGAGTAATATTCATAGAGAAAACGAAATACTTTTGTTAGGAACAACGGCTGAGAAAAGAATGATAAACAATACAGATATACACTTTGTGGAAAAATTTCGAAAGGCTGAAGGCTGATGGAAAGAAAAGTGACTAAATTATTGTTCGTAAATGACGGAACTAATCGAGCCTAAGTGAGGGTCTACCTCAAGAATGAAGGACCTTGCACGCCCACGGTTGAGGCATTTGGCATATCTGGCGGAGGTACACTTCCCAAGATGGGGTGGTCTTGCGCCAGTGCTCGAGGATCTCAAGCGAAACTGGCCAGGTGTTTCACCGGCTGACAGGACTAAGGGAAATCACCGCGTGCATGAACGAGGTACATGCTTTGCTTTCTTCTCCTCTTCCTCGCAGCTTATTAAACTTCTTACTTGTCTTGCGGGGTCTAAGCTTGCTTCAATGCTATCTTCTCTTCATTCTAGAAAAGGATGGGGGTCGTATTCTAGATGTCGTCGACCTCGCACTGCCCATCGTAATAGGGTGCGATTAGGGGCAAATAAAATTATTGAATGAAGAGCAATTGAAACAAGACTTCATAAAATTCAGGAGTCATTTTGCGATATTTAGGATGGAAATTTCACCTCCCGCTGAATCTACTAATCATGATGCCATAATTCGAACACTAGGATATGTTAAGGGAATATGTATCTATACTAATCACTATGCGTACTGCTTCCGGCTAACCTTATCTAGTATATAATGTTTCCTAAGCTAAGCGCTTTGGCTTGGCTGATGCTTGTTCATGATCGTAAAGTGGTAGTGGTGCCAAACTATAGAAAAGAGCCATGATTGTATGTCTTTCAAGTTTATTTGCAAGGATCACATTGACTGATCAATTCCCAGAACGTCGCTGGTGTATGATAACCACTGAGTTGATGCCGGCAGAAGGGAGTAAGTTTCATCAGAGTTTAACAAGTGCGTAAAAAAGTTTTGCAATCATAACAAAATCACATTTATTAATATCTCATAACAGTTTCACTGCGTTCGAGCCCCACAATAACTTCATCTTTTCTCCCTGAAAAGCTTCCTCATTGCGATTAGCAGGATGACGATAGGATAAATAGGAAAACAAGATATATACTCGCTATAGGTAGCTGTAGAAGCAAGTAGAATTGCTACTTAGAGCTCAATTCATTAAGAAGAATTATTGACCGCTTTGGCGGCAAGAGCCCTACGTCTATTAAAATCCAGAAAAATTAAAAAATTAACTAGCTAGCTAACCCAAGGTAGTCGCAATAGTCATTATCACTGTAATATTTAGAGCTTTGCAGAAAGAGGCATGTTTTCTCATTTTGCCAAGCCGACCACTAGACTAACCCTTATAGTTGACATCTGACCCTAACTTTTTCAAGGGCTGCTTGATATGAGTTTTTAACTTGTAAAGTTTGTAAAGTGATGTCTGCTTTGACGAAGTAACTAGACGATTTTAAAGTTATAATAATGGGATAATGACACCACATCTAGGTTGTCCAAAATAAATGAGAACATCGCTATGTTGTAGCGGACTTCGTTACCCATTCATTGTCTGAATACAATTTTTTTTTTTTTGTCAAGGAGGGATAGCAAATTGCCTGTAAATAATCATGTACCAAATTAAAAGAAAACCTTAATATCTACGCGACCTTGAAGAAAGGCAAAGAAACTTCAATAGGGGTAAATTTTGGAATTTTGTCTCTCTTTAAAGCTACTCAGAACCTGGTTCATAAGAATCTAGAAATTCGCTATGCAAAAATATGCAAATATATGTAATGACAGTATTGGCATGATTTCATAAATATTTATTATAAATTTACTTTCACTGCCGAAGTAGGTGGAAGAAATGTTCTTTTTTTGAGCGTTAATTTTGCCATAAATTAAGATTTATTCATTATTTTGCTAAACTTCAATTTGTTTTTACATCCGAGTTAGCAAATCTCTTTTGACATAAAAGATGAACATAAACCAAATACTCTAACTGTTGAGCTTGACAATTAGCAAAATTGCTCTCAATGATGAATAATTCTTCGAGACCTACTTTTCCTTCGTTGGAAAACGTTTTTCAAAAAGCCACTACGTGAAAAGGAGAAAAGTTCGGACTCTCGATTAATATTTAAAAATGAACAATTTAAGTTTAACTGTAATGCTATGTTATCGCAGCTAACGCAATTACTTAAATGGAAAGTGATGTTTTTTTGTCCTTGAATTAACTTGTTTTAGTGCCAAACTTTTTTACATTAATTTGTATATTATTAATATTTCAGTGATTATTGCTACTTGACAATATTTACTCCAAGACTTTCAAAAGAAAAATATACCAACCAGCTTGATTTTTAGAAAAGTTTAAATCAAGTATAAGGATGCCATCGTCTTTAATCGGCTTACAAAGAATTGACGTTGCCCTCCTGTAACAGTATCTTCAACTTATATAACCGCAAAGTAGCTGATACGTTCTTGGTCATTCTATAACATTACTTTCTTAGGTCTTCGTTGTTTTCAATTGATTTCAAACGGGGGACATTTTGTTGCATATCATTACAGATTTTTATGTACTTAACAAAATGGAAGAAGTTGAACAGTTTCATTCCATGGCTTTTTTTGTGTCCGTTTGTGTTTTTGTCTCATTGTTCATATTTTCATTATCTAATATTTATTAATGCATGGAGATCTATCACCCTGTTTCAACTGACGCATGTTTTGACCATTTCCAATTCCATTTTTCGCCTGGGACTTTGGCAGTCGGCACGGTGCAATGTTTTTTTTTGCCCTGATAAGCACGTTTGCATGTTTTATTTGCTTCTCATCTGTTTGGTAGAACTTTTTTGTTTTTTATGCAAGCATGATTTAATAGACCAACGCATCGACACTCAATTTGGGTTGGTCATATCGTGAAACAGCGAAACATTTCACTTTGGAACTTGTTTTATAGTTTCTACGTCATAAATTTGTTGTTCTTAGCCGGTCTGTGATTGATTTTACCCTTTTTGATGAATTGTCTCGATGAAGAAAATGGCAATCCGTTTCCATATGTGCTGTCGTAAAATTTAGCGTTTCTAGTGGTATCAATCGTGTTCGAAAGATTAACTGATGTGAATGAACCGTAGTATATCATGCGCCGGAATTCTAATAGGAGCTCATCTGGTCAAGAACAGCTTCGGGTGTGCTCATATTCCCTTTGAATTATTGGGCACACTTGCTTGACTTTGGCTGATGATTAGTCACATCCTAACTTTGCTAGTGATCCATCGATTCTTGAAATTGATGAGACATTTATTATAATTAAAAGTAAGCCATTATTAGGTATTATTGGCGAGGAAACCTTGAACATTGTCGGTGATTTACTTCAGAAATATCGCAATAACTCACACTTTTAAATTAATAATTACTATTGAGATATATTTAGTGAGACACCCCTGAACATTCCTAGTAAGACATCTTTGAATATTACTAGTTAGCCACACTTTAAAATGACCCGTAAGCCACCTTGAAAATTAAATAGGGAGCTTTTTATGTAACTTACTTTGGAGCTCCACTTCAAACTTACTATTTAGCCTTCATAGTAATTCAAAGAATTATCGACCTTTGAAATAATATTTGAGCCATATATGTAGTTTAATAGGGAGACAACCTTAAAAACTCATATTAAGCAGCCCTTGAAAAAGTTAGGGTCAGATGTCAACTATAAGGGTTAGTCTAGTGGTCGGCTTGGCAAAATGAGAAAACATGCCTCTTTCTGCAAAGCTCTAAATATTACAGTGATAATGACTATTGCGACTACCTTGGGTTAGCTAGCTAGTTAATTTTTTAATTTTTCTGGATTTTAATAGACGTAGGGCTCTTGCCGCCAAAGCGGTCAATAATTCTTCTTAATGAATTGAGCTCTAAGTAGCAATTCTACTTGCTTCTACAGCTACCTATAGCGAGTATATATCTTGTTTTCCTATTTATCCTATCGTCATCCTGCTAATCGCAATGAGGAAGCTTTTCAGGGAGAAAAGATGAAGTTATTGTGGGGCTCGAACGCAGTGAAACTGTTATGAGATATTAATAAATGTGATTTTGTTATGATTGCAAAACTTTTTTACGCACTTGTTAAACTCTGATGAAACTTACTCCCTTCTGCCGGCATCAACTCAGTGGTTATCATACACCAGCGACGTTCTGGGAATTGATCAGTCAATGTGATCCTTGCAAATAAACTTGAAAGACATACAATCATGGCTCTTTTCTATAGTTTGGCACCACTACCACTTTACGATCATGAACAAGCATCAGCCAAGCCAAAGCGCTTAGCTTAGGAAACATTATATACTAGATAAGGTTAGCCGGAAGCAGTACGCATAGTGATTAGTATAGATACATATTCCCTTAACATATCCTAGTGTTCGAATTATGGCATCATGATTAGTAGATTCAGCGGGAGGTGAAATTTCCATCCTAAATATCGCAAAATGACTCCTGAATTTTATGAAGTCTTGTTTCAATTGCTCTTCATTCAATAATTTTATTTGCCCCTAATCGCACCCTATTACGATGGGCAGTGCGAGGTCGACGACATCTAGAATACGACCCCCATCCTTTTCTAGAATGAAGAGAAGATAGCATTGAAGCAAGCTTAGACCCCGCAAGACAAGTAAGAAGTTTAATAAGCTGCGAGGAAGAGGAGAAGAAAGCAAAGCATGTACCTCGTTCATGCACGCGGTGATTTCCCTTAGTCCTGTCAGCCGGTGAAACACCTGGCCAGTTTCGCTTGAGATCCTCGAGCACTGGCGCAAGACCACCCCATCTTGGGAAGTGTACCTCCGCCAGATATGCCAAATGCCTCAACCGTGGGCGTGCAAGGTCCTTCATTCTTGAGGTAGACCCTCACTTAGGCTCGATTAGTTCCGTCATTTACGAACAATAATTTAGTCACTTTTCTTTCCATCAGCCTTCAGCCTTTCGAAATTTTTCCACAAAGTGTATATCTGTATTGTTTATCATTCTTTTCTCAGCCGTTGTTCCTAACAAAAGTATTTCGTTTTCTCTATGAATATTACTCGGTTAGAATTCTTTACAACCTTCTTCCATTATGTTGGTTTAGACTGCTGGGTTGTGGAATGAATGGTTTGTTCAACGAGCGAACAATCAAATAGAAAGAAGTGTAATCAGCGAAGACCAATAATATGTAAATTTTATATTTATTCTGAACAAAGGCGTGATCAGAATAAATATGAATAGTCATGGATTTCATTCGGCGGTTTAAATCCTAGAAGAGCGATATTAAGGACGTATGGTAGGTGATGTGGCTAGAGTTAGCGTGTCAAGAATCTAACAGCAAGTTAAATGTCTTTCACCGTGCTTTAAAAGCGTTAATGCGTCTAATGATATATTTTTAACTCTTGCCCATGTTTTGTGTAACATACAATTCATCAACTATAGATAAATCACTGTCAAGATATATTCGAGCCTCAATAATTTGCTGAGTTTGCTAATCAATTTTTTTACGCATCCATTCTGATTGTAATTTTGGACAGTTTTTTGAATAAGCGTGGTTCTCAAAAGCCTGAAACCCCAATCAATGAGTAACATTTAATGTCACAGTCAAAAGCACTATCTCACTGAACCTCGATGCGGATGCGGTATGTATAATTAAACAAAATAGTCAAGTCTAATCTAATTCACCAACTGACGTATTTGCCAACTTACGTTTGGAAATTGATTGAGCAGGGGCACCACCGAGCAAAGAAGACATGATATCCATCATGTTACCACTGGACTGCATTGGTTTGATGTCAAAGTAGAGAGAACCAATCTTTGCACAAGCCTATACTAATTAGCTTGAAATATAACGCTAGTAATACCTACTTGAGTAACAGGTTGAGTGTTTACAATGGAACTAGAGTTTCGATAATAATCTACCAATGACTTCCACTCCTGTGCAATATTTGATGTACCGCTCCTTTGAATGCATGCAATGATTAGTTGGGCGAAGTTTAGGGTATGTGATTGTGTTAAAGTTATGCCATCAAGAGGTTGAGATTCAAGGATAGTGTTAGGATGAGATAATTGTAACTCTATTAAAAAGTTAAGAGTAAAAGTAATGGCACATTCGACTTGTTCAGCTAATATGAAACTATTAAGATAGTTAGAAATGTAATCCATGCTTTTTCAGACGCATGACTTACCCAAGAACACCTCTCAAAGCAAAACGGCCGACATCGTCATGATATTGATTGTTGGAAAGTGCCCACTGCATGTACATTTTAGCAAGGATTGTAGCAGATTCCTTTTTTGAAGCAAGCATCAAGTAATGTTCTGCCACGTTAAATGAAGATTCTGGACGGAATGAAGATAAGAAAAATCAAGAGAAAGAAAATGTAAAATACCTTTGTAGTAGAGATTACCTATGTATTGAAGAATATCAGGATGACCGGAGGGTATATTGAAAGATTTCGCGCTGGAACTAAAGTGACATAAGCGAAAGAAGACAAAAAAGAGGTAAGACAGACGATATGGCAGCGTCGATAAGCTTTTTCCTCCAAGTAGATTGAGAGGTACATAATCCAATCAATTGAGTAACGTGAGCTTTGTGAGTAGGCTCCCAAGGAGCCTCTAATTTAGCCATAGCATCAATCATCATGATAGAAACGTCTACGCCGGAAGCCCATTGAGACTTTTCGAGTAAAGACTTTGAAACGATGAAAAGCAATTCGATAGCAGTATATTGACCTTGAATGCCATTCCTGGATAACCTGGCAGCGGCAGTTCTAGTACGTTGATGAGCGCCGTAGTGATCGCCGCTATCCAATAAAGGCTGAGATAGGAATGAGAAGGGTAATTATGATAAAATAATTACAAACAAGGATAGATTTTAAAGACTTGTCGAGCATTTCTGGGAGGGTGATGAGAGTGAATGATTAAGTAACAGAAGATAAACATGAATATGAATATGATTATAAATAATAAATAATTTATATAGTAATTCGAAATAATTAATCCAATTCCCTGGTGATAATCTTCTCCCTTCATTGAACGTTTGAAGCCATTTGCAAGATGTTATAGTGAGGTTAGACAAGGAAATGGCTCTCCTGCATAAGTCATATTTATCAACTAAGTGATTGTGGCTGCGCCTTTTTGTTATCCGACCTGTTTCTCCCCGATGGCCTCATTTCTTCCCAGAAGTCGAACACATGCGTAACCAAGTGTAAATCTCTTTATTTTTTAAACTTTGTAATCATTCTATATTCGTTCTATATTTTGCTTTCACACTAGTTTTCCTTTTTGATAAAAATTTTCTCGTTTCGTCCAGAATTACTAGCATATGGTCGCTTAGCCGAAAATTTTCACCTCACCCACCGTAAAATATGAGCTCGTTCAGCTTATTTTCCTCCGTCAATTTTAAATTTCACCCGCCCGGGAACCCATCTTAGGGTTTCGCTGAATTAAGCTTACACTCCTTCCACTCAAACAATCACAAATGGCTAAAGACGAGACCAAGAAGAAGAGGAAATCGGTTACTGCGGATGATGCTGAAGCTGCTACAGTGGACAGCCCTAAGAAGGAATCTAAAAAATCAAAGACTGAGGAAGATGAAATTCCAATGGAAAGTTTATCGCCGATAGCACATCCACTAGCAGGTAAAAAATTGGCAAAGAAAGTGCACAAGTGTGTAAAGAAAGGTTTGATTATCATTTAAGCAGCGTTACACAAAATTTAATAAAAAAAAGGTGCAAAAACTCGTAATCTTCGTCGTGGTGTGAAGGAAGTTGTTAAAGGTGTAAAGAAGGGTGAGAAGGGGTGAGTTATGTTGTTCATGAGTTACAAGACATTAAGCATATCAAAGCGTGGTCATCATGGCTGCTAACATATCACCAATTGATATTCTAACACACATCCCCGTACTTTGTGAGGAATCTGCCATTCCATACGTATTCGTCGCAAGCAAAGAAGAATTAGGTGAAGCTTCTGGTACAAAGAGACCAACGAGCTGTATGATGGTCGTACCAAAGTCAGCGAAATCAAAGAAAGGTGAAGAAGATTCAAAGGAAAAGCTTGAAGAATGGAAAGTGATCTACGAGGAAGTTGAAAGCGAAGTCAAAGATTTGGATACTAAAATAGCTTTCTAAAATATTTTATTGATAATTTATCTGTTTAAAACTCGATGCCATCACTAAAATCGATTGATAAGCTTGATGATGAGCTCAATAATGATTATATTGATCAAAGGTATAAGAATATCATATATTTATACATATTCTAACTCATTCAAAGTCATATTCAAGCATTTAGACTCGCCCTTAGTCAAATTGACTCCATCGATGAGGACACTCGCATTTCCGCTTTAAGCGACTTTGCACCTGTACATGAACGTGTCAAGAGGTACGTCTCTTCCCCTTCCCTTCCTTCTTTCTCATCCTCTCTCTCTAACTCAGGAGACGTAAACCCAAAGTTTCTTCTGGCTTTAGCTGGGGATACACTACAATCAGATATCCCCTCCTCATCATCCTTTTCTTCACTATCACTATCGAATTCATATTCTACGTCTCTGTTCGTCAAATCGTAAATCTCTGGGAATGGGCTATTCAACGTCAGTTATTCCTCATTCCCCTGTTTACCTACTCATTAGCTCCTCCAGATCGTGGCAAGTCTGCTGTTATAAGGCAAAAGATGAGAAATGCTACCAATTTCCATGATTGGAAGAAAGCTGCCGTTGAAATGGATCACTATCTGGATCTCGAGAAATGGAAAAGCGATAATCACAGCGGCATTTACTATGATTCCTTACTCGTTCAGAAAGTAAGCTTCTTCATTCCTACTATCCTCTACTTATATTTCTAGGTCTTGTCCTCCTTAAAAGACAAGCGTCAAAATGATGACATTCAGGGCCTGATAGGTGTTCTTGAAATTTGCATCAAAAACAACTTTGCTGGTACTGAGAGCTCGCGTCTTTATAGTGAAGTGTGTGATTTTACTTTTTAGCTCTATAAAAAAAAAACTCATGCCATTTTAGACATTCTACGGCAGCAAAGTCCTGATTGAAGACTACATCAATGAGGGTGAGCTATCAACTCTCTTTACAACAAAAGCTTAGGTCTTCTAGTCAGCAGGTCCCTTTCTACTCTTCGCGATCATCCCTCTGTCTCTATCGAACAGAAGCGTATCCTTTTTAAATCCTTTAACCGCAATTTTGGTCAGTCAGCACTTTGTCTGTCTGGAGGAGGTTCCTTTGGATAGTAAGCTGCACGATCAAACTTTAATTCTGCTTACATGTCTGAAAAGCTATCACTTTGGTGTTCTTAAGGCATTTCTGGAAGCTGGCTTGTTACCTAGAGTGATAACTGGTACATCTGCAGGTGGATTAGTGGCAGCGTTTTGTGCAACACGCACTGATAAGGAACTTTCTCGATTATTAAAGCATGTTCATGTTCACAGCGCGTCCTGTTCTGACCATATACCAGACCAGAACTAGCAGATAAGATTAAAGCTTGCGAAGATTCCTTCTCTGTTTGGTTCCCGAGATGGTGGCGCACGGGTGCTCGTTTTGACACAATAGCTTGGGCGGAGAAGGTTGGTTAGATGATCCCATATCTTTTGATTTGACTAATTTAAAAACAGTCCATGTTTTTCACTAGAGGTACAATGACATTTCAAGACGCCTACGAGCGAACAGGGAGATCTTTGAATATATCTGTTACCCCATCTGATAGACACAGTCCCACAAAGATTTTAAATCATCTAACAGCGCCCGACTGCGTAATTTGGTCAGCCATTATCGCGTAAGTTCGTTTTCAGTCTTTTTTACTTATTGTTCAGTCTTTTCACTTATTTATTTGAATAGATCTGCAGCAGTTCCAGGTGTATGTCTATCTTTGCGCGTAGATGCAAAATTTGACAAACTCTAGATCCTTCCACCAGTTGTCCTGATGCGCAAATGTAAAGATGGATCAATTGAGCCTTTTAGTCTTGGTGCTAGATTTAAGGATGGTTCTATTAGAGTTGATATACCATTACAGTCGTTAAACCTTCGTAAGTTCAGCTTTCAATTGGTTTTATTTTCTCTAATTTGAGCTGTTAGTTTATAATGGTACTTTAGTATAACTATTCCGCTACTCGCATTTCTAATACTCTTTAGTCAACCACGCTATTGTGTCCCAAGTAAACCCTCATGTTCACTTGTTTTTCTACGCTCCAAGAGGTGTTAAATGTGTTTCGCATCATTTCAATTGACTAATATCTTTTAGGATCTGCTGGTAAACCTGTTGCTCACCGTAGAGGTCAAGGATGGCGTGGTGGATTCTTTTTAGCTGTAAGGGCATTTACCGCGTATTTCAATCAATCTCACAATTCACTAGGCAGCTGAATCCTACCTCAAACTGGAATTAAGCAAAAATTTAAAAGTTAGTTGTTGATGAGGTATTCCACAGAACAAAAATCTTACGAATAATAGGTTATTAGAGACTTGGAATTAATGCCAGAGATATTAGCAACGGATTTTTCATCTGTATTTCTTCAAAAGGTTTGTTTGTTTACTGAATTTCAAAACTCTAACTTATAGCTCTCAGTTTGAAGGTAGCATAACTATTTGGCCACGGACAAGGTTTTTAGATTGGATCCATATATTGTCGGATCCTGATAGGCCTGAACTAAAGTGAGTTGTTGCAATTACTAAATAACGTTGCTCACTTTCAACAGACGCATGATGAAAATGGGGCAGTTGGCAACGTGGCCGAAACTACATATTGTCGAAAACCGCTTTAAGATAGAACGGGAGATCTTGAAAGGTAGACATATGGTACGCGACACTTTGAAAATGAATAGAATGAACACAAAAAGCGTCGAGCAACTCGATGCAGCTAGTGTCGCTACAAACTCCGATTTTGAGTCTAAGCAGGTTGATGCGACGGCTCAGGGCAACATTGAACGACTCAATCCAATTAACGACTTTAACAAATCAGAAGTTGACAGCGAGGCCTCAACATCTGACAATGAAAGCGAGCCTTCAGAGTTGTTAAACTTTAACACAAACGGTGAATCTAACAACTTTAATCCTTCAAGTCACCAAAACGTTGAAGGCAAGAAACAATTGTAATTAGTAAATATATACCTTTATACGAATACGTAACACAGTTATAATATTGTTATGCTTTCAACCTTATTATTTGGTTTGCGTGTTTAAGACTAGTTCTTCAAGTAAGAAAAGTTTCATCAGCATCTGAGAGGACACCCACCATCAAAGCCATTGATGATCTTTTGAGGATCCATAAAGGATTGCAACATTTCATTAGTAACTTTGGACTTGGCTTCTTGGAAATTTGCAACAAACTTTTGCAATTCTCCGATGCAAAGTTTCTTCATTTCACCTGAGAGTATGTTACCGGCACGATATTCCTAATTACGAGGTGAGTAGAATAAACACGATCACTTTCAATACTTACTTCAGCAATTTTCTTGTATTCATCATCATCATCCATCAGGAATCCAAGATACTGATACGAAACGTCAACATCAGGGTTACCGCCGTACTTTCTGTGATCTTCGGCCAATGCTTGACCTCCAGAGAATGCGTGCTTATTCATTTTGTTTTTGATTTCGTTCGGTTTGTCCGTCATGTATATAGAAGAATTAGTATCAGAAGCGCTCATCTTTGTTTGAGATCCTTGTAATGCGGGGAAAAACTTGCTATGTAACAAAGCAGGTTTTGGATATTTTAATTTGGCTGCAACATCGCGCGTTATTCTAAAGTAAGGATCCTGATCGATTGCGCAAGGAATCAAACACGGTATATCGTGTTTGGAGCCAAATATGTTTGGGAAACTATTGCTAAATGATGGCGCAGCTTGAATTGAACAAAAGTGTATCTTTCCAATTGAGTCAGATTCATTAAAGCCGAATGCTGCTTTGGCTTGATTGTAGGTGATCAACTTTGATATTCTAACGACGTTGTGATAGAATGGACCTCTGATTATAATTAGAAGCAAATAATTGAGAAATCGTAGACTCACCCGACGAAATCAAAGTCAGAGAAGATGAGTGTTTTGTCTGGGTTGAATCCAAGCGCCACAATGTCCTTGGCGTTTTCGCTGGCAAACTTTTGTGTCTGCTCAATCTTGAGATTGCTTTTGAAAAGAAACTTTTCGTCATCTGATAAAATTGAATTATAGATTGCTTCGATCTTACGTCACTTACCGGTCAACTGGATGACCAATGGGCAATTAAAGACATCTTGTAACCACTTTGTAAACATGAAAGGAATCATATGACCCAAGTGCATGCTGTCGCTACTTGGACCTCTACCTGTATATAAGTAGAAAGGCTTTCCTTGTTCATATCTATCAAGAATACGATCAAGCTCTCTTGAAAGGGATTAACGAATCGATCATAGTCCAGGTTATGACACACCTATGAGAGAAGAACATGCCTCTTCTGAGATAGACGTGAGCTTTACGCTGTGTCAGCCTTTCAAATCTTTCCAATAGACTTTTATCGACAGGCTTTGTACCAAACTGGAGAATAAGCTTGTCATAGTCGACAGCTACCGTTTTACCGTCAACGACAGCGCCCTGAACATCCCAAGGAGTTATAACTTGAGCAGAATCATTATCGACATTATTGGAAGGTTCTGGGGATAGTTGAGAGTGAGAAAGACTTGGAGTGGTCGAAGGAGTGGATGATTGCATTTGATTTGTTGGTCTTGTCCTGTTAGAACAGCAAATTGGTTTCTCTGTCACTCACTTGAGTCCTTCGGGCGCACCAAATTCCATTTTCTCAAATTGATCAGCCATTAGACTGTGAGGAGATCTGCTGCCGGATTGTAGCCTTGCGTGTTCTTCGCTGTATTCGATGCGAGTGAGAATTACATGCAATTAAACACAAGACAACGCACACGATGTGATCTGGCTTTGGAAGATTAAGGCTCTGAGGCTTATCTGATGAATCTTTAAATTGAATTAAATTTAAACCAAATCGATATTACATTTACCCACTTTCTTCAACCATCTTCGTCGTTTACAGTCAACGTTGAAATGAAAGATGATATTCCAGATGAAATCACCCAATTCAATTCCCTACAATCGTTAGAAATGGCTTTAGGATCACTTGAATATCCTTATCTCTCTTTCCACGCCTTTGTTAGAGCAACGAATGCTACACGCCAACTTGGTATGGCAGATCAATTCCATCAGACTTGGGCTCATTGGAGGCAGACTTGGGTTGTCGGTGAAGGTTTCTATCCCCTCTCTATATATATTCCTCTGACTTGATGCAGTTTTCCACCTTGATAATATCAAAAGTATCCCTATTGATGCACATAACGATAAACACAATGCCTTCATCTCTGCCATTCAAGATGTTCCTTCTTCCGTAAAGATTGCGTTATTTTACATCGATAACCTAATACACGGTTCAGCTCAAGGAAAAACAGAGCAAGTCTTTAGCGAACAGAGCATTAGACAAGCATTTGGTACAGCTTATGAAGGCATAGAATGGGATCTCACCGGTGTACGTTTTCTTTCTAGTAGGTTACATATGCTTATCGTGTTCAGAGCTGCGAAATATGGGACAAATGGAGAGATTGGGAGCAATCTTTAATTGAGGTAAGGCTTTTTATCATTCAACTCCTAGCTTATTCCATTAGAAATCACCTAAGTGAGCTCGTTCCATTGCGTTTGATGATCATTAACGTGAGGATAGACCTGAAGCGATACAAAGAATGCAACAATTCTACTTGGCTAGGCTCAAGATACCCCATGCTAGTAAGCTATTGTCATACAATTGAATTGCACTCATTCGTTGCTCCAGATCATGCAGATACTTTCAGTTCCTATTCAAGTTTTATAACAGCTTACGACAATTCTCAATACGAATCTCATATGGTTGCCGCTAATAAGGACTATAAAAAGGGTCAGACTTTATATGAGGATTATGATCAATACGAGATTGCTCTTGTAAGTAACGCTTTGAATGGTAATTTGCTGGCTAAAATGTCATGTCAGGGCTCCAACTATACCGTCGAAGCATATCTCGCATACATTAACTTTGCACAATCACCAAATGGAAAACCGAAGCTTGCTAATCGAAATCTCATTGTTGGCTTATTTGAAAGAGCAGTAAGAGATTGCTACCCATTCAACAGTCTGTTAGGTGAAGATGGCTCAGGTCCTTCTGGCTCTACCGATGATTCTATTGCTACCAGCGTTGCTAAGATTTGGGTGACATACGTCAACTGGATGATTAATAACAAAGAGAGGCCTGATAAGGTAATGAATGTTATCGAGCGCTCCGTTAAAGTATGTCCCTGGTCAGGAGAACTTTGGAGCTCTTTGATCAGAGCCCACGAGCAATTCAAACACCCTGCAGAGAAGGCTGAAGAAACATATGCAAGGGCAATCTCAACAGGTCTTATTGAATCAAGAGTCGATGATTTAGTAGCGCTGATTTCAGCGAGAGCTTCTTACTTGAGGCACACGTTGGAGAATGTTGATGTAGCTGTTGCATATGCAGAAGTGGCAGCAATCCTTGAAGATGGTCTCGACAGGGTCAAAAGTCGAGATCCATTTAATAGAATAGAAAAGTATGCAATATCATGGCACGAACGTGTTAAAGAGGAGAGCGCGACCAGTGCAGCTTCTCAAATTTTTGAACGCATGTCTAAGAACAATACACAGAAGCGTAGTTATTCTGTTTGGTTAGATTGGGCTGCTTTCGAGACGCGAAATGAAAATTACGACAAAGCCAGGTCTGTCTACAAAACAGCAACACCACGACAATTCATCGATTATCCTGAAGCCGTTCATCAAGCTTACAAAGAATTTGAGGACCAATATGGAAGCCTCGATACTCAAATGCAAGCACAAATCAGCATCACAAAAGCCAGCCAATTATTAGCTGATCGTCGTCTGAATGTAAGTGGTTTGTATTTTTAAGAGTTACCTAATCAAAATACAGGAAGCAGCACAAGCTTACGAAAATTACACACAACAGCAACCTCAAGTAGCAGTAGCTGCTCCAGCAACTGAGGAGACTGCTGTAGACCCTTCACTTGATTTCTCAGGTAGCACAAACAACAAGAGAAAAGCTGGTGATGAATCCAATAACAATGAGAGCGCGAAGAAGCAGAAGGTTCAACAAACTGTAGATAAGTTGAAGAGGTGAGAACCAAGTCCAACCCCAATGATAACTGACGAGATAGCAGAGATCGCGAAAACACAACTGTAATAGTCAGCGGTCTTCCATTAGGATGCAACAACACAGATGTCAATTTGCTATTCAAAGATGTGAGTATTCCAAGCCTAGTGGAAGAATCCCTCTTAATTCTTATTTCAAAGTGTGGTGATATGCGCGAAGTCACTGTCAAAGATCTTAAAGATCAATCAGCGGCAACTGTTGAGTTTTTGAGTCGGGTACGTAATCAACATTATGTTATGCCGTACTAAGATTTTTCAGGATGATGTTCCTGCGGCTCTTACGAAAGATAAGAAGCGCATCGAGGAAGTCGAAATCAAAGTTGTTATGGGATGGTCCTCCACGCTCTATGTGACAAATTTTCCTGAAGGCACTAAGGATGATAGCTTGAGGGCTCTTTTTGAACCAGTGAGTATCGTCAATACACATGAATCTTCATGCTAATCGTTAATAGTATGGCACAATTTTCGATACGAGATGGCCTAGCCGTTCGATCAAGACAACACGCCGCTTTGCTTATGTCACCTTCTTAGACCCGGTATGTAATTACATTTGAAATGCTTTACTTACTCCAATTAGGCATCAGCTCAAGCCTCACTAGAACTTAATGGAAAAGTTCAGGAAGATAATCATTCTCTCAGCGTTGCTATCTCAGACCCATCCAAGCGTAAGTCACGTTCAGATGATTTCGTAAATGGGCAGGAGATATTTGTTAGAGAGCTAGGCAAAAAGATAACAGAGGCAGATTTGCGTCAACTTTTTGAACCTGTGAGTTGTAGTCTTAGGTGGGAAAATAGCTGATATCACAACAGTTTGGCGCAATTAAGCAAGCAAAGTTAGGATTGAGGGATGACGGAAGCTGCAAAGGTTTTGCTCACATTGAATTTGAAGATTCTGTAAGTCTTTATTTGTGTGAAAAAGTTTGTGCTGATTCTTGCCAGTCATCAGCTCAAAATGCGCTGCGAATGAACAACGTTGAAGTCAAAGGCAAACACATAAGCGTAACAATGTCAAACAGGAAGCCTAGGTAAGCACTTATTAGAATCAGAATCAGTCTTCAATTCACACGAACTAGACAAGCAAATGCACCAGCTAAACCACGCTTTGGCAGATCAATCAGGGTAGATGGCATACCAGACGGAACCAAAGAATCCTTCATACAGCAAACATTTGAGGTGTTTGCACCAGTGAAGAAGGTCTGGTACAATGAGAATGGTAATGAAGGTGCTGCTGTAGTGGAATTTGAGAATGATAAGGTGCGCTAGCGTAAATGCATTTCAATCAACATCTAAAGACTGATCGACAGGAAATGTCGAAAGTCATGCTGATGCAGGCACCATCAATTAATGGACAGCAACTTAGTTTATCCGACGAAGCTAGTCACAAAAAACCACTGAGCTTGTCGGAAAATAAAAATGTAGCGGAAAAATCCGACGCTGCGGTTTCTGGCGGACAGTTTGTTCCTAGAAACACCCGAAGATCAAAAATTGGCGATCGCGGAAACAATCCCGACCCCAAATTGACTGCGTCTAGCACAACTGCAAAAAACCCGAAGACACAGGACGATTTTAGGAAATTTCTTAAATGATTTTACGTATAGTGATAATTTATGCTGATCCCACGAGGTTAAAGTTGTCTTAATGCCGATCGGTAAAATGTTTCATTGAGGAACCGAGGGCGATGATGGCTACCGCTGATGTATTTCGCGTGCCCGTCAAATCAAATTTTCATCCCGCAGCACGGAGCTAAGAGCGATTCTTCTTTGACGAAAAGACGAGCATGAACAAAATTGCCCAAGGAAAACATAAAAATGTCGTCTCCTGAGTCTGCATACCACCCGTCAAGTGCACACGCAAACAATGAAAGGCGGTCGTCACATGGCTCAGTAGAAGATAATCAGCAAACAGCGCAAGCCAAGTCACCGATAAGGAAGTTATACACTTGCAAGACCTGCCACAAGTCCTTTACGACTTCAGGACACCTATCAAGGCACCAAAGGACACACACTGGAGAACGAGCATATGGCTGTCCCTGGCCTGGTAAGCAGTTCTAGAGTATTTGAGCTCTATTTATACCTACTACAGGCTGTTCCACGCGATGTAGCCGTCAGGACAATCTTCAGCAACAGTACGTTGATTGTCCCTTGATAGCCTTTTGAGCTAATATAGAAGCAGCTATAGAACGCATCTTTCGCCTAGGTCTCGCAAGGCTGATTTATCGTCTGCAAAAGCGATGCGAGCGGGGATTAAGTCCGTTATGGATGTACCCAAGGAACTGCTCTCAAAGGGAGGTAGAACAAGAGGATCTTCCAGTCAAAGGAGGGTATCAGCTAAGGCGGATTACAAGAGAGAAGAAAGCATACTCAATCAGGATGCAGACACTCATTCCATGCCTTCGATACCATTCAAACCTGGGTACTTACCAAGCCCACAACTGCCGATACCATCGACATCAGCACATTCTTTACCAGCGACCACAAATAGGCGGGCTAGTCTTGGCACTCAAATACAGCCAGTGCACCTCAACTCAAGATCAAGTCCATCGTTTTCTATGTCAGATAGTTACTCGACACTAAACCCAGTATCACATTTGATATCACCTTCACCTGAAACAATATCACCGGCAACGTCGCCAATGCAGCAGTCAAGAAGCTCGCTTATGCATAGCTATCAAATGGAGCCAAAGGACAGTCTTAGCTCTTATCACGTTAGTTTGGACCCGAAAGTTAATTCAGATCCGCAGTCGGCGACACCATTGCCGATTGTGCCACCGATGTACAGATCTGCGGATATGACTGCGAGCTCAACGACTGAATACAATCCAACCCCTAGCTCACGCTCTCAGGACAGTTATCTCAATCATTCAACAACTTTGCCATCTTTGAGCATAGATTTGAATAGTGATGCGGCATCTGCCCACTCAGCTTATACACCTAACAGGATGTTTACGATCCCAACCAATATAGCGCAATCATCGATGTTCAGGCCTTTAGCGGGAAGCTTCGAGTACACTGAATATCCAACGGAAATACCTACACAAGTAGCACATGAAAATGAAGCCAATGAATTTTATCATATGTCGACGCCAGAAGATCCGTCATCACTTGACTTCTCGCAGCAGTGGAATACCCAATATTATTGATCATAGAGCTATTAAGTGTAGATAAGCGTTTAAATCTAATTGTTTAGTTAATTGTAAATTTTTGTCTTTATATCGATATTACTGCGCGATGTTCTGATATTTACAATCAACCATCATGTCGGGTACTTTGGAAGACTTGAGCGCAGAGCAAAAGCAGGGATTAAACCAATTCAGGGAGACTATCAAGTCGAAGGAATATTTCAACGAAAAGAGACATGACGATAGATGTCTCCTTAGATTCCTTAGAGCTAGGAAATTCGATGTTGCAAAGGCTGAAGAAATGCTTGACGCTGCTGAGAAGTGGAGAAAAGAGTTCAACGTCGACGCTATCAAAGAGTTGGTGTGACAGTTGGTCATGTTGCACACCCGTTAACATTTAAGCAGATCGGAATTTGATCAAAAAGAATTAGAAATTATCAACAAGTACTACCCAAAGTTCTACTACAAAACTGATAAAGTTCGTTATTTCCTTTTTAAGTGACATTTTAACATTCCACAGGATGGCAGACCCGTTTATATTGAAAGACTCGGATACCTCAACGTCCCAGAACTTTATAAGGCTACCACAGCTGAGCGCATGCTCAAGCATCTCGTTTACGAGTACGAGAAGTGCTTTGACTCTAGATTCCCAGCTTGCTCTAAAGCATCAGGCAAGCACATTGAAACTTCTTGCACTATCCTTGACATGCACAACGTCGGAATAAAGAGCTTCTACGATGTTAAAGACTATGTCGCACAAGCTAGCAACATCGGCCAAAATTACTAGTGAGTGAAGACATAGAGATTTGGCAATGGTCTCACAAACCGCAAAATAGCCCTGAAACCATGGGTAAATTCTACATTATCAATGCTCCATTTCTCTTCACTACTGTCTGGAGCGTAGTTAAGGGATGGTTAGACCCAGTGACCGTCTCCAAGATTGTGATTCTTGGCAAATCCTACAAGGATGAATTGCTCAAGCAAATCCCAGCAGAGAACTTACCTAAAGACTTTGGAGGTAAGAGCGAAGACAACATATTTTCAGTAAGTGCAACATCCATCTCGCTATCCAGTCTAACCTAACCTTTAGGATCCTGGTCCTTGGAATGTAACACCCAATCCTCAATAAATTTACTTCTTAGAATATATGGCTTACGAAATGAAATTTCAGCGGTGTATATACATGATGATTGTTATGCAGTGTCCTAAATAGGTCTAATCCTGATTTTATGGTGCAGAGCGTGTGTTTTGAGATATACTGACTATTTAATTGGTTGGATGCATAACATTGAATGCAAATTTAGATGGAATTACAACAGTACAAGATTAAAAGAAATATATTGACAATTGTATATGCGTTCTATTGATAAAACCTTTGCTTCGTTAGTATTTAGCATCGTAGAAATAAAACTCTTCTCACTTCTTATACAACTGGAATAATAGAACATTCAAGTTACACTTGACGTTTCCTTGGCAAATTGCAATTGAACTCTTATTCTCAAACTGCATCTGCAGCATATCTTCCAGTCTTACGTCTTCACTAGCCATAGCATTCTGCTCTCCAGCGATATTCAGGTCTATCTTAAATACACCTATTTCATCCGAGCTGAAAGTAAGGAAAATGCCGTCGTATTGTCTTGGAGATACTTGACTGATTGATAATAAAAGTCCGCGATTGTAAAGCCTAATGTGTGTCAGTGATATAACAAAGACAATAAAAAACTTACTCTTGTGCAGCATACTTATATGAACCGAATTTAAATTTTTTACCGGTGTGTTTCAAGTCTCTCAAATGAGACCACTGTTTAGTGAATGGTAAGACAAACCGTTTTTTGCCCTTCTTTTGCATAGTTCTACATACAGTCAGTCCAGTTACATCACGTGAGATATCAACTTACTGCATGGAGGTCTCTATATATGAGTTGAAAGCATCTTGCTGTGTTAGAAGATACTCTTTCTTTTCTTCCAGTATCTTCAATGTGTTCTCCATGCTGCTCAACTCCTTTTGCCTTTGAATTCTCTTTCTATTACGACTTCTGACATCAACTGCAATTGCATTTAGCACACTCTGGTAGTTGTCTTTCCTCGAAATTTCGCCAATCTTCTCTAATTGTAAACAGTATTCTATAGCTCTAGCTTTGACTTCCGTATAGTTCATTTGTCTGATGTCGTTTATCTTATAACCCGATCCTAAGAATGGTGACACTGTATCTCCTGCTCCAGTTATTCTAGATCTCTCTATTAAAGCTTCCTTTTGTACGAACAATTGCCATTGCGCTTCGTGCTCTTTAGTAACTTCAGAGATGAAAGATTGGGTCAAGGTTCGCTCAGGTTGTATTCTTAAAACGGCTAAGACTAGACGCTTAGTTTGAAGCCAGAGTTGTTTCTTATGCGTTTGTGGGTCATTTGGATTGTCAACTTGAGTATTGCGGTTGGTGAGTGTCAATGAAATTGCTCTCTTGCGTGCCTCATACAGCTCTCCTTGAGCTGGTAATGGTGGGCCACCAAGTTCCAATAAAATTGCACGTAGTGGATCCTCTCTTGTGGGGGCAATGCGATCCAAATTCTGGTTGAGAAGGGAGTGAACATCATAGATTTCGCTTGGTGATATATGAATTGAAGGTTTTCTTGTGGTGTTGTACTCCAAGAACTCGCCTGCATTAAAGTATGTCTCGGCATCAACAGCATCAGCGACTATGAATGTTAGAAATAGTCTTTGTAGCGATTAGAACGTACCTTGACCAAACCAAGGGATGAATTTAGATGAAGCATCCATAATGTAGTCATTTAGAGGAGTAAGGTATGTATTTTCATCACTAAATACTTCACCCATAGCCAATTGAGTAAGCATCTTTGCAATCTCATTGAGATTTTTCCTCTGTAGTGGGTCAAGCACTTTTGGAACAACATCGAATGTCTCTGGAGTGACAATTGCTGGCTGAATATATCTGTAATAGATAAGTTGCCCTATGATTCTATTACATGCTTCCTCACTCTCGTTCTTGAATTTGATGCGGAGAGCCAAGTACAATTCACGAGCAATAAATCTCAATCCATAAGGCATCTTCTTTGTTGACTTCTGAATATCTCCGCGGAAATGCTCTGTAGCGTGTCTAAGCTGCTGAAGGTGATGGATGAAGGTTACTCTTGTGTCAGAATCAGATATAGCTTCTTCATAAGTCACGTCTTTCTTCTTGTCGCTCGGTTTACCACTCTCTAACTCTTGATAGTTTATTATTTGTTTCCAAATAATAACTGGATCTGTTTCAAGATCAAATGATTCTAATGACGTGATCTCTGAGATTCTAGGTCCAAGTGCTTGCTTTAGATAGGTTTTTCTTTCAGGACCACGTAGATAAAGCAAAAACATCTTAACCCAAGTGAATGAACCCCTAACAACGTCTGACAATTGCCTAGCTGATGCAATTTCCTCATGCATCGATCTTTGCATAACTTTCAAAAATAAGTACTCCTCGCGAGCTGATTGAGTGTAACCAAATAAGGTCATGATAACATTTTCGATCAAACGACGGTTCTTATCAGACACCTCCGTTCTGCTCATATTATAGAAGAGACGTGCGAGATACTCTGGTTGGTTTTGCAGCCTCCAAAACAGCTGTTGATATAGCTCAAGTCTTCTTATTGTTTGCTTATCCATTTTTCCAGGACTAAATGGATCACCAGCTGCTGTCAACACGCTTCCATTTCGATTGAGAGTACTTGAAGCGACTGTGCGGCCTTTAGCGGCACGGACCAGTTCATCAAACGAGAGTGCGTTCTTAACAACCAAAGCAATTTTGACGTCTAGTTCATCTACGTGTGATTCCAGTGCTTGCGTTTCTCTTATTGATTCAAGGACCTTCTTACGCACATCTACCAATTCAATTTCTTCATCAAAGTCATAATCAGAGTCGTCAAGTAAGTGGACAAACTCTTTGACCGTGTTCAAAGGAACATTATTACCCATAGTGAGTTCTTTGAACTGCTCCCTCTTCTCCTTACCACGATATAAGGCCTGAACCTTCACTATCTTCTCCTTGTTTGCACGATAATGAGTCTTCTTCTCACCGAATTTCTGCCTTTGAACGTAAGCACGCAAGACTGACTGAAGATTGACAGCTTGAGGTTGTGATACTTGAAGATGGCGTTTCCACATAGTCTGATCTTTGCGTATCAAGCAGCCCCTAGACTGTGCTTGGCATTTGACTATTTCACCCTCCATTGATTCCAGCTCTTGGAAGATGTTCCAGATAGATCGTCTTACCAGAGTCGCACGTCCAAGGGATTGAATTTGACAGATAGAACTCAATTTAGAATCGTCCGAAAGTTCAGCTTTCAGCTGTTCATTGGACTTTCTGACAAGGAAACCCCTGCATTGACTTTGCAACTGTAATGTGGAAATTGAAGACTGCTCAAGTAACGAGTTCAAGTAATTGTATCTATCATGAATGAGCTTCGTGCGAGAGAGGGACTGTACTGATATAATACTTTTGTAGTTATCATCCAAGTATGCTAATATACTTTCACATTGATCTCTAACATTAGCTCCTCTAGAACATGCCTGTATTTTAACATGTGCACCAAATAGCGATTCCAGTTGTGCTCGGAATGATTCATTTTCCTGTCTCGCGATTAACGCTCTGGCATGTGACTGTATTGATACAACCGATTGGGTAGTCGATGCGCTTTTGAGAGCGTTATTAAGCTTTCTGTGCTTTCTTCTAAAAATAATCCCACGCGAGTGTGCCTGTAAATGAACAAAATTTTGTGATGACTTCATCACGTCTTTCAACTTTGATTGATACTTGCTTCTGCTGGCTTTCGAACGACAAGCAGCTTGAACAGCTGTGTAGACAGGAACTTGCTCTGTAATACTATCCAAATACTCGGTATACTTTGATTTAACCAAATACCCACGACAGCTAGATTGTATAAGAAGAGCCCGCTGAAGCTCAGCACGGTTGTTCAGAGCGCTTTTACACTTTCTGAATGAGCTAATTGCAAGCAAACCGCGACATTGAGCTTGTAAGCCCTGATAAACACCAGTGCGATTCTGGCGATATATAATATGCAGCTTGTTTACATACTTTTTTCGGGAAAGTAGACCACGAGCTTGTGCCTGTAGGGCAGTAACAGCGGGTTTGCAAATCATCAAGTACTTCTTTATATCTTTTTGTTCATCACGAACAAGCTTCTGTCTTGCAATTGCTTGAAGAGGCACGACCCACTTCATAGCAGATCCTGAGCGCCTCTCACGTAGGCTAGACAAGCGAGATCTCGTAATTTTACCTCTGCATCTTGCTTGAACGACAGTGATAATCTTCTTGTTCAGCTTCATTTTTATTTTGAGGCTCGAAACTTGCAGTCTCGTGAGGTAGCCTCTTGCTTGAGCCTGCAATGTAACGATTGTTCCTTCGACGTCAAAGAGCTCTCTAGCTATGCGGTCTTCTTCTGATTCGACGGGCTCTGGTTCTTGTATTGGTTCAGGATCCCCAAATGTTGAAGCCAATCCACCGAAATTTGGCATTGGGACGTTGGAAGCATCAAGATTCTTCTGAGTCTGGCGAAGCTGATCGTCTATGAGACCGTAAATAAACTGTATCCATTATAAAACAATGCGCTCACCAGTAAACTCAAGTTGACCCTTCAGAGCGCCAATGCGTGGAGCAACACCTCGTCCAGCAAGAAGATAACTCAATGCATGGAGACAGTAGATTACTTTCGGGATGTTTTTCTTTTCATAGAGATCAGTTGTTTCGAACGTGAACAGCTGGAAGAATTAAAATGTTTGAATGACGAAAAAGCAACACTCACTTCAGGTAAACTGATGCGCCTGATAAACTCGAAGAAGTAGTTAATGTTATCGACGTATTTAAAGTGTCGAATGTTTGGATGCTACTTTAGGGTTAGCAAGAATTGATTACTAAGACGTACTCAACTTACCATGAAAAGACGTCTGTTTCCTGTGTAGTTCTTTCTTATGCCGTTCCAGCCAATATGCCCATCCTCCATCCCTTCACCAAAGCCCCAAACACTTGCTAATCTGAAGAGAACTATACCGTCTCGGAGTCCGTCTTCTGCCTGAACTTCATCCATTTCAAGTGATCCTTCAAGGCAATCCTCGATCCATCTAATAGCCTCAGAGATGTGGCAAAGATACTCGTAAGCTGCGAGAAGGTGACGCTGTTTGTCTAAAGTCATGTACTGCGTGCGAGACATGACTGAAGAGTTTTGTGATGCTCTGGTAGGAGAGAGGCTCGAATTCTTAACGGCATTCGTGCGCCTGAGGCCCGCAGCGTTCCTTGAGCCCTCGGTGAGTGATCCAGTTCTTGATAGACGTACTCTGCCTGGTAAACCGACCACCTGCTCACTCATGTCTGTAATACCAGGTAAATGAAAAGAATCATCTTTGAGAGAGCTTCTCTGATCCTTGTCCCAGCCACCAGGTTTGTCATTCTCGTCCCAATCATTCTCAGCATCACCACTTGTGATACGGCCAAGGTGAGCACCGGATTTTGCTCTATAGCTTGGAGCAGTGCCACGACCAAGTATACTGTGACCGCTTTCAGACTTAGTGGGGGAAGGTTGCTCAGAGGCCTTTTGTTTCTCAGCCTCCAAGTCAATAGATCTAGCTCTGGAAAGAGAATTGGTGCGGTAAACAGATTGAGAAGAACCGAGTTCTTTGAGGGCACCAACGGAGCTCTTGGCAAGATCAGGAGTGCTTTGTAGAGATAAAGGCCTTGACCTGCGAATAGAAGGCGTCTTCTCAGGAGTAGGTGACGGAGGATGATTGCCATGAGAGAAAGGAGTGAATACAGAAGAAGGGAGAGAAGACTTGTTTGGAGAGGATTTGGTTGGAGATGGAGAGCGACTCGGGTAGTTTGGAAATGGAACTGTGGACTTGTCCGATTGAGATCTGGCTTCCCATTTGCTGGCTACATCGCCTACGCTGTGCGATGATTTGTGCCTAGAGAGACTACCCGATGGAGTTCTATGGGAGATGCCATCTAGGAACGTTGGCTTTGGAGATGCTAGCGGCGTCGACTGCTGTAAAGAAGAGTTTGATGGCTTGCGCTGTGAAGACGAAGTCCTTTCTAATATTCTCTGCTGATATGCGAATGGAGACGACCTCGATGTCTTTGTATCATACCTGCTGGGTGAGAAATCCCCCATTTAATATTTTATCGTTGCAATGATTTAAAGCAAGAGCCGTGGACGCGCGTGGATTCGGGCACCGCAACGCGTTAAACGAAAATGGACAATCTGCAATATTTGAATTTTACTTTAAATTTACATGTAAACTCATTTATACACCAACTTACCGTCTCTTTGTAGAGTTTACATACCGAGTGACATCACTCCCTGAGTCCAGCTGACACACTAATTTACAACATACATTTACTTTACATTCATCATTCGTAGTTTGATAGAAATTCTGTTATTAGGTTCTCGCTTGATTTCATCATCTGTATTCAACCATTTAATTAGTCCTTCATGCCATCTTTAATCACTCACCTCTTGCGCCATCTCATGTACATCACTCGATGGTGGATTGTACATTATGCTATTCGCGAACATCAAAAGCACGTTGGCTTTGAATTGCTGTGCTGATGTTATCTGTCCATCACGTATTTTTCTCTTTATAGTTGTGAGATCTGTTGGTGAATAAACAACATCGTGGTATCCTGGCGCTTCATTTGCCCTTATTGGTTGTTCAAAAACTATACCTGCTTTGTGGGTTGTAATATCCTGTAGACACAGCAGAAGCACCTTCTGTGTTTTTCTTTGTGTGTCATCCAGCGTAGACTTTCTACGCTTGCTATTCGCATTCGCCGTATCTTCTGGTGTTTCATTCGGTGTGGCTGGAGACCTCTTGTTGGTGTTCTCAACCGCTGCACTCTTCCTCTTTGATGTTCTACGTGTCTCTCTGACTTCCTCTGGCTTCATATCCACCTGCATATCCTCAGAGCTCTTTGGTGTATCGGCGATAACTTCTTTAGCAGGTGAATCAGGCTCTCTCGGCGTTGCTTCTTCGGGATCATTTGTATTGGAATCGTTTGTCGCATGCTCTTCTGGTAATTGGTTCATCGCAGCATCACCGTCTTGTGACTCTTTAATCTGTAATGGTGGTTCTGATTCAAGTTCCTGAACAACTGCTTCCTCAGGTGTTTGTTCTTTCGGATTTGGTTCTCGCGAAGCTGATTCCTTTGATGTGAGTCTCTCCTGTAGAACTTCTGGTTCTTGGTTATCTCGTTCGCTATGAATAGGTGGTCGAGGTGAAGCTTCTTTGCGTGTACT
The DNA here is from genome assembly GCF_000400465.1 of Wallemia ichthyophaga EXF-994. Taxonomy (NCBI): domain Eukaryota; kingdom Fungi; phylum Basidiomycota; class Wallemiomycetes; order Wallemiales; family Wallemiaceae; genus Wallemia; species Wallemia ichthyophaga. The sequence goes on along the minus strand of NW_008806285.1, from coordinate 195,251 downwards.
GGATTCTTGTGATGTCTCAGCTTGATTATTCTTCATGTTATGCAGATCTTGCAGCACAGCTCTAAAGTCGCGCTCTTGCTGCCATATGGATTGCTTGATCTCGTCAACATGCAATTTGAAGTACTTTTTCGCTAACTTCAGTTGCGGTCGAGCTGTAAAACGATCAGATTGTTTGTTTCTCCGTAAAAAAAACCACCAACATTGCAAATCCTTTGAGTATTTTGTGTTATCACTGCTATTTCGTGAGAAATGCTTTGCGTCTTTTCGTAACTTACGCTTCGAGTTCCAATTCCAGTAAAAGATCGTTATAAGCGACTTTACAACTCTACGAACAGTCAGCTGGGCTTCTATTGCGTCCTCTGTACCAACATCTGAAGTGAAAAATCCCGGTGACCTGGATAGAAGGAGTGGATGACTTGACAGGGAGCGTGGTATTAGGTTCCAATTAAAGTTGTGCTCATTGATATACTGGCAAAGCAGCAGCTTCTCTCTGTTGTTCAAAGATTTGGTGAAGTCGTGCATAGACGAGATGGTCGTTTGAATTTAAGAAATAAACTTGAGGAAAACACATCAATAATTCCGGTAATCGTACATCCCTCACTTGCTACCGGTTCTTTTGCGTATCTCTGAGTATATCTAACCTCCAACCAATCACAGAAGACACTCAATACTGAAATACAAAGCGTGAAAAACACACACTGCACCATTGCTATCGTTTGGAATATATTTCATACACATTTTCACCGCACAATTTCCCTTTAGTCGTCAAGTTTGAATCCTGACAACAGACTCTGACGATGGCAACAATCCAAAATTTCTCAAAAGATGGTAACAATACACTAAATGACATGATAGGTAATACTCATATTTATTACAGACCCATTCGCAGTAGACGAAGACTTTGGTGGTGGCAGCGAGTCAGCCAACAACGTCGGTAACCAACAAAACTACATTCACATTAGAATTCAACAAAGAAATGGTCGTAAGACACTTACAACCCTTCAAGGTATTCCTAAAGGTACGTCTTGGATATTCATTTGAATCCTGGTTTAATCAGATACCTTATAACCAGAATACGATCTGAAAAAGATCTTGAAAGCTTTTAAAAAGGAGTTCGCTTGTAACGGTACTATAGTTGACGATGAGGAACTTGGTCAAGTTATCCAGTTGCAAGGTGATCAGCGTTTCAAGATCCAAGAATTCCTGATATCGGAGGTGAGTGGGACTTTCAAGCGCAATCAATTGCTCATTTCTCAACAACAGGGAGTACCAAAAGCAACTATCAAAATGCACGGTGCTTAATCCAATTATCTCTTGCTTATCGTTATCTTTAAATCATGTAATCCAATCAACAAATCTATTGTAGACAGTATCAAGCGACTTCCAGAAATGATCCGCACCTCCAACCTCTATTGAGCTCCAAGTGTTTGGGAATTTACTGCGTAAGTCGTCATTCCACTGTCTGTATTGATTAACACCAGTGAATTGATCATTTGTGCCCCAAATTGCAAGCATCTTGCAGTGTTTGAGATTTCTATGCAAGCACTGCTGTGCCTGAGCTCCTCTGAATAAGTTCAACGCCCAAGAAACTGACAGGGGATGTGATATGAGCAGATATTGGACTTCACATTCCATCCAGTCCGGTTTGGCCAATCTAGATGCAATCAGAGAGCCTGCACTGTATCCCTGCACTAAATTAGATAGCTCTCACTGCTATCACAAACGTACACCAATGATTACTTTCGATAATGTGAAAATTGAGAGACGAGTAAAGATAGTATCTCTGAGAATATGCTCAAGCTCGTTGACCTCTGCATCACCTGTCCAGGTAGTCGACTGTCTGTCATAGAGGATGACGAAATAGCCAGCATCTTTGAGCCATCTTGCCATGATTGCAAGTGGATAATCTTTACTCGAACCACCTAAAGGCTTGTATGCGTGTGTTAAGATAGCTAAAGATATCTTGTCATTTGGTCTAAACGCTGTTTTTGGTGTAATAAGATTCATCGACTTAAGCTAGCTACTGGGATATAATTATAAGTACAAAACATGTAATAAAAAAAAGCGCGAGTAATAAAGTAAATGTAAAGAGTGCGATTCTAGATAAGACTGGAAATTTTCCGTCTAATAAAGCCGTTTGTATTAAAATGAATCTTAGCATTCCTTATTCGTTGTAAGCAGCGTAGAGTGTGTAGCAGATAGATTCACCATGTAATAACACTATTATACCAAATACTATTAGTATAGTTCCCAGCGGTCTCGAAAAATTACGCGGATTGTTGTATTTCGTCGAATTGTCACGCGTTTGATTTTGTTGACTGCCTAGAGATACTGAATCGTCTGCAATGCCATTATCTATTGGCTTAATAGCAAACAGTTGTGTAATTGCTGTTTTTCTTTTGATCAATTATTTTTAAAGCGTTATTCAACAAACCTACCGACTCCTATTGACGCAATAGCCAACGACGTTTGCACATAGCTTAGCCATGTTCTTTCGGATGCCAGGTGATCTCTTGCGACGGTACCTATCGATACAATATTCAACCTGTTATTTTATCACTCTCAGTTCCAAACGCACCAACGTTTTCGACGTGAATAGGTCGTAGCTTTGCAAATCTCCCATTCCTTATTGTACTCTCTTTCGATTCTTTTCCGTCTTTCATAGACGTTTGAATCCAGCCCTAAATAAAATCAATCTTTTTGGAATGTGTTGGTATGAAGCGGTACAAATGAAGAATAAGACAAAAAATTTACCCCTTAGCGTTGTTCAGTTGACCAGTATGCAAGGTAGTCTGAAAGCTGAATTTACATTAGTATTTGTTATGTAACTAATGCTTCGATATCTACTCACTTTAAGTGCACCAGCACGTATTCCCTCTCCAAGTTGTTGAACATCTGGGTTTGCAGCAACTCTTTGAGCCCAGTCTCTCGCTGTGTCTTCAAGTTGCTGATAGGTATCACCACTGCCGAGCATTCCTTCATTTGCTTGGTCATCTTCGTCAAACGAGTTCCGTTCTCTTCCAAAATAGGCATCAGATGAGATGGCCGTTTGTCCATTAAACTCTCTGAGCCTGCCTTGTGCAGCGGCACTTTCGTCTGCGTCGTAATTACCGCGTTCAAAGTACATATCAGATGAAATCGCTGTGAATAAGTTAGTAATCAGTGGGTATGGTAAGGGTTCAATCACCTTTTTGACCACCAAACTTGTCTCTGGCCGTAGTTGGTGCATCATCCTTAGTTGATTTGAAGCTTGGTCTGTATTTGTGAGCTAAGTCGATAGACAATCGACGCACTCACGTCGAGGCTGAAGGAGTACTCTTTGCACCGGTTGTCTGACCAAATCCAAGTCTAGCCATTCGTGGTTCAAGCTTCTCTACTGATGGACTAGCGGTCTTAGCCTCTTTACGAGCCTTTTCAGCATTTTGTGCAGAAATAGCAGTAGCCGCAGCATCTGCTTCAGCTTGAGCTGCTTGCTTGGTCATTTCTTCTTCAGCACGCTTATGAGCCTCCAATTCTGCTGCTTTCAATCTCTCACTTTCCAACTGAGCCTTCTTCTCAGCTTCATCGTAGTTGAACGGAGTTGAGGCTTTCTTTGCGCCAAACTTGGATGCGCCGAGCTTTGAAGTTGATTTTGCAGGGCGAGCTGAGCTGGACGGTTGTCTAAGAGATGCTGAAGAGATTGTTCTAGGAGTTGAGGAAGGTCGAGAAACTTGAGTTTGGGGTGAAGTCCCGGTGCTGTCTGAAGGTATCGAAGTCGCGCTAGTTTGAGAGACAGTTCTGCCAATAGTTGGAGGTCCAGCTGGCTTGCTTGCCGGATCCGCAGCTGGGGCAGGTGAGGAAGGCTTATCCCAGTTGTTGAAGAAGTCGTCTTCAACTCTACTTTCAGGTTTAGCAACAGATTGAGTGCCAGGGACAAGGACTTTCCCAGGAAAACTTTATAAAAGATAAGGAATGAGTGTTTGCACACCGGAAACGAGTAAACTCACTCAATGTGGTCTTTCTCAACCCTCTTTGCGAGTTCTTGCTTGTATAATCTTGCAATTCCTGAGTTATATTTTGCTTTTACGTCTGAATCGTTCAACAAGTGACCTCCTGCGTGGGTATTGAAGAAATCCACTGCAGATTGATTACCACCGCATCTCATCGTACGCAGTTGCAGGGAATTCCAGCTATCAAGCGTTGTAGATCTAACGAATGACAGATGTACGCCCATATTCCTATGTATTGAGCTGCAGTCCAAGCAAATGTAAATGCCATACGTCGCAGATGCCCAAGTTGGATTCTTAGCTGGACAATCGAAGCACACTCTGTTCGATTTATCAGATTTGAATTGCTTGAATATTGAGATCAATTCGTCTTTCGTGTAGCTATCGCTCATATCGTCGTCGTTGTCGTTGGCCGTCTCTCTTGGACAAGAACTATGAGTTAGTCTACTCAGCCTAATTTTTTAAACTAATTAAATCAGATACAGGGCAAACTCCCCAAAGGCCGCAATCTATGAACCCTCCAAATCTTCCTTTTAGACCTCCTTATGCGCCGTATTTAGCAGCGCCACACGTATTGCGAGGTTTCGCGCCTATCCAGCAGCAGCAACAACAGAGGCAAAGCTTTAATCAGCCAAGCTTGACGCCTAATTCTAATCCGAGGCAAAATTCGTTCCCCTACGCAGGTCCTTCTCCCGTGACAGCTGCACAAGCTCATCCAATCAATAACAACAGCAGTAATCAATCGCAGTTGCTCAATGTCGGCGTGATACCTAGCCAGTCAGAACCTAGGCTCGATCCAAATGATTTCCCCGCTTTAGGTGCTCCTACTCAACAAAGTCAGCAGCAGCAAAATCATTATTCCCAGCCTACAGCTCCCTCGGCTCTAAATCAGGATGAATTTCCTGCTCTTTCTTCTGATCAGAGTAGTCTAAACGGTGTACAGCCTAAATCCAGTGAATCTATACGACAGCCATACTTCCCTTCCAACACTTCGAGGACACCCGCACCTGCATCTGCTTCAAACGCAGCTTCACAGAGGGACAAAAGAGTATGTTTGACTTTATACCTAGCTCCTATCTGCTGATCACGTGGCTTAGAATTTCATGTTCGAAATGACCGCTGCACAAAATCCAAACGCCCAACAACCCAATCTACCTATGGCTCAGACCCCGGCTCAGCAAGTGCTAGTATCGCCTGCTGACAGGTTTGGATTGTTAGGATTGTTGAACATAATAAGAATGTCGTCGTCTGATATGGGAATGCTGGCTTTGGGATCTGATTTGACAAATCTTGGACTGGATTTGAGCTCTCCGACGTATGTACGAATACTCAACTCGATCATTACCTCTGACACAGCTGAAGAATGCTTAACTCGACGTTCGTGTCACCATTTTCCGACAACAATGCCAGAGATGCAGCTACACTAGAACCAGAGTTCACACTACCTGCTTGTTACAACGTCCAACCACCACCACCAGCATTCACCAAGGTCGCAGAATTCCACGACGAAACCCTCTTCTACATATTCTACACTCACGCAAAGGATGTAATGCAGCAAGTAGCAGCAATTGAATTGTGAGCGTGGCTTTTCTATTTTCACCGAAAACAAGCTAATACCTTCTCAGATTCAACAGAAACTGGAGATATCACAAGGATTTAGGACTTTGGTTGACTAAAGAATCCGGATCTGAGCCAGTGCAGAAGACACCAATGCTTGAACGTGGTAGCTATATCTTCTTCGATCCAAAGAGCTGGGAGAAGATAAAGCGTGAGTTTGTTTTGGTTTACGATCAGCTGGAAGAAAAACAGCTGGTGGTAAAGTGAGCAGTAACCTCTCCAACGAATCTGCTTCAGCGGCTCCGGTAGCGCCTAGCACAGTGCAACCTCCATCGATCGCAGCAAACTAATCAAAGTTTTGTACAGTTTTATATATTTAAGTTTATCTTCACAATGTGCACATTATGCGTTTTGGACCAGTGCCTGACTTATGCTACCAAAGATGGCTTTGATATCTCTAAATGCAAAGTGCAAAGATCATCCTTGAACATTGAAAACACACGCATATTCAGATCGTCGTCCCCACCAAGGTTATCAAGTGGAAGGAGGACATAGGCGTTGCACGTAAATCTAGTTGTAGTACGACTACTTTTATCGATATGATGAATTACTGCCGTTCATCCCCCTCTCTCTCGCTAATTGGCAGGTATCAAAGGTGATCATTCAGCAGCAAACTTGCTCACATTAACTCAATATTTCATTGTCATCACTCATGTAAACTGATTCGACTTCATTGTACTCTTCCGCCTATGATTGAACTTTGAGAGTTGGAATGACGTTGCAATCTCAGAGGATGACGTGATTTAGTTCGCCATAACACCTTGACGACTGCTAATTAAAGTAACATTAGCTCCTGTTAGTAGTAATTAGCTCTATGAGACGTTTGCAGATATGTTTGTTGCCGATAGCGCAGCGAAGTGCTCTGCACTCGTCCAGCTAGCAGCTAGATATGGCATGCTGCAAAGGGTGTGACTTGGTATCAAAAAACATATATACCTACTAAGCCGACCTATGCAATTCTAATGCATGCTTAATCACTCCTCCGCCCCCATTATGTGACATCTCGAAATGCACCAGGTGAAGCTAGAGTCCCGATTTACAGAGTTGGGATGACGCTTGTTTTTTTGTTGCATAATTTGTATGCAATAGGCGTGTAATGATCCGGAATGTCCTGGCTTCTTCCCTGGAGCCAGCATTTAGTCCTGTGGACGCTACTTGTCGGAAAACGTAAATCACGTCTACAAGGGTGAGCGCTTGAGATTTCTGGGTTCTTGAAGTCTCCATCAGTTATTATAATCTGTTCTGTCGACTAAGCGCGTTAAATCCCTATATCTCTCTAATAGCGTACGATCTCGAAATGCAACTACCGAACAACCTACAGGGCGCAAATGAAGGTTCAGGGAAATAGTTCTTGTAAGATCTTGTAGAGCTCATTTAAAGCTATAAAACAAGCTTTTTTATTTGGGGATCATTAAAACTCGTAAATCACCATCTGAGATGAGATAGATGGTATTAGGAAAATTCGACTCGATGACTATTGAGCGGATAGTTGTTATGGGGATGTATCGGAATGCTGAAGATGCCATGAAAACGATGATATTGCTAAAATGTTCAAATTGTCAGTATATGGTATCTTTACGCCTATCTTCTCGCTAAATTGGTCAGTTGGAGGGTGCCTTGAGCAGAATTGACTCTATCGTATGGTTAGCACTACTACAAGCGTCTAGTAGTACTAAAAGAACAATTCAAATCGCCCTGTCATTGCATAAACGCATCTTGAATCCATCAGATATGTAGAGACGAGTTCCATATTGAGCGCTTGTGGGATGCAACGAGAGAAATGGTTGCTACAATGCATTATAACACTAAACAATGTACTAAACACTTATATCAATGCGATCATCCTAACTCGTTCATACAATTAGCCGCACCAAAGCTGCGTATACTTCACCGGAAGTGTTTAGGCTGGAAGTTATGGGGCAGCAAATTGATTAGATTCCAGTCAGCATTTCCCTGCTGATGAGCTACAATAATAATATTCATATAGCTGACCAGGAAGACTAGTCAAACAGAAATATGAGAGAAAAAGGCTTTAGAATTTTACAAAGCAGGTTATATAATGAATAGTACGCCTGATAAACAACCTCTTGATGCTCTATTCTCATAATTTTCATTTTAAGTTGAGCTGGTAAAACTTCAAGCCACCTTTCTCGACGAGCTACACCGAAGAAGTCAAGATGGTACGCTACGCACACAATGCTGAGAATCCAGAGAAGACAGCCAAAGCTCGTGGCCAGCACTTGCGTACGCACTTCAAGAACACCCGTGAAGTTGCTGCTGCTCTCACCGGCTTGAAGCTTTCAAAGGCTTACAAGTACCTCGGTGATGTCCAAGAGCACAGGGATATCATTCCATTCCGTCGCTTCAACGGTGGTGTTGGTAGAGCCGCTCAAGCTAAGAACCACGGTACCACTCAAGGTCGTTGGCCAGTCAAGTCAATTGGCTACGTTCTCAGATTACTCAAGAACGCTGAAGCCAACGCTGACGCTAAGTCGCTTGACACTGACGAACTTTTGATTAAGCACATTGTCGTTCAAGCTGCTCCAGTGAGTTGTGCGCTATGCGCAAAAAATTTGAAGATTCTTACAAGACGCTTAGAAAACCCGTCGTCGTACTTACCGTGCTCACGGTCGTATCAACCCTTACCAAGGTAACCCATGCCACATTGAAATCACCTTGGCTGTTCCAGACGAGCAAGTTGCCCGTAACAAGGATGTCGATGTGAACCAACCAAAGAAGATCCACGGTAACAAGCGTCAAGTGGCTGCTCAACGTCGTTTGACTTCAGCTTAAACTGATTAGACGGTTGTGTATATTTCTATACAAATTATTCAGTAAAATGCTAGCGTGATGAATGTATCTTGGCTTTAATTCAACTTCCATTAGCTTGAGAAGTTATACATTCTTTGAGGGGCTTTAGCAATGGATTTTATTCCACTCTGCTTCAGTTGTGGGTTTGATCTCACTGCGTCGCTAGCTCTAGCTCATTGGCTGTTCAGTTAGCTGTCCTGTAAAGTTAAAGCCAGATGGACAACAACCTACACAGCCTCTGCTATGCCCACACTGCAACAACGGTGCACTCGTTCCATTCAAGGTGCGCTGAGTGCTGACTTCATTGAAAATATCGCTTAATCATCTTGCAGTCAAGGAGATGGTTTGAATTCTGCTTCCTACCGATAATCCCATTTGGATCAGATCATATTTGGTTCTGTAACATCTGCAGTGAGTCTCTCAGCCTGCGTTACTACGCATCTTTAACGCAATCCAGGTTGGCAAGCAGACAGGAATTCTTTCACTCCAATACCGGCGCCAATGCCCTTTCATCCACCATACCAGCCCCAGTATCGGCCACCGTACTAGGATCTAAATCACCTTGTGTTGGATTAGGTAGGCACAGTTTTGCGATATGAAGCAGCAAGACGAGGGTGATGACTGCTTCAACAAATCTAAAGAGCCATTTAAGATTCATTTTGTACTTTTATAAATTTTTCCAGGCCTTTTTCACCTTGAAATTTTATCAACCCTTCTTGCTCCTAGCGAGGACTGTGAGTTTTGCGGCTACACCAAAATATCTGCTAATAAAGCATAGCGTACACCTGAGTATGTCTATTGTACGGGAGTCCGCATACTATTCTAACGAATGCCTTGCGCCCCTCTAGATTGTAGAAATGGCCCCAGTCAAGACTCTCCCAAGTGAAGTAAGTGGTTTAGTAGCTGGAGAAGACGTTTCTTACAAAGCTTAGATCACTGCTACTGCTCCACCAGAAGGTGGTCTTGCCGGTGTCAAGCTCTTCGGCAAGTGGGACGCCCAAGAGTCGGTCTTTACTCTTTAGTCAAATTTATCTAACCGTGCAATAGCGTCGAAGTCAAGGACATCTCACTTACCGACTACATTCAAGTCCGTCACCCAGTCTACCTCCCACACACGGCTGGTCGTTACGCCAACAAGCAATTCAAGAAGGCTCAAATGCCAATCGTTGAGCGTCTCGTCAACTCTTTGATGATGAACGGCCGTAACAACGGTAAGAAGCAATTGGCCGTCCGTATTGTTCAACACGCTTGCGAGATCATTCACTTGCTCACCGACCAAAACCCATTACAAACCATCGTTGACGCTGTTGTCAACACTGGTCCACGTGAAGACTCAACCAGAATTGGTTCCCAAGGTACCGTTCGTCGCCAAGCTGTTGATGTTTCACCACTCCGTCGTGTCAACCAAGCTATTGCTTTGCTCACCATCGGTGTCCGTGAATCTGCTTTCCGTAACGTCAAGAGTGTCTCTGAATGTCTTGCTGACGAGCTCATCAACGCTTCAAAGGGTTCATCTAACTCATACGCCATCAAGAAGAAGGATGAACTTGAGCGTGTTGCCAAGTCCAACCGTTAAGCGGGATATTTTATTATTTGGGTGTACATTCATGCAGATATTACTACAAAATTCTTGTTTGAAGAGTGCTGGGTGTATAAATTAGTCTAATCTGTGTATTAATCTAAGCCTCCTAAAGAATCACTAATCTGTCTTATCCTGCCGTCTATACTTGGATCGTACACTGGCATGTCGTCTTCGTTCTCCATTGATGCTGTAGTGAAATCTGCAATATTTAATTGTCTTGGTTTAATGTTCTGTTGGTCAAGATTAGCTAATGGTCTAGAAAGAAAATTTTTAGACCCACTTCAATGTCCTGTTCTAGTGTGCTAGGATCATGCTTTCTCATCAACTCTCTCATTGGTATCATGGCTGCGTTTCTGCATAGCTCATGTAAATCTGAGCCTGTCAGTCCAGTAGTAATATCTACTAGCTGATTGATGTCAAAGTTTGAGCTGATTGCGCAGTCTTTGAGGATCTGAAGAATGTGAGTGAGTTTCAAAGTCAAAATCAAACACACCAAACTTAATATGTTCTTTCTCTGATCATTATTTGGAACTTTGACAGGGTAGCGTTTAGGCATACGCCTGAGAATCGCTTGATCAATGTCATTTGGGCGGTTGGTAGCGCCAAGAACGAGTATTCTATCATTTGCTTCACTAGAAAGCCCATCCCAGAAGCTGAGGTTGGTGAATTAGATTAGTTATGCAGTGGTACACCAAACTCACGTCATGAACTCAGCTTTCATCATGTTTGTAACCTCATGATCGCCTTTACCGCGTTCACGGAGGAAACTGTCTATCTCATCGATGAAAATGATTGAAGGTTGACATTTCTTTGCGAGAGAGAACAAAGCAGCGACAAGTTTGTTAGATTCTCCGAACCATTTATCAGTCAGAGTGGAAACGTGCATATTGATAAAGGTAGCGTTCGACTCTCTAGCAAGAGCTTTTGCCAGCATAGTCTTACCGCAACCAGGAGGACCATAAAGAAGAACGCCTCTTGGAGGACTTAATAGATTCTTAGAGCCACCGGTGAATAAGCCAGGTAATTTGAGTGGGTAGATGACGTTTTCTTTGAGGTTTGAAACGATATGCTGTAATCCACCAATATCGTCGAATGTGGTGCTGATCTCTTCTGGGAGTACGATCTCGCATGCGATGACCTCTAGAGGGAGGTGAGAATGATTCTTTACAGGTGAATCGATACACACCTTCATATTCATTCAGAGTAACGTTATTTCTGCCTAATCTTTCAAGAATCTGAGTTGATTTACTCTTGGTGCCTTGACGCTTAGATTTGAGTGGATCGTTTGAGTTAAGAAGGTACTGGTATTGTTCAGAAAACTGATCATACGGATGCACGCCACCCACTCTAAGCGTATAGAATATTACAGCCTATAAACGTAAGCCATTTAAAGGCGTTGGGATTGAAGGCTTACTTGTCCAGCAGCGAAAGCCATAACTGGATTAAAATTAAATATTTCACTTGATATTATAAGCGCACTAACGATCAACTGCTATTTTGCCAACATCCCTGCGATTTGACATGTTGATAGTAATCAATCAACATTATGCTGCTGATAACGGCTTCAATTTCAGTAATTATTCTCTCAATTTTCATCTTTAAAAGAAGCCGAAACATCGGCAGCAATATTGCATTCTTCCATCCTTATTGGTTTGTCGTGTGCATTGGCGGTGGATCCGATAGCTGAACCCATACCTCAGCAACGCAGGCGGTGGCGGTGAGCGAGTTCTTTGGACTGCTATACAAGGTATACAATCACTCACTCCCAACATTCATGTACTCGTTTACACCGGTGACTCTGATTCGAAGCAAACGCTTATAAACAATGCCAAAGTGAGTTGGGCACCGTTGAGCATAAAACTTGTATTCAATTATTCAATCAGACCAAAATGTCAATAGATTTAAACCCACAGACGATTCATTTCGTCAGACTTCGCTGTCGTTTCCTCGTAGATGATAAGTCCTGGCCTTATTTCACCTTACTGGGCCAAGCGATAGGCAGTACTATATTGATTATCGAGGCTCTATATCGTAAAAATGATTTCTCTGTCTTCATAGGTTGGTATACCCCTTCACATTAATTTCAAGCTCAAAATTTGCATTAGATACTATGGGTTACGCTTTCACATACCCAATTGTTAGGCTAGTTAAATCAAGGGCACGTATCGTTGCCTATACTCATTATCCAACGATATCGTGAGTTCTTTGTATGTCTCCTGCATGGCATTGACCAGTTCCACCAGCTCAGACATGGTCTCCAGAGTAGAAAAGCGCCATAATGATATCACAAACTCGTCAACTATCACCTCCTCAAATATTTTAAGTCGGGGGAAGCTTATGTGAGATGCGCTACTTTGCATCAGCTCAGACTAACACAAGCAGATACTATCACGCTCTCATTAGTGCTTACTCATTCTGCCTTAAAACTTGTGATGTCAATATGGCCAATTCAAGCTGGACTGGTAATCACATTCGCAATCTAATCAACCGTGAGGTCAAAGTCGTCTATCCGCCTTGTGATACGGTCGCTTTGAGGGATTTTTCGTTAGAGGGAAGGCGGAAAAGTATTTTATGCGTTGCGCAATTCAGGTACGTCATGTATAAACATTGGAAGTCCCACCACTAACCACATATAGGCCTGAGAAAGCTCACAGTACTCAAATAAAGGCATTCAAAGAATTGCGAGACTCACATACAAACCACAAAGACTCTAAACTGATTTTACTTGGAAGTGCACGTAATCAGGATGACTTGAATAGAGTAGAACATCTAAAGTCGCTAGCTAAGTCTTTGGGTGTAGATGTAGGTCCACTATCACAACCAGCGATGCTTTACTTTTCTAATACCAAACAGTCTAGCACTGAATTCATCGTGAATGCTTCCTTTAAAGTGCTGCTGCATAGTCTATCAACTGCAAGCATCGGTATCAATACAATGGTTGACGAGCATTTCGGTATAAATGTAGTAGAATATATGGTAACTATAGCAATAATTCATACTGAGCATATACTAACAATCCTCTCCAGGCTGCTGGACTGATACCACTTGCTCATGCCTCGGCCGGCCCATTGCTCGACATTATCGTAGACTACAAGGGATCAAAGACTGGTGGGTAATTCTCCTACCGCTGATATAATCTCTCACACCCAAAAGGTTATCATGCGCGTGAAGTGAAGGAGTTCTCTGAGCGAATGAACGATATTTTCAATCTAAGTGAGCATGATGCAATACAAGTGAGACAAAGAGCGCGTGAGTCTGTTATGGAGAGGCTTTCTGATAAGACTTTCAATGGAAATTTCCTGGATGCACTCAATTAACCGCAATGCAAGTAATTAATATAGCGTAGACGTCATCTAAACACTATCTGATCATATTGTAGTCACTAAATATTTGTTAAGGGGATGCTAGTAATTGCTTTAATACTTTCCAGCTATTTCTTCGTCCACTCATAGCCATCTATCGGGAACAATGCTGCTGCCACACTTCTATCCTCCTCCACGAGAACGTTGTATGTAGAGCAAGCGTTTTTCTTGTGTTGCACGTCAGCAAAATCACATTCTAGTGCCAAATATAACCCACAGTATCTATAATATCCACCTGTATACCCAAACTATTGAGATATTTGGTGTAAGCTGGTGGTGGTGGGAGCATGCTCTTTCCAGTACCAAGAAGCAATATTTCTGAATGATTGAGTTAGAATGGTCTTTTTACAAGCTCTAAACCCACCTGGTCTAGGTGTCAACGTTTCAAACATCTTGAACGCTTCCTTGGGTATAGCGTCACCCCAGTTGAATGGCATGGTAGGCGTAGGCACTTTCCACAAAAATATCTTATTATCAACGACTATCACAGGTCCTTTGCATACTTTGCCATCACTAAACGTTAAGCCTGATTTTCCAATTGATTGTATTTGCAAGGCATCAGTATCTGATAGAACAGAAGTTAGTGCACCAGCTGTTTCCTTATTGAATCTAGTTGATGAGAATGTTCTAATGTTATTAGATAATCCTGCTGATCTTTTTAACAGTGAGAACATGATTGTATTTGTGAAGGCAGTCAGCAAATGCATTTAGATAAACAATAATACTCTTAAAGTAAATTAATTATTTTAGCCACATCAGCTCCAAGTCGTAGCTGACAATACCGTTGAAGCAGTCTTGGATAACTCGTTATCGCTATCGTCACACAAACTCTTTATGTCTTGTTCGAGAAGGCCTTTGACTGTATTACAGTGAGTCATATTATTTAGAAATGTATCACCGCACTCACGCTGCTTAGCGTTTGAATTTTCCTGAGTCTGTTTCAGGACTAGATTAGAGTAGAGAATACAGACGTTGAGCTTGACCTTCTTATTGATCTCTTTCTCATCCTCCAATACTTGTTTGATAGCTGGTGCTAGCTTGGAAGTCTCTGCGAGTATGTAGTCAGCACCTTTACGTTCTGATGCAAGCAGAGTGAGACCCATGACGGCCTCGTTGATCACTATTGAGAGTTAGCTGATGTGAACTAGACACACACGACACTTACAGATCTGGTATCTACGGTAATTGCACAACAACTCCACTAAAGCTTTTGCAACAGGATGGCTCGTGAACTTTGATCTGGCATATTGAGCCTTTTCGCCTGCAGAAATCCAACAAGATTTGATTCCATGCACCAATATACGTGTTCCTTCACTCTTTACACCTGCGTCATCACTTTTGCTGATCAGAACAAGCACTGAGTCGAGTATAGACGGTTCGTGATTCACAATTGTGAGTGTGTTACAAACTGAATCACATTAGACAGCCTATACGCATTCAGTAACGATAACTCACACTGTTGCGTACACAAGTGCTTATAAAAGCCAACGGTCGCAAATTGAAGAGGCTGTACGTGCGAAAAGCTGAGCGATAGAAACTTTTGAGCTGCTTCCATTGCCCCACTATCACCAATTTCGTCCTTGTTAGACGCAGGCAGCGATAGATTCTTCAGTAGACACATGGAAGCATGAGATACCTTCACATCATCGTCTCGGAGCAATTGTACGAGGCGTGGTATAATCTTGAATTGTTTCACAGCTATGATAGAATTCTCCTCTGGTCGGCTGTTAGTTTGGACACTGAATTTGTCCACGCACTTACCAGATCTTGCCAAGTTTCCAATAGCCAAAGCTACTATTGTCAGCAAAGCATTTAGTACTTGATAAAAACTCACTACCACTAATGTTGAGTCTCTGCAAATCGCTTTCCAACCATCTCAGCATCCTTTGCACAAACGGTGCTCTGCCGTTGTCAAAGAAGAAGCTCATCAGCTGATCTTCACCTGCGATGTGCGTTAGACGACGAAAGAGGCAGTAGCTAGAAATGCGAACTAACTAGCAATACCGACAACACATTTCCCAACAGCAGCCTTGCACTCCTCATAAATTTTAGACCACTCCTCCACTGAGCTCTGATCTGCACTAGCTGCTAATGCTCTTGGAAGCTCACGAGTCTCTGCAAAAGACAACAGAACATCAAGTTTCTCTTCTTGAGCAAGTAAAAGACGTGCGGCCTCAGAATCGAACGCGAATGTTTCTAATAGCAGCGTTGCACTCTCCAAAGAAGATAAGTCTTCCTCATATACTGCTTGCAACTCATCTTCATCTTCTAATCCAGCATATTCACTGCTAAGTGTCAAAAAAGCTCTCACCCAACTAGATACTCACTCTTCAATTGATTGGCTGTAAAATGCTTCCACCCAAGAACATAGAGCATCTACCTCAGTGCTTCCAGGCTCAATTTTAGCATTTTCTTCTTAAAGATGAGCTTATGTTTGAATGCGCATCCCAAACTCACCAGTCGATAGTAGATTGTTAACGATTCGCCATCCCCACTCATAAATATAAGAATGGGTAACAGCTGTAGCAGAGTCATTCGCTTGAATATTGCGTCTGTTGAGAAATTTGACCACTATCGGCAGAGTGTCGTGGTTGTTAAGGCGTTCTTGGGAAGGAGCTGTGTACCTATCAGATGAGAACATGTAAAGCGATTACGCCCTTACAGTAGTCTTGGCTGAGATTTATTAGAGTGCCAAAAGCAGCCCTAAGCATGAATGCGTATGGCTGACTCGAGATTTGTTGGGGTGTGAGTGATTTGAGTACCCCCAAAGCGGAGATATCAACATCGGCATCGATTAACTTTTGTCTGTTGGTGTCTGGGAACAAAAACACTATCAGTATTCTAAATATGACGCATTTCGCTAGCAACTCACTGCTATCGAGACAGATGTTAGCTGTTACCCTGTACAGCTGTGTCAGTCTCTCGAGCTGGGAGATATCGTCGTCGATAGCAGTCGTCTGCTTGAATTGTAGATTGAGTGCTTCAAGTATATCTTCCACACAGCTTAACTGATCTCTCCGCTCAGCTGGGTCATATCAGTCAGCTAGCTCGGGCTGAATAGCTGAGACCAACAAGTACGAAGACTATCGGCTAGATTCCTGGAAGCCTCTGTAACCTTTGCTGTATCGTTTGGACAGATTCTGGAAATGTTCAAGAAAATGTCCATGAGTGCTATCAAACAGAAGATACAATACTAGAAAATGACATCCTCATCTTTTCCTTGATCTAATATGTCTGCACCGCCTGCCTGGTCTTGCGTGTATTCTCCTTGGTCGATGGTATCTTGCTCTGAGTCTCCACCCTTCTTCTTCTTGGATTGAATCTTCTTGAGCCTAAAGAATTCCTCTCTGTCCATTTCATCAAGCTCTGAGTTGATATATTTGATTGTATTCTCAAGTTTTGGAAGTACAACGTGTTCTATCGCATTGACACGCCTATTTGTGACTCTGATAACATCATCAAGTATCATGAAAGCAGTCTGAATTAATGTCAATAGAGTACCTGCTTGAGTATTTATGAAATACCTGCAGCGATGCCAATTCCACAAGCGTTTCAATAGCTTTAGCGTACGTCTCTTTGCACTTCTGTATCTTCTGACCACCTCTTCCCAGTCCAGTAAGTGAGAATTCGTTTGATTGTTCACGCTCTATTTCAAAACCTGGTAATGTTACACCAGAAACATTCTCCTGCTTAGCTTTCACTGTCAATTGCGGTCTCTTGGCACTCTCTTGTACTTGATAAGATATATCTCCAGCGACATAGTTAACTTCTGCTAATGAAAATGCTGCAACTTGCATAACTTTACCCATCTTAAGTTTAGCCTGGATTTTGTCAACCTAGCTCTGCTCGTGTACAATATAATGCCAACCTCTTCGACTTTCTTGAGAATCGCTCTAAATCGAATCATGAGAGCGTCTCTCTTTTTAGCGAGAAGTGAGTGACCAGTTTGTGCTCCCTTTAGTCTGTTCTTGGTATTGGTTAAAGCCTGCGTTTCTCGTCAGCTAATCAACAACGTGATTCATGACGTTTAGTACCATTCTGGTTGGGAACTTGTACGCTTGTCAGATGTATAGGTAGTGATACTCCATTAAGACGTACCACAGCCTCTCTCTGGTTGTTTTCGGACATTTTTCGATGATTGATATGGTTCAACAAGTGATAAAGTGGTATTGCGACTATCCAACAAGGCAGCAAGTGTTAAGCCGGGATATGCATTGCCATTTAAATCATTGAATGAGGTGATAAGGGTGCTAAACATTTGACAAGCTAATATTTCGTTTAAAGTACTGCATTTCCAATATCTCAGATTGTTCATAGAACAACAGTCGAATCACAAAGGCACTCAAGATGGCTTAAGAATTTACTGTTGTCAGTGGGAGACGGGCGATGCAGTCTGACCTATGTAGCTGATGCACTTAAGCTAGAGAAAACCTGTCTGATTCCAGTATCTGCTAAGCTTCCGCTTTTCATCAAATGCCCTTAAGTCACCCCACCCCAATCGACGTGATAGCCATAAAATCTACTCAACGGTGAATACGTCTAATGGCTTAAAAACCCATAAAACGAGTCACCAAAACCAATCCAAAAATTAAGCCCTAGTATTCGTGCATGTTCCTTCAATACATGACAAAGTAAATTTGCAGCGTAACTTATAAAATTTACTGAGGAAAGTGAGTAAGAATTTAAAGTCAAAGGGGAGGAAAGAAACGTACGGCGTTAGACATGTTAACATCCTTGGTTTGGTTACGAGCCTCAAGAGCAGCCTTCTTTGCAACGGACTTTCTCTCAATAGTAGCCATACGTCCCTTGTCGAGCTTCAAGTTGGTAATGACGACGCTTGATGGGTGAATTGGAGTTGGAGAGGTTTGACCGTTTGCCTTCTCGCGGTGAACTCTGTCAACGAAGATGGCGAACTTGTTTCTTTGAACTTGGACAACCTTGCCTTCCTTACCCTTGTTAGAGCCTCTGACGATGAGAACCTCGTCGTCTCTACGGATAGGCAATGAGCGGATGTTGTGCTCCTTACGAAGTTCCTTGTTGAGAGAAGAAGCCATCAATTTGCGACGCTCTGAAGATGGAGCGGCAAAGTGAGCCTTGCGGTTTACCCTGCGACTTGAAGAAACATCTCTGCTGAATTTCATTTTTGAGGCTAATGGCGGTCCGCTAGAAAACTCTTCTCCTCTGAGCTCTGAGCTGGGCACGCCATTTTTTAAAAATTCATCACGCGCAAGATTTATGTTATTTTCTTCCTTGAAAACCAGCACAATATATTGCGGATAATAAGCATAAAAGTTTGCAATATTCGCTATGCTTTTGTGCTATAGCAATTCCCGTGCATTTGTCTAGTGGTCGTCTTGGTTGATCGGTAGCTTCACACGCAGGAAACATCTTTTGTAAGTATCTGATGCATTTGATGTATTTCTTTGTTTCTGTTTAAAGCTGCGTGTGTTTCTTTACATGCCTTCATTATTCCTCACCTCTGACGCCTATCCACGTCGTTGTGAGTGCTTTAGCAAGGCTATAATAATTAGAATTGGAGATTTGCAGTAAATGGTTATCTCTAATCTGTTTCTTTCTCTGATTCTGACATTTATTCTCCTCTTTACATGCATTCAATCAGCCATTCTACAACACTTCTATCCATCTCACTGGAAGCTGCTATATCCTCTACTTGTATAAATGCGTACTTCTTCCCGATGAATTGCTTTCCAACGTCCTCTGAGAAACCGCTCACATTCATCTTAATGATTTTGCCTTGCTTTGCCGTAATTTCCGCTGTCTTTGAGACTTATTAGAATGAAAAGCTTTCAAAAAACAGTACCGACAATTTCAGTTCCTTCAATTATCGTTGAGAGCGTGTTGGTGAACTCCGGTGTCTGTCCGTAGTGCCAATCCCACTCCTGTCAAGAGGTTAACGCTTTTGCATAACTTACATACACTGAACCCACCTGAAGCTCATCTTTCAGCTTCTGTATCTGGTTACCGCCATCTTCTTTCAAAATGTTCTCGTCAATGTCCGACACCTAAAACATTGTCAATAGTCGTGACTTGGAGGGCGGTCTACCTACAATAATCTTCTTGTCAACCTTGTGATGCTCTTCGAACTTTTTTATAACCGCTGCGACGAATGTGTCGTGCGTAATGTGTGGCTGCCATTCGATTATGTTCTTCACCGGCGATCTAACAGATGATACACCTTTGGTGACCATTGATTGCTGAGTTAATTTAGCACGTACATTATAGCATTGAATGAGACTCACGTTTGTGTTCTTGAGCGCTTGTGAAAGTGTTTTGATGTTGGAATCCAGCAACATTGTTCCATGATGGTAAGCGCGCGAACTGGTCAATTTGAATGCAGATCCAGATACCTTGTAGCCGTCTACAACGATATCATTGCGCTCGTTGACGACTGCTGGTACGCTGAGCTCATTGAGAGCACTAGCCACCAACTGAGCGTTATCTCTCCGATTGAATACCGATTGAGGCATCATTACACTGTAGTTGGTGTTTCCCAAATCCTGCGACTTGCGTAAGCACTAAATCACCCTTCAAAGACCTACGTACATGGAAGACTGTACCGCCGCCACTTCGCCGTCTGACGAATGGGATATTGAGTCTATTCAACGTCTTGAGATCAATTTCTTTCCATTGATTCTGTTTGTGTCAAAAAGTGCAACTAACAGTCTTCACGGTCTTCACACGCACCTGATTACGCCCAATAATGACAGACGGTGAGTTTTTATACAAATAGAGCACATGTGAAGGTTTGCTGGATGTTCTGAATAACCTGTCTTGTCCGTCAGTGTGCTAGCCTTCGTCTCCGATGGCTTCTTACCAGTCTTCAAATGCGAGATTAAACCACGGATCTGTAGAATGCGAGACATAAGCCAGAGCTTCAGTCTGCTGCGGGAGTGTGAGGCGGTTAAAAGAAGCGGTATGAACGTACTGTTGACTGTGGCTTCACCAGAGTCGAGTAGCGCCGACCACTTAAGCAAGTGTGCTTGATCACTGTAAGCATTAAAGAAATAAACAAAACGTGTATATCGGGTATAATACATAGCGGCAAATCTTCTACATCGCCACACAGTTCATCAAGTCAACACTGCTAAAAGCAACAGAGACATGGCAAAATATGTGAAGATTATAGAGATAGCAAGAGAGCGCTGACGGCACATGCGGTAGTGCAACGCAAGGCCATCTTCCAGCCATCCTATGCAAGCAGTGAGGGCGACTGGACGCGGATAAAAATTAGATCGAACGTTTGTCGCATAAGTTATGCGATCCAAGTTGTTCGAACTTGGAAGAACAGATACTACACTTGATCTAAGCCAAAAGGCCAGAGAGGATAACGAACCATGATGCATCTGCGCAGTCTTTTATAATTGCGTGTGTGAGGAGACACGCACCAAAAAACTTAAAATCGGGGAAGCAGATAAAAATTCTAAACAGAAACTAAAATTGCTGTAGAGAATCGATTCTCGTTACCGTCTTGTGCTGCTGTACTTTTCCACTTCTTCGCCGCTCGCCGCGCTCTGCAAATCTTCACGTGATGTAGCATTCCATCGAAGCCAAGTCCATATATGAATTTGTCGACTGTTTGCAACATTGCCACATAAGCTATACCTCTTCGCATGCTATGTCCCCTTTTCTTTGCAGCATCAGAGAGGGTTCAGCTCAGCATCTCACACCCATAAGAAAATCTCACACAATTTCCAAGAGCCCCCGTTAACAAGCGACAGAACCCCACATTATAAAGTAACTCAGCTGGATTTCCTATTTATTCACACCAAATTGCGTATAGATCATGATCACCTCAAGTACGTCATATTAGCGTGACGATGTCAAATCTGGCAATGATGGCCTCCTTGCGTAGTGATTGAGTAACAACTAAGCGTTTTGAATTTGAAATTTCTATTATCCTGCATTCTAAGATTCACATGCGGTCTAAATCACCCCTTCACCCCCATTAAGTGAAATCTCGAAATGCACCAGCTGAAGCCAAAGTCGCGATTTCAGAGCTGGGCTGATACACCCCTTTTCTTAACCTAAATCTCCTCTTCCAAAAGTGAAGTGATGCGGAATAGCAATATCTTTTTTCTCGACATAGTTCTGAGTCCTGTAGACGCCATTAAGCTTAAACTGTTTTTCACGTATACAGGGCCGAATACTTGGAATTTCGGGTGCTTACAGTCTCAATCAGCTAGAATTGTCACTTTTTGTTGATGAAGCGCGTCAAATCCGAAATTTCTATCCTAGACCGTGCTACAGAGCGATGTCGGATCACAACTTCTGAACAGCCTACAGGGTGCAAATGGAGGCTTGGTGAAGCAATTCTGGTATGTCATAGAGGGCTCATTCAAAACTATATGACAAGCTTTTTTATTTGGAGATCACCAAAACTTGTAAATCACTATGGGAGATGAGATAGGTGGTAGCAATAACATTCAACTCGATTGATATTGAGCGGGTGGTTGATATGGGGATGTATTCGGAATGCTGAAAATGATGTTAAAATGCAAGTGTTGCTAGTTTGTTCAAATTGTCAGCATATGGTATCTCTACGTTCATCTTCTCAATAACTTGGTCATTTGCGGGGTGACTCGAGCAAAACCAATTCTTTCGAATGGTTTACACAGTTTTAAGTATCCGATAATACTTAATCAACTTTTCAAACTGCCCTGTAATCCCATAAACATATTTGAAGTCATCAGATATGTAGAGACAAGTCACAGTTTGACCTTTTTCTGAGTGCAACGGGAGGAATAGCTCAATTAATATATGAAAGCACTCATTAATGGACTTAAATTGTGTATGAATGTCTTTGAATAATCCACTACACAGCAATTTACAACTGAGAGGCAACAACAAAGATGGGGAATGGCTGAATAAATCGATGATAATGGCAGCACATAATGCAACAGTGCTACATCTAGCAACTATTCGACAAATGCCTTCTCTTATCGCAGCGGCCATGGTGGAAACGAAGAGCAAAGGCCAACCAATGCAGGACAGAAAGGGATTCTCGGTAGCCAGAAGGGCAGGCAAGGGAGCGTATACAGGCAAAGGTGGGTTGAGAGCGATTGAGCTCTACGATCCAGACACTCTAACACCACCTACAGCTTCCAAGATCAAAGAGCAGCTGATTCAGAAAGCCAAAGTGAAGAAGGAGTATGCCAACATGCTGAAAAAGGAGGGCCAACCAGCCCAACAGCTGCCTGAGATACCCAAGAAGGCGAGAAGGAGCGAAAGGGATAAGCCGGAAGGATCGATAAAGCGAAGCGATAACCCTCAGCAAAAGCAACCACAGCCACAAACTCAGCCTCAAAAGAAAGAAGCACCGTCACATCGCCAGAGAAGGAGAGACCAGCACTCGAAAAACCACAACAATCAGCCAAAAATGGGCGCAAGGATGGAAACCATGCTCGACAAAGTAAAGAAGACAGTATCATAAACGTTTCATGTAATTTACATCATAATTTAAACACTATGCACTATTTTCTCTAGCTGTCTCTCCTTCAGTTCCCTCCTTGCTCTCCATCTCTTTAGCTTTCAGTCTAGCCTGTGCTTTCTCTCTCTTGGCCTCAAACTCATGCCACTCGCCTTGAAGTTCGCCGAGATGGCTGGGGAGCTCTGGAAGCGGTTCCTCCGACTTGAAGAATGGCAGCTGCAGAGCATCTTTCGCCGACAGCCTCTTCTGCGGATTAAATGTCAGCAGTGCTTGGGCGAGCTCTAAGCCTGCTGGTGTCAGCCATCTCTTGAAGGTCTCCCTGAACCGCTCAGACGAGTGCTTGCCTGTTGGTCGCACCAATTCGTACCACGGGAGGCTGGAAAACCCTGGCCAGTCCTGATGAGATGGTGCGCCCAGCATTTTGAATACAATCTCTAGCTGGTGTAGCTCGTTATCACCTTGGAAGACGGGTTTCGTGGTGTAGATCTCGAGCATTATGCACCCAGCACTCCACATATCGACTTCCGGACCATAGCTCGTAGCACCAAGCAGTAATTCAGGCGGCCTGTACCAGATAGTTATCACTCTGTTGGTGTAGTCCGCCTTGCGGTGCTTGTGAAAGAATCTAGCGAGACCAAAGTCGGCCAACTTGAGTACACCTTTGTTCGATATCAGGATATTCGAGCCTTTCATGTCCCTGTGCAAGATTCCCCGGTAATGGAGATAAGACAAGCCAGCCAGCATTTGCTGGCAGAGCGACTTTTTGTGCTGCAATTGGAAGAGATGTGGGCCATGCTGCAGCAAGCCTGTGAGGTCATTCTCCATGTACTCAAACACCATATAGACTGAGCCTGTGCAGAGCGTCAACCGGGACAGAAGAGTCAAACCAGTACATACCATTTGACACTAGCATCTCGTGCAACCTAACAATGTTGTCATGATGTGACTGCTGCAGCAGCTTGATTTCTCTCAAAGCAGTGACTGGGAAACCGTCCCTCTCCTGTTCCATCCTGATTCTTTTAAGAGCTACGTGTAGCTTCGACACCTTGTTCCTCGCTTTGTACACCTTGCCGTACGTGCCTTCACCGACTTGGCACAGACGGTCGTAGAAGTCAGTGATGTTATCAGGCACTTGGAACGCGCTTTCATCGACTTCCTTTAAGTCGAAGCGTGGTAAATTATGCCAGCCAAGTACTATAGGGCCTACGTCTTCTTCCTTGGGAGAGGGAAGATTCTTCGGAGACAGATTTCTAGCTTTTGGCGGTGGAGGTGGCTTACTTGGCAATGGCGGTGGCGGTATTGGATATAGAGGCTTTGATGAGGGAGGTTGCTGGTGTGTTTCTGACTGCGTTTGAGCTTGGGCTTTGAGCTGATTCTCTACCCAACGATTTCTAGCTGCAGAAGCGATCAGAGCGGAATTCAAAGATGTCATTATGCTTACCTCCTTCTATCACTGTCCCCTTGGTTGGAGGGTGTAAAATTTCCCTGCTTGTCGAAGGCTGGGGTCCATTGTGAGAGTACTTTGAATGAGAAAAAGAGCCGTAGGAGGACCTTCTATCACCTCCACCAGCCCCTCGCATCACATTATCGATGTGCCTATCGATTGGATCGCCATCAAATGGCTGCATGCTCCTGTGCTCAAAGTCTGGTCTATCAATGTGACTGCTGGGCGTTAAGTTTCGACTCTGCGGTGGTATGTTGTTGCTGTTGTTATTATTGGGCTTCTTCTTTTTAGTCTTATTCTTAGATTGGTTTTTCCTCGGGCTACTCGGGTTGTACTTATTGTTAGGATTCATGGCGTTAGCATAGTCGTTAAGATTCTTCTGATCATTCATGTTGTTTCCGTTATACCTGTTGCTATAGCTGCTGTGGTTCTTGCCATAGCTTTTGCCATAGTCAATGTTTCTGCCGCTACGATGGTAATCCTCGTAGTCTTTCTGCCATCTATAATTGTCCTTGTGATTCTGACTGGCTTTATGTCTTTTATACATGGTATGATCAGGACTACGGTAGCCTTCTTGTGGCCTTGCAGCTGGCGGTGATTGGTGCGAGTAGCCTTCTGTGAAGCCACTGCACGGTCTACGTCAGTTCTATCTGCTGTCGTCACCATATCTACTCGCCTTCCATGCTGATCCTGGGAAGCGTAGCGCGGATGTCTGCGAATGTAGTTTATCAGCCAGTGCACACGACGTCTGCAACACAGGTAACCCACTTGCGCTGATATCCGTACTGCTCGTTCGGGATATTTCTCTTCATCGCTATTCGTTGCCGATGATGGTGGCAGAACTGGTGCAAGGGAGATGGGAGGAGATAGCGGGCGAGCGAAATATCTGCTAGCAAAACACACAGTGCTTACGATCCGTATGCCTGAATTGTGGTAAATCCAGGACAGCTTGAGTACACGATGTCGTTTATCGAGGCTATTTACAAGTATCATTCTCATTCCGCTAATGTTGGCGATTAGCGATTGCCAATTAGCCGCATCTTACAGCAATACTGCTGCGAGCTAAGACGTTGTGTCTTCTTTCCTTCTCAACGAGTTGTAATGCTGCATGACGGGCACATTGACGTTAGCAGGCACATATCAAACAGGCTTTACCCACCTCTCCTAATCCATACATACGCGTGTGGAAACTCAGCCAAATACCATCTACGCCTTCTGGATTGTGCTCGAATTCACCCTCACGACCACCGATGAGGATGACATTGTGATGTGACCGCTGTACGACGTGTATAGGTTTGTTGATAGCTCTACTGATAGCGAGTAGCTTTGCAAATTTTGTAAGTTGCGAATATACTGGTGAGAAGACAAGGCAACGAACCTCAATATGACCACCCCATTCACCGGTATTCTCTACAATCTCGCAATACTTGTTAAACTGCGCAATATCCATCGGTGTACCTTCAGCCTCATGACCATCTGAGTCAGCTCCATCAGCGGGTGTAAGATTAGCAGTTGTAAGGAAAGGCATAAAGTCATCTGCGTGTTCTCTGAGGTAATTTGCGGCTGTACTCCTCATATCCTGGTAAGTAGCCTGTATGTGTATGTCAGACAGTGTTCCAACAACATCAACACCACGCCCACCTGAAACTGCGGAGAATACTCGAGCAAACTATCGCAGGTGACCTGATCAGCGATAGCGGCATAGAGACAGTGACCATCTGGTGAGATTTCGTGCATCTTCCGAGCGTGTTTGTTGCAGATATCGATGATAATTTTCTCCTCCTCGGTAGCTTCCTTAGCCAATTTCTCATTCTCAGGGAGGTTAGCTTCTGCGAAAGCAGCCTGCCTAATAGATTCCTCTTCAAGTAGACGCTTCTCCTTAACTAGAGTCAGTTTGTATGGCTCGTTACGCCATAAAAACCCACTTCACGTCTGGCTTTGCGGGACTTCTTCTGCTCAGCCTCAGCCTCAGCCTCAACTTCCCTCATCGAGTGCGTCTGAGAAGGCGTCTTAGAAGGCGTATTCGATGTCTGCTCAGCTTCCTTCGCATCGAGCTGTGCAAATAAGTCATCTTCGAGCGAGTCGTCTACAGCGTGCTCCACTGGCTCTTGCGTTGGAGACGGGCTAAAAACTTCCTTCACTTTATTCTTTATCGAGTCTCTCTTCCGTACCATCCTCACTGCACAATGCTAAGAAGCTCGCTGAGGCTATTGAATACGTACAAAAATATTAATTTATCTGCCTCTCAAAGAGACGTTATAGACAGATTGATACGCGTCGACCACGCTGGCGAGCTCGGTGCGAATTGGATCTATGCAGGGCAGATGTACGCCACCAAGAAGGGCGGCGTAGAGCGAGCAGGCGAAATTGAGCTAGTACAAAACATGTGGGATCAGGAGAAACATCACTTGAAAACATTCAACCAGCTTCTCGAGAATTTCCAGGTGCGGCCGACCATGTTGTCACCTGTTTGGGTTGCTGCTGGTTGGTTTATGGGCGCGTCTACAACGGCCATGGGAAAGGAGTCTGCTATGGCTTGCACGGAGGCTGTTGAGACTGTTATCGGTGAGCACTATGATGAGTGAGTGTGCCTGCCAGTCGATGATATCACAACTCATAATCACTCGCACAGTCAAATTATTCAGCTCAAAAAGTTCGAGCATCTCCATCCAGATCTTGTCAAGCTTAGGGAGACGTGTGAGCAGTTCAGAGATGATGAGCTCGAACACCTAGACACCGCCGTTGACCACGGCGCACAGCAGGCTCCAGCACACGCCCTCCTCAGCGCTGCTATAGGTTCTGCTTGCAAGTTTGGCGTCTGGGCTGCTGAGAAGGTTTGAACATCTTTTATGAATGACTTATAGTTGTACAAACACTCTATGAGAAATGTTATCCAAGAAGCAA
This sequence comes from Wallemia ichthyophaga EXF-994, assembly GCF_000400465.1. NCBI lineage: Eukaryota > Fungi > Basidiomycota > Wallemiomycetes > Wallemiales > Wallemiaceae > Wallemia > Wallemia ichthyophaga. Next base: position 168,097 of record NW_008806285.1, on the reverse strand, counting down.
AAACGAATGACGAGCAGCTGAGCTGAGCTTAGCTTAATAATGACTATGATGATTGTGATGAAGTCATGTAGTGACTATGTGAGTATTAATGTTGAATGTACTTGTACTTGTATTGCGATGATTGTAAAGAAACTTGTATTACGTTATTATGCATCCTTCATCTCTAGCTTGCTGGCGTGTAGGTCTATTACCATTTTTGCGTTGATTTCCTAATCTCTTCAGTTCAGCTATTCTTTGTGACGCTCTTTGATTGCCTTTCTGTGAAGCTCTCAAGTACCACTTCTTAGCCAACTCTAAGTCCTGCTTCACTCCAATGCCAACTTCAGAGTAGTATCCAACAGCATACTCAGCCTTAGCTTGTCCTTGATTGGCTGCTCTTCTGGCCCAAAGGAAAGCTTCAGCATCCGATTGTTTGAGAACACCCTCAGAGCCCGTCAAATACCAACCAGATAGCGCGAGCTCCGCTTCAGAATGGCCCTTTTCAGCAGCGCGTGTGTACCACGCAATCGACCTTCTTGGATCAACGGGGCATGTCAAGTTACCGTACTCATACGCAGTACCCAGCTTGAACTGACTTGGTGCATAGCCATACTGTGCAGCTTGACTGAACAGATCAAATGCCACATTATCATCTTGCACCAAAGCACCAGCAACTGGATGTTCATATAACAAAGCTAATTCATGCAAGGCGTGTGGGTTTTCCTCGTCAGCCTGCTGAGCAGCCCTGTTGAACCAAATAATAGCATCCTTTGCATTCCTATTCACTCCCAACAACCCATTAAGTAGTATAACACCGATTTTGTACATTGCGGCAGTCTCACCCAGAGTCGCAGCTTTTCTGTATAGTTCACAGCTCCTTGCTACATCCTTCTTAGTACCAACACCTAGTTCATTACACACAGCAGCTCTGTATGTCGATGGTCCGTGGTTCCTCTTGGCGGCAGTTATATATAGATCATATGCCTTCTGCTGATCTGTCTGCAAACCTAAAGACCCCGAACCCAAGCAATTTGCAAGAAAGAACTGAGCCTCGACATAACCTGGCTTTAGTTGAGTCGCTAGTTTTTTTGTAACCTTGATGGACTCTGCGAGTAACGAGTCTCTGTATTTATGAGCAGATTTGGGGTTTGCTGGAGATTCGTCCGTGTAAATCTTTTTAGCAGCAGTAATTAAATATCTCGCATAAGCAAACTGAGCCTCTGGATCAGGATCGCCCTTAACTCTAGTCCTGTAATCATCGACAAAGGCCCGATTGTAAGGCATTTCATTCTTAACTTGAGTTTTTGGCTGCCTCGTAGGTAGCGTAGGAGTCCTTAGACTGCTCAACGACGTCTTTGACCTGTTCTGGCTAGTCTGCATTGGTGGCGGGGGAGGAATGTTGTATCCAGGTGGTATCGACGAGTACATCTGCGGATGAGGGGAGGTATAAACATTATCAGGATTTGAATAAAAGGGAGGATAGCCGCTGTAAGGCATCATTTGAGGCGCAGCACCTGCATAAAAGTTTGGCACCATTGGTGCGTTCGCGACGGGCAACTGGTTATTCACTGAAGCTGTATCGAAAGACCTTATAGACCTGCCGTCATCGGCAGCAGACTCAGGCTCCGGTGGCCTAGCTACGAACATGGGGTTAAACGAAGCGGGAAAAGCGCCCTGGGATAGACGTGGATCTGAGCTCTGCGAGTACATGGACGCAGCGTCTGGATTGGTATAACCGTTCAAGGCTGGTGAATGAGCTCGCTGTACATTCTCATTTACCGATAAATGTCCAATATTTATATCGTTCGGATCGTATTCGTATGCTTTGTTGGAGTGAGACGGGAAACGCGTGAAACGGCGGTACTATCAACATACCGTAGTTTTGTTCATTATAGTAGGGTGGTGGAACGTATTCAATCTCCTGGTTAAGCTCGCTCGCCATCTTAGTCTATTGTGCTGTTGATCGTCGGCGTCAGCGTTTGCGTGTATCGCAGGAATACAACATATAAATTTATAACTACAAAATTTATAATCTCATAAAGGGCTTTGTCCAGCTTCAAGCTTTCTTTTCTTCAAATTGGTATCTTTGATTTTGTTTATTTCCTTCAACGCCTCCGCTGGTCCACAGTTATTCCTCAGACTGAAATTCATTACATCTTGCATCTGCACCACAGATTCTACGATTTCCAAGCACTTCATCACGCTCACTGGAAGCCCGTAGTCGTTCACCACGCACTCCGGCAGCTTCGGTATATCATCTCCAGCTCTGTACTGTATTGCCGATCTGTCTAATGATTCTATGCACGCTTCTACGTCAAATTCTAGCGTTTCAAACTTTAGTGCGTGTTGACCGCCTCCGTTTTGTGGTGGTAATGATGCCGTCAGCGCAGCTCGCAAGTGTCCTATCATTCTAATTGATGTTCCATTAGAGAATGTGTACAACACCATCGCTCGTGGTGCTTGTACGAGGTGTGTAGCTATTGTCGTCATTGAAGAGGGCAAAATTTCTCCGTTTGGTCCTCTTAACCCTTGAGCTGTCGGTCCCGATGTGTGATAAACACTCTCATGCGCACCCGGTGTTGACATTGTTATCCCCGCTACTTGGCTGTGCGACCATGCTGCATGATATCTCGGTAGTGTCGTAAATGGTAGGTCGAAATGTCGTGTCTGTCTCATATCTTGTGGGTTCTGATTCATATATCCTCCGTCAAGCTTCTTGAAGTTAAGTCTGAGCATCGCGGATGGCATAAAGAACTCCTGTACAAAGTTTTGCCATTGCGTTGCACTCAGCTGCTCCCCCATTCCCTTGTGCTGGTTATTCCCTCCATGCACTAGGCTTATGTGTCGCCTGAAGTGTTCGATATACTGTAACAATCTGAGTGTACCAGCGTGTGCACGTGGGGCTGCTGCTGCTGCTGCTACTGCTGCTGAATGGTTTGGCATTCTACTGCGATTGAATACGTCAGTCCATTGAGCTCACCAGACTTCTGAACTCACGCTAATTGCGGCGGTATACCCTCAGGCATGTTTCCCATTGGTGGCCGTATTGAATGTTGATGTGGATGTTGTGGATGTATTTGCTGTTGCTGGAGTTGCTGTTGTTGAGCCTGGGCATGCTGAGATACCTGTGCAGCCTGCGCAGCTTGCAAAGCCTGAATCTGAGCTGAGTAGGGATGTACCTGAGCGTTTGGATGATGTAGTTGAGGGTGAGGTAGTGAGTGTGGACGCGTCTGTGGTTGAGGAGTGCCTATAGAATGAGGAGGCGTTGGGACGGGCTGTGGTGTAGACATTGGCTGTGGCGTAGGAATAGCTTTAGGCGGATGAGCCGGGGAAGGATGCTGACTGCCGTTCAACTGTAAATTAAGTGCATCCGATGCAGCGCTCATGCTATTAATACCGCCAATACCATTCATAGCAGCGTTTGCTTGAGTGTCATTTAATTGGCCCATGCCGTCACTGGTCGATGGCCTCTGTGGGTAGTGACCTATTATAGGTGACGGACGCTGCTGCTGCATGCTATTAAAGTGCATCTGCTGCTGTTGTTGTTGCTGTTGTTGCTGTTGTTGCTGCTGATAATGATGCTGTTGCTGTTGCTGGTGCTGGTGGAGAGCCATCTGCTGCTTCTGAAGCTGCTGCATTTGCTGCTGTTGCAAGAAATGCTGCTGAAGTTGATACTGTGCTAGACGCTGCTGCTGCATTTGCTGCTCGCGATTTGGGTCTTGTAAATTATCAGATCAGCACCGGAATTTCAAGTAAACAAGAGTGAATAGACGTACCAAATTGAATTTGAGGATTCCAATCGAAGCTGCCAGGTGAATTATTGCCCCCTTCAAACGCATTTATCCCCAAACTCGGAGTCGGCGTCGGCTGACCCATAGCGGCACTTCGCCTCTGTTGAAGCAATGCAGCAGCCATACGAGGAGAACGTCTAGCTTGGGCTTGTTGCAACTGCTGAATATCCTGCGGACGTTCCCCCAGCTGTTGGTAATTTAAAGCCATCGAGATCGTCTGCAGACACTGACGTTGCGTTTCAAGAAGCTTACAGTGGACACGAAGAAGTAAATTTATAAATTCCGTCAACGAGTCTTTGTTTATTTAATCACATTCAATTACTCCGATTACTTTCTTACATCCCTTTTACTCAATCATCCGCTGTAATTTTGCGTGCCATTTTTCATTCACTCAAATCCACTCAAATATCTCTGTGAATGATTGTACAACTAATGTTCATTCAACGAACCAATACCCATACCAACTCGCACCAGCGTTTCGATAGCTGCGCTGCTGTTCTCCTTGACGTCATCATCCCATGAAACAACTCCTGACGGAAAGAGGCACACAATTGTCGATCCTCCGAAAGCAAAGTATCCAAATTCTTCACCTCTGTTCACTCTCTCGCCCTCCTTTTTCGTCAGTATCGTTGAACCTACCATCATGGCTCCGATACAGACTGCCACTACAGTCCCGTAGCGTTCCGTATGAATTGGCACAATTACGCGTACCTGTGTATGTGATTAGCCGCTTTAAACCACTCAATTTCATCACTCACATTATCAGAAAAGACAGAAATCGACGATCTCACAGCTTGTGGGTTGACAGTGTAGTATTCTCCCTCAATCGTCGTAATCTCTCCCATAACTCCATCAACAGGTGAGTGAAAGCGGTGATAGTCTTGAGGAGCAAGTCTGAACACACACAGACTTGGCAATTGCTCCTTGTCAATCAGTGCTGCACACCAATCCTCCTTAGATACCTTCTCGCCGAGCAATTTGGCGACTGTAAATCCTCTACCCTTTATCCAGACCTTGGTTGCAACATCAAAGTCATCAAACACAACCATTCTACAGTCAGCTGCACTAACCAACCTCGATCCATCTTCTGGTTTCTCTACTGGCCTCGCATCAGCCTTCAACTTTCTATAAAAGAATTGGTTAAATGTTTTGAATGCTGTGACTGGCTCAAGCACTTCGTCCATTCGCAGATTATGGAATTGGATAAAGTTGGGTATCTCTCGAATTGATTCTGGGTCATCATACTTTTTACCTTGTTTTATTGACATGGATTTGAGTAATTTTCTAGCTCTACTACCTTCCATCTTTGATCTTGCTCCTTTGTAAAGCATTCGAATACCAATTCTCACATATATCTGCATTTTCTCTTCTTGAACCTTGCCTGACAATCTATCTTGGACAAGTATATTTGCTGAATTAGCTCCTAGCTTGTAAGATCCCGTTGATATTTTTGAAGCGATCTTGCTAATCCACTTCCTTTGAGCTTGAGAAGCCGTGACATAATTTGACACAGCTATTCTATTCAATCTACCCCAATCAGTCGACGCGCATATAGCCAGATGTGTAACGATATCTACTTCAGCTTTACTGTTCAATCTACCCTTATGACAGAGCGGGCAGACTTTGATGTTAATAATTTTCTCGTGCTGGCTCTCATCCATCCTTAACTTCATCTTGCTGTAGTCGCTCGCAGTATCTCTTTCAATCTCGGTGGAATCTTCCAAATCGCTAGCATCGTATCCAGAAATACTCGACGACGAAGACATGAAATCACCTTGAGGGGAGAGTTTTGAACTGTCGATAAATTCAGTCGAAATTTTAAGCTTTGATGTTTCTTCACTAATCAAGGGATCAGTCTCATTACCCGCGCCTTCATTCTTTACTTTAGATGCCCGCTTATTTTCTTCGACGGTATCAGGAGAGTTATTTGGCGGGCGCGCGAGAGGTCCGGTATATTCGAGAGGAGCTTCATTGCTGTTAGTGCACGCCGTCAATGCTGCTGGAGTGGTTGGGCCAGGTGACACCGAAGCATCAGTCTCGTCAGCATCTGCATCAAGTGACCTCCTCTCGTTAATTGGTTTGTTTGTTTCATTCTCCAGTACCTGTATGATCTGGTCGTAGCTAAGCTCGTCACTGCGCGGGTCCTTGTCCCATCTGGTGAAGAAAGAGTCGATAGTGAGTGATGTGAGTGTCGAGCCAAGCGAGTCAAGCATCATCGTCAGCTCCACACGTGCAATTGCTCCTGTATCATCGGTATCGTATTGGTCGAGGTATGATCTCCAAAATCTTTGTCTGAGCGCTGCGTATGGCAGGTATTTGGCTTTGATGAGTATATTTGGTCGGTGCTTTTCTTCCCAATTCTCATCTATCTTGAGATCTAGCTTGTAATCCTCCATTCCATGCGCGTCATAGTCATCTGTATTGAACAATCCAGTACTGGCGTCTGCTTTTGGTGCTTTGTATATTAGTTCCTGGAGCGGTAGTGAAGCTTCTCCGACATGATCGTTCGCACTGAGTTTATCCCAATCCAAGACGGAGAAGTCAACATTAAATTTGCTTTCACCGTTACGCACATGGAAATAGAGCTGCTCGTCCCAAGTAGGGTTTAGAGAGTGCCGAATAACCCTAGTCCTAAATATCTTCTTGCCAAAACTGATGACGACGAATGGGTCCATATCCCATCCAGTTCTAGTCAAGTTTTTCATTCTCGGCAAATCCTCACCGTGACGGACTTCTAACAGCACAACACCAAGTACATTGGAAGCATCTTCCGAGTACAAGTTGAACCCGCCAGTTTTTGGTCTACTCGATCTCGCTTTCTTCGGCCTTCTTCTTTTAGATTTGAGAGACATAGGCGAATGCGAAGAAAGATTAGGTTCAGATATATCACCCTGTGGTGTGATGGCGAGTGGTATACTTTCTCTGCTATTTTGTCTCGATGATAACGGTGTTATCATGCGTTTAAGCTTGGATGACTTTTTTCTAAATGGTGGTATATCTCTCGGGGAGAGGGTTGAAGATGTTCTGTGCTCTGGTTGTGATTCACTTCTTCTCGACTCGATCCCCTTTATGAATGATTCTGTTTCACTTTTCCCGACTGTCGGTGTGGGTACGTTTGACTCGTCAGCGTGCCTAACCTCTTCGGCATCATTTTCCACTTCATCGCCTTCGACGTCTGATATAGTTATATCTACATCAGAATCGTCGAAAGTGTCCGACTCGTCACCGATGCTATCGTTCCCTCCAGTTGTAGATCTGGTGAGGGCATAAGATGGGATATCTTCGCTACCTGAACCTGAGGCGACAACGGTGCGCGTTGAGTCGTTGCTCACTTGCTGCGAGAGGGAATTGGAGCTGATGAGACGAGTGCCTATTGAAGCGACCTGTGTGTTGCATTTAGGTGAGCATCATCATGTACATACACCACCAAAATACCCACAGGAGGAGCGGACAATAAACCGCAATCAACAGATTTGCGAACTTTCGCGAGAATATCCTCAAATTCACTCGCCAAATCGACAACGGGGGATGCGACGTGTTGAATGAGACCGAATCTGACATTGAGGACGCCACTGACGCTGTTGTGTTTCCTCGCCGACTCGATACTGAGGGTGCGCACCTACGCCATTAGTTAGTAAAAGAGCAAAACCCGGAGCGACGGATGAATGTTCGCCGAAAAGAGCCGACGACGCACATTATTCTGATGGTCAGACCACTCAACAGCTCTAGTAGAGAGATTTGGATATAATTTTGGGAACCAGTCATCGAGATAGACACAGCATTCTCCAAGGTAGTCCTTGCCGAAAGTATCCTTATCCCACAAGACGAATTCGAGCTGGAGAATATCTGCTACTGTAGATCTATAAAGACTAATGTCGAACGTCGCGTCATTCGAATCCCATGAAGGATTTACAGTTTTCTTGACGCAGGGTGTAGATAAGCGCAGTAGGCCGTAGTTGATATCAATGAACGGATCACTCAGTCCATTGCGGTCTCTGCTTGCGAGATCTTTGGCATTAAGCACTTGCACTCGCAGAGAAGCAAACGGTATCTCGTCGGCGTGTGGTCTGAAGCTCTCTGGCTTCACGGCGTTGTTCCTGCTCACAAAAGAGCGTATAGCCTTGATGGGGTTCTTCTTTTTCGCTTTCGGCGTCTCGTTAGGTATTACAGCTATGTTCGGTGGCGTTTTGGACATATGAGTTGATTGTACTTGACTAAGCCAACGTTTGCGTTCTAAATATAAATATGCATGTGAATTTAAATAGTTTAAACCTCCTCGATTGTCATGTCCTCGTCTATCAGCTCAGATTCTTTTTTTGAGAGCTCCTGTATCTTTGTTCTGTGCAATCGCAATTGTCAGCGGGTGATGACGCAGCGAGGAACATACTCACTCTTGGCCCTCTTCTCTCATGATGAGGTTGACGAGCTGTGCAGCGAGTTAGATTGCTCTATATTAACGCTACGTTCCCACCTTGATCATTTCATCGGTGACCTGTAGATAGTTGATTAGGCACCAAGTATTTTTTTTAAAAAAAAAGTCGAGCATACCTGCTGGTCCTTTTCATCGGCATGGGCAGCCTTGATGACAACGTAAGTGTTCCTGCTCCTGAGGTACTCCCTTCCGTGGAGTGTGGTGCAGAGTAGCAAGAGTGTCTCAATGTGTGTCTTGCGGATGCTAGGATCCACTTCGCGCTGTTTTGTTGGAGGGAGTAATTGGCAAACTTCCGGCAGAGCCTCTTGTTCCTATGTGCGGTGGAATGTGAGAATAAGATGAAATGCCAAGAAACAACGCACCTCGATATCGAATTCTTCAGGACCACACAAGGGCAAGAGGACATATGGAAGCATATTAACGCCGTTGCACTCGCCAACAATTTCTGAGTCTTGTGCAAGTAGTGCCCTGTGTGCGTCCTTAACGAAAGTCGAGTTCCTAAGTGGGTGAGGTGAGGTGATGATATCAAGCCAAAGCAACTCACTTGAGAGCAGCAGCTACACCGTGTCTTCTGATATTGCTTGGGTGCTCTGTGAAAGCAGTGAGCTTGGCAAGTGGATACTCCTTGGCAGACTTTTGGTTGGCAAGGGAGTCGAATGAAAGTGAAGGAGATGTGAAAAAGTCTCTGCCAGGTTGAGTAGTGGTGATGTTGGCGAATACGGAGCCTAAGAAGTGGCAATTAGATTTACGCTGTGCATCAGCCTCAGCACTCTCAACAGCCGTCTCGGGTTTGTTAGCGCCCTGGACAAAAGCCTCAACGAGACAGGGAAGAGCTTTTACGGTGGTTTGAAGACCATCCATCTGTACGCTTGAAGAATCGCTCTTAGACGCAATATAAGAAACATTTCCGTCGTGGAGACTAATTGGGATTTGCTGAGAGCATAGCGCATGCATGAGATTTGGGAGCTTGCTGAGGTTAGAGAGAAGCATACAGGCTAGATCAGCTAATAGAGCTGATGGATTGGAGATGTAGCTGGTAAGGAAAAGGAGGAATTCTTTGGTAGCGATGGCATTTGAGCTGAGAACAGAGTCGGAGAGGTTCACGAGGATGGAGAAAGCGTCGTGAGCAATAGCCTTGAGCGTGATAGGCCTGGTGAGCAATGACTAAGCATCTACAGCCCACTTACAGGCTTATCTCTGCACGACAGCTTTACCTGGGAGATGGCGTCGTTGTCGAATAGCTGCTTCTGATTGGTCGTGAAACCCGCGAGGTGCTGTATGGCAATCTGCCTGATAGTTGGATTATCATTCCTAAGAAATTCCACAAGCTCTTTGAATTCGGACATTTGAAGATGTTTGAAGAAGGCGGAGAAGGCCCAGAAGGCTGAGGAACCCTCTTAAACCAGAACAACTATCATCTAAAAATGTTGATTAAATCTTTATTACTCGCTGCTTTGGCAGGTGTTTCCGTTGCCGCTGTTGATGAAGGCAGACTCGCAGTAGTAAAGGTGGGTCGAGTTAGCTATTGATGGGCACAACTAACACACATACAGGCAGACTTCAATGCAGCAGGACTGATTGGGGATGAGTTCCAGTCAGAGGATTTCAACAATCTCCAAGGACTTCTCTGGGTCAAGTTTGATAACCAAGATGAGCCACTGAGCTTGGGCCAGCGTCTGTCAAAGGACGGTGCGTTTGGGGTAGTTTGGAGTTAAAATACTCACGCGCTCCACAGCCGTTCAAGAGAAGCCAGAGTTTAGATACCTCCCATCTGAAAACGCTACACTTGACGGACAATACACTTTAGCACTGATCGATGCAGACTACAACGGTGCAGACCAATCAGAAGGTGTGTATTTGAGCACTTTGATGATCCACGCTTATTCTATTTACAGGCCAAACACGCCATTTCCTTGAGAACAACATTTCAGTTGGCGGTGATGGCGACGACAGCGACGACTCAGACTCGGACAATGGAGTTGCAATCCACGACGGTGACTCTGGTAAGGTTATCACCAGCTACACAGGTCCAGGCCCAGCAAGAGGCAGTGGTCCACACAGATACCAATTTTTGTTATTGAAGCAGCCACAAGACTTCCAGGCCCCAGACGGCTTAGATAGCCAGACTCCACTCGGTAAAATGAACATTGCCGACTACATTGATTCCACTAACTCAAAGATTGTCGCTGCGACTTACTTTATCTGTGAGGTTGGCGATAGCACTGTGTCTGCTAAGCCTACTTCAACTGTCAACACCGCGTCTGTCTCTGCCACACCAAGCTCAGTCGTTGCAGGCAGTGGCGGTAACAGCGACAACGACAACGAAAACGACAACGACGACAACGACGACAACGATGACAACACCAGCGCACAAAACACCGACCCTGACTCATCTTCAACCAGAGCTGTTTTGTCAACCGGATTATTAGCGTTGGTTGGATTGGCTGTTGTACTTGCTTAGAATAAATGAATATTTTCTTGGGCTTATCTCGTCTGTTGCGCCACTCGCATCACGCATCTCTGTTCCTCACAGTCATCATCTCTCAAAACCCGTTTAATGGGCACTGAAGAAATTAAGAAATCAAATTCTGATATTGCCATCTCCCACTCTGATCTCTCCAGATCTCTCTCGTCTTCTAGGAAAGCGTGCGATGACGACTACAGCGAATACTCCCACTCTTATACCCAGGATAAGGGCAAAGGCAGGCTGAGATCTGAAGAGGATAACGTTGTTGGCGAGGAGGACAGCAGGACTCTCTGTTTGCGCCACAAGAATATGGCTGATGAGGGCGCATCGGCTGAGCTACAGCAAGCACTCGATGAGCTACCCCTAAACCAGCGCTCAGCCGTCACTTCCATATGGTCCTCGTTTTCTGCAGCCAGCAGTCCTCTCCGCGTGCTCATCCTCAAAGGTATCCTCCAAACATGCTGTTTCTCTCAACTCAGCTATCTCTACGAGGAGCTAGGCAATCTTATTAGAATTGACCCTTTCATGCTCCTTCCACGAGAACTCAATCTCAAAATTATGGGCTATCTAGACGCTATTTCCCTCGCTAGAGCTGCACAAGTCAGTCGCAGCTGGAAGAACCTCGCAGATGACGATCTCCTCTGGCGTAACATGTGTGAGCAGCATATCGAGCGCAAGTGCGAGAAGTGCGGTTGGGGGTTACCTCTCCTCGAGAAGAGACGCAAATTGCAGAAGGAGCCAAGTACCAAGGTGGGTAGTGCCAAGAGAGCTTTACTAGCGAGCCACACGGCCCATTTGGCGATGCATGATGGTACAGGGGGTGCACCGGGTGCATCAGCCACATCAGCCACCCCAAACCCATTTGACACAATAGACACAATCAACACCATGGACGTCGATGACCGACCCGTAAAGCGACACAGATCAGCGCGTACATCGCCGACGCACTCCACTTCAATCTCACCCACACTCTCACCATCGCGCTCAGCATCGCCGATGAATACCATCCGGCAGAAAGCGTCGAATATGACAGTTAGTCCGAGCAGCAGCAGCGGGGTCGGTGGCACATGCAAGCCACTGACGCGACCTTGGAAAGCGGTTTACACGGAGCGACTACTGATTGAGCGCAATTGGCGTCGGGGCACACACACGGTGCAAACACTTTCCGGTCACACTGAGGGAGTGATGTGTCTGCAGTTTGACGAACATGCTCACCCCGCCCCGACACTTATCACAGGCTCATACGACCGCACAGCGCGCGTGTGGAATCTCGATACAGGTGCACAGGTAGGCGTGCTGCGCGGACATACGCGCGGTATACGCACACTCAAATTCGACGAAGCTAAGTTGATAACGGGGAGTATGGACAGGACGCTCAAAATATGGAATTGGAGGAATGGAGAGTGTATACGTACTTTAGAAGGTCATAGAGAGGGAGTAGTTTGTCTCGATTTCGATAAAACTGTTCTTGCTTCGGGGTCCGCGGATGCTACTGTGAAAGTTTGGCGATTCAAGACTGCTGAGTGCTTCACACTGCGCGGGCACCGCGATTGGGTTAATAGCGTGCAGATCTGGGATGGGATGGTGTCCAGTTCCAGCTCAATTTCAGGCTCGGAACAGCTCCGCGAGGCGCAGAAAATCCTCTTCAGCGCATCGGATGACGGATCCATCAAAATGTGGAGCCTTGGCAGCCGCGAGTGCATCAGAAGCTTCGACAGCCATGTTGGGCAGGTACAAGACATCAAGATGATACTTGTTGATTCCAAGACGCTCGAGGTGGCGCAGACGGAGCATGAGGAAGGTGGAGCGCCGAAACTGCAGCGCGTGCTCGACAGTAGTAATGGTGTTGGTGGTAGTGGTGGGAATATTAATCGCGGTGCACAAGGTCCGTCTGCTTCTCACAATACCAACAACCTCGTCGAGTCGAGCCAGAGCAGTGTAGACAAGATACTCGGCGATACTTCTGCATCTCACGAAACAGTGCCGATGCTGGTAAGCGGCGCACTCGATAACACGGTCAAAGTATGGGATGTGAATACTGGGCGGTGTGCACGCACGCTATTCGGTCATATAGAGGGTGCGTGGGGATATTCTAAGGCGCTTTCTTATACTTTCACTCACACTCATCAAAGGGATCTGGTCCATCGACGCTGATCGATTGCGTATCGTCTCCACGTCTCACGATCGTACTGTCAAGGTGTGGGATACAGATACTGGGAGATGCTTGGCAACGTTGGTCGGCCACGCGGGCGCTGTCACCGCTGTGCAGCTCAGCGGAGATAAGATCGTCACCGCGGGAGATGACCGCGATATACGTATCTATTCTTTCACTTGAGGAGTTGATGTGGTGGGGTATGGGTGAGTAAGTAGTCTAAGCACAGTATACCAGCGGCATATATAGCATCATTGTAAGCATAAATCATGAAGATAATAAATAGCAGATTACACGCATAATTAGTAGAGAACATGTTTAGTAGAACAAGCAGCGAGAGCCAATCGGGCTGAATTAGATGGCTTTCGGTGGTCGTGAAGATCGTAATGTAGATTGAGCAGCTGGAGAGAGAGAAAGAGTGATTGAGTAAAAATAAATAGTTAAAAAGTGCTAAATAGAAGAACGTGGTCTATAGCTAGACGTGTTTTTCTTCTTTTTCATCTGGTGTCTGTGGAAATGGGCAAGATACTCGAGGCAAAAGTCGAATTCGCGCGACTCTAACAGGGCTTCGTTCCTCTCTCTGTCCGTGTCGCCCTGTATTTCTAGCCATGACTTGGAAGAGAGACCCGAGGATGTGCAGAGGTCAGCGCCGTATTCGAATTTCTTGATGTGGGAGAGAGGATGAGGGCAATTGATCTTATCCCAGTTGCCAACGTTGAGTTTAAGAGCGGTGAGGTGCAATTCGATCCACGACTTAATGCGTCTCTTCTCGCGTTCGTGTGCGCGCCCAGCGCGGATCTGACGATTAAGGTCGCATTCGTAAGGACCTCCGCTATGGAGGGCGCAGCAGTGATCGCAGCGGGGAGATTTAGTAGCTGTAGATTGAGAGGGTGAGGGAGAGTAAGAGTGAAATACATCACCGTCCAGCACCCCACCACTACCCTCAATCTTCATTTCGCGGTAGAGAATGCGAGCATCTCTGAGCAGCGCAACGGCCTGCGCGCGACCCTCGGAGCGTGCTTCCGAGATAGAGAGTGACCAGCGTGCCTTGACGTTACGCAGTCGCTCCGTCAGGCTATCGGGAAAACGTTCCTCTTGCCGTATCTGACTGTTGAGGAGTGCGGCGCTGTCCGTGTGCGTTTGACTATGCGTGTCTACCACGTATCCGCCTATGCGTCGCCATAGCGTGTTTCTCCGGCGCATCTCCTCCGCGTCGTCACTCAAACTCATCCGCTTTCGCTCGACTTGCGCATCGTACTTGATCATCTGCGCGGTGGCGCTCGTCGTGTCAACGAGCGTGGACTGGGCCGCTTTGGGCGTGGCCGTGGGCGGCGCAGTTGTTGTTGAGAAGGAGGACAGTGAGGGCAGGGAGGGCAGGGAGCTGTTTGATGACTGCGTGTGTGTTAATTTGACGTCATCGCATTAAACTCAAACATCACTTACCTTCCTCCTCTGCCAAGTCTGCGCACATGGTGGCGTCGATGGCTCTATCAGCGTGGTGGCTGTGTTGGCTGTCGTCGCTGACGTCGACAGCGCTGGCATAGACGATACTGAGAAGGATCTCAACAGATTGTACAACTTATTAGACTCAGACTTGGGGTGATGGTCGCTTGCGTGGTCCTTCTGGCTGTTGAGTCTGTGACACCAGACAGTGGGTGGTTTACTATGATGAATATGTTCCGGCGGTGTGGTGGATGACTGTTGGCTGGCCAGCCTACCAGACTGATCGCTGGGTGCAGAGCGTGGCTTTGAAATAATGAAACTGAGATGCGGCGTGGTAGGAGGTGAGCTGAGTGGAGTATAATCCCTGTGCTCTCCGTCAGCCTGCGCTGGAAACTCTGGTTCGTCCTCAAAAACAGCTGGGAGTGATATAAACGCTGTATCTGCGTTGCTTGCATCGACCTTGTCTTGGACTGCCTTGCTGTCTCTATCCGGCCTATTGTTTGTACCCACACCCGCCCTGCGAAGGTGCACAGACAGTAGACTGGGTTGTGTAGTAGTGGACATTGTGATATCAGTATAATTAGTGTTGTGAACGGTGTGATCACCCAGTGTGTTGGATGTCTACAAGATAGCTATGTCTCCACCATGGCACGCAAATGTCTTCGCCGTCGGCCAACTGAGCGTGTACCAATTGGCCTAGTAATGCCCAGTGGCCGTGTGGGCAAGTGCTGCTAGCTGCCATATAGCATATACGACATTAATACAACCCAGTAATTGCTTCCACCTCATGTACTTGTAAAACAAACACATCATACAGTCTCGGTTGCAATTTCATCCAGATTGTGTTTCGCCGGATTGGTTTTACTTCGGGTGGTTTAGGAGTTGTGATTCGCTTTGGTAGCTCACTGGTCACGCCCCCATTTACGCTCCCCTTCTCCGCCGTATCTCGCACGAGCCCTGGCAAGTTACATGACGCAGGCACTGTGCGTTTGGATATATATGGAATAGGTGCGATACAGGTGCGCTACACACAGCTACAGCTAAAATAACAATTACGCCAACAGACTCACTGCCCACTACTCCTGCTCCCCCGCTTCACGCCAGCTGTCGGCCAAGTGCAGTCGAACCTAATCGATGGCCTGTGTCATTTTAAAATATAACTATATGACATGCGTATGTACTACTCCGATATACACTCCGTTATCGGCCACCCAAACGACGTCAATAGCGACCGAGTGTCTCGAATCGTGGGCGGCAGTGAGATGCATGAGAGCGCATTAGTGTTGGTTGTATGCTGAGACGGCTAAGATAACTCACGGCACATATCCACCGGTTAAATCCATAACCATCTCCTCATCGCGCATCAGATAACCAGCCCACTTGAAAAAACACGGCCACGGCAGTAATCTCACTCAGAGGGACGGCAAAGAGAACAAGCAGCAAAATAAAGCAAGGCAAATGTCATCAACAGCCACAACACCCCAAAGAGTCCCCAAAGATGAAATATGGTGGTCAGTTGGTCTGTGATAGTGGCAACAGATGAATAACCATATCGCAGGTCGAACGCCATATTCTTTACGGGGATGCACGTGGCTGCTGTGTATGGCGCAGTGGTTCTATCACCCTGGCGCGATCTGCACACTTACACGCTTGCGCTGTGTGTAGCATCCTGGCAGCTGGCTTCGTTTGGGTGGGTTGGGGTGTATTAGTGGTGTCAAATATCTCACTCACGCTATCCCCAGCATCACACTGGGTTACCACCGGTTATGGAGTCACAAGGCGTATACAGCGCGTCTACCGCTACGGACAGCGCTGGCTTTCATGGGCTCACTTGGTTTCCAAGGGAGTATAAAGTGGTGAGTAAGCTGTGCGCTGTGTATAAACCAACGCGCCTTCTAATTACATTACATAAGGTGGGTGGTGCGTCATCGGCTACACCACCGCTTCACCGACGATCCCGTCCACGATCCGTACTCTGCGCAGCTGGGGTTGTTCTGGAGTCACTGCGGGTGGATTTACTACAAACGCGCGTATCCGCGTATGAAGATGATCGACAAGGGTGACTTGGAGAGCGATCCCGTAGTCCGATTCCAGCATCGCCATTACATACCCATCGCTCTCACCGCCGGTCTCCTCCTGCCCGCCGTGGCGGCTCGGCAGTGGGGCGATGCGCTCGGCGGATTCGTGTGGGGTGGTCTGGTCGCACGACTGCTTATTTGGCACTGCACTTTTGTGAGTAGATAGTAGCCACGATACTCATACTCACACTCACACTCGCACTCCAGATGATCAACTCGCTCGCGCACTACATCGGCGATCAGCCCTATAGCGAGGAAAATAGCAGTCGGGGGACGCTTTTCATCGCGCTGTGCACGTCGGGCGAGGGCAACCACAATTTCCACCACGCATTCCCGCACGATTATAGGAACGGACCGGCGCGTGGCGATTGGGATCCGAGCGCTTGGGTGCTGCACTTGCTCCACGCACTCACCAACCAGATCCCGTATCTGCATCGCATCACTGACACAGACTACCTCAAAGCTAAGGCGGGTATGCTGTCGCTCGAGGCGAGCAGGCTGCATGAGAGGATACCTAAGGAGAATGTTGCGAGAAGCGAGAGCGAGTTGCCCGTGTGGGGTGCTGGTGAGGTGAGAGAAAGGGCGAGGGCTAGCGGAGAACATGCTGGACAAGGTGGAAAACAGCTACTGCTGCTGATCGATGGATTCATCGTTGACGCTACGCCTTACGCTGACTCACATCCTGGTGGACGGGGGATACTGACGGAGTGGAGTATCAGCGCGACGGGTAAGCGCATCAAGGATTCAACGCGGGCTTTCGATGGACTGGTTAACAAACACTCAAAAGGAGCCAAAGAGACTATGCGTGTGTATCGAGTGGCCAGATATGAGGAATAATGAATGATTATCTATAAATACATATTGCAATGCCTTACTAGAGTAGCTGTGGTTCCGAGTGTTAGTCTAATCATCATGTAATCTACACCACACTCACCTTGGGCGCAACAGACGCAATCTTCCCCCAGCCCTTCTGCCTCACCTCGTTAGCAATTACGCCTGAGATCCTAGAGCCGAGAAGCTCCTTCTTAGGGTTTATGAGAACACCTGCGTTGTCGTCGAACCTGACAAAGCGGCCATCTGGTCTTCTAATCTGCTGCTTTGTGCGTACAATCACAGCTCTGCGTATATCGCCCTTCCTGATCTTGTTGGCTGCTGCAGGTGAATTTGCAGATATGTTGAGATTCGCGGGGATCGGTTTGGCTGATTGGATGACCACCACGCACTCATCCCCGACGCTGCCAATGCCACTGCCAGACTTGACTTTGAGGACGTTGATGACTTCTGCAACCAGAGCGCCTGAGTTGTCTATTATCTTGTGTGTGTCGTTAGCCCTGTTTATATTCTAGCACGCACGCCCCACATTCATCGTCGATTTCAATCCGAGCATCGTCGTCGTCGTCGTCGTCGCGGTGAGAGTCGTGTGTGCTGGGAGATGCTCGAGATGGCCAGTGATATTCCTCCGTTCAAACCACCATCATCTAAATTTTAACATGTCACGCATCCCCCAGCGCAACCCTTCATCCCTCTCCTCCAGACCACTCTCACCATCTCCAGCCATGTCTGATTCCCCATCTCCACTTCCAGACAACCGCAGAAAGCGCAACACGCAGAAAGACGAGGCTCTCAGGCGCAAGATCGAGACTGAGTTGGGCAAGAAGCGCCCTGGCTCCACCCAGTCCACCCACTCCAACAGAAAGCATTCCAGTAGACAGCCCAAGCGCAACCAGAAGCAGCCAGGCTCTGTCGCCGCCCTCAAGCCTTCCCCTGCTCTCACTGTCCCCGACTCCATCTCAGTCGCCGACGCCTCCCAGCTCTGTGCTGCCAAGCGTACCGACTGTGTCCTAGTCGTAGACGATGACGAGTCGCTTTGCGGCATCTTCACCGCCAAGGATCTAGCATTCAGGGTGGTAGCCGAGAACATGGACACGCGCCACACACCCGTCTCGCAAATCATGACGCCCAACCCGCTCGTCACGCGTGACTCCTCCAGCGCCACTGATGCTCTCCAGTTGATGGTGTCGCGCGCCTTCCGTCACCTACCCGTATGCAACGATGACGGGGATGTAGTGGGGCTGCTCGACATTACGCGTGTGTTCAACGAGGCCCTCGACAAGATCGAGCGAGGTTACGGCGCGTCGCAGAAGCTATACACGGCGCTGGAAGGCGTGCAGAACGAGCTCGGGGGCAACACGCACACGCGCCAGGCGTCCGCTATGATGAACTACGTAGACGCCTTGCGCGACCGTATGGCCCTTCCTGAGCTGCACTCTGTGCTCGACGCTCGCACCCACCCTGCCACCGTTTCCGTGCGTACGAGCGTGCGCGAGGCGGCGCGCATCATGAAGCAGCACCGCACGACGGCCGTCTGCGTAATGGACACGGGTGTTGGAGGCGAGCAGGCCAAAATAGCTGGTATATTCACCTCGAAAGACGTCGTGCTTAGGGTGATTGCTGCGGGTTTGCAGCCTGATCGCTGCAGCGTCGTGCGCGTCATGACTCCTCATCCCGACAGAGCTCCACCTAGCATGACAATTCAAGAGGCTCTGCGCAAGATGTACGCAGGCCACTATCTCAATATGCCTGTCGTCGACGAGGGCAGACTGGTGGCTATTGTCGACGTCCTCAAACTCACCTACGCAATTCTTGAGCAGATCAACGCCATGTCGGCAGAGGATGGCGGCGCGGAGCAAGAGGAGGGTGGTCCTATGTGGGGCAAGTTTTTCGGCACGCTCGCCGCAGCTCCCGATGATGCAGAGTCAGCTGTTTCTGGCTCCCGCGATGTGGGTTCACCCAACGGGCGCAATGATAGCGAACTCCACCCTAACGACTCAGCGTCGGTCGTCGACCATGAGGAGACATCCCAGGTCGGACTCAATACGTCCCTTATGGAGTCAGAGGCTGTTACGGGTAGCAACGCTCAAGCCACCGATGAACATGCTCAAGTCGCAGTGTTCAAGTTCGTCAGCCCATCCCAGCGCATCCATCGCTTCGAGTCGCCTACACTATCGCTGGAGCATCTGCGCGATATAGTAGCAGGCAAGGTGAGTGGAGGATTACGGAAAAACATTTCACACTGACACAAAACCCCCTTCCAAGCTATCCACTGATCCGTTTTTCTCGCAACACGTGGAATCAACACCTGTACACGACCTCGACATGCCCGATCCGTACGACTTCGCCCTGCTCTACGAGGATGATGACGGCGATCACGTCGTGCTCGACGCTGATTCCGATGTTAAAGACGCCGTCGTTGTCGCGCAAAAGAAACGCCAGTCGCGCGTCCTCCTCATTGTCAACGGTGGCAGGGGTTGGGAGGCGGTCGAGGTAGTCAAGCCAACGGACGAGACGCCGGCGGTGGTCGTGAGGGACGAGAACATCCACCAGTCACAGTGCGTCAGGGACGTCGAGGAGATTGAGAAGAATGGTGAGAGGGAGGTGGAGGAAAAGCTTCCTCACGAGGCTCATACGAGCGTGCCTGTAGAGGAGCACACAAACAAATCACCCGCTTCTTCAAAGGGTCACACAGACGCTGATGTACTTGGAATACCCAGAGACCTTCTCCTCCCCGCCGCCATCGCCTTTGCTGGCTCAGCCGTCCTCGTCGCCTTTATCGGCAGCAAGCTGGCGTCTAAGTAGGGTCTTTATATCAATTTTCATCCCTAATAGGATAATAACTGTAAAAATACACAAGGTGTTACAAAAAAGAGTGAAAATGCTATGCTGAATGCTTGAACGTACACCTACTCCCCTTGGTACAGTTTCCCTGTCTGTAGAATTTACATTCGTATTTTGGTTTTTGGTAGTAGTTGTTTGAGCCATTTGAGCCAATGTTGAGACTGCTGTCGGGGCTGTGATTAGCGCTGTAGTTGGTACCGTAGCCACCGCCATAGCCGCCGCTATATCCACCTCCATAGCCACCTCCATAACTTCCACTGCCCTTCCTCTCCCTCTCCCCATGCTGATAAAACGCCTTGGACTTAGGCGGGAGGTCATAAGCGGAGAAATTAGGCAATCCACCCGCATTCGTATTACCTGTTAGTATATTATGGAGCATCATCTGCTGCTCAGGCTGGATGCTGTTCGTTGGAGGTATTGAGCCGAATGAAGAACCAAATTGTGTGGGTGGTATACTATTTAAAGGTGCACTAATTCCACCAGCTACTGGCGGAGCTTCATCTGCTGTGTCTGACTTTATCATCACTGTTGTTTTTCCATCGTCATTCCTCGAATCAAGCACCCTCTTGGGCTCTGCTGGTGTGAATGGTATTTGATCTTCTGTGAGATATGTAGCCATTATCGTCGTCGCTTCTCTCTGCTCCTGTACTTCTTTCTCGGATGACGTTAATTCTGCCTGGTCATCCAGATTTCTCTCGCAGATATACGGCTCGAACCACTGTCTGATATCTTTGGTGCGCTTTTGAGGTGTAGAAGGGGGTGTTTGGTGTGGTAGTGATTGTGATTGTGCGTACGTCTGCGCTTGATTACCCGCTTGTCCCTGAATGTCATACTCCTCTGGTTGATCTTCGTCGACAGACGTGATATGTTTCTTAAGCATAGCTCCCTCGTCTACTTCGAGTTGCTTAGCGTCGCCGAGGTGTTCGTGGTGCTGCGCTGCGTCAGCATACCCGATAATAGCACATTCCACAAACTACTCACGTCATCTTGCTCCGCACGGCTCTCGATCCACCTCACACTGACTAGCTCACGCTCAGGCATCCATCGTACGGATTTACTGTTGGCCTTCTTCGCACTATCCGCTGCCGACTCCGCCGCGCGCTTCTCTTGCTCTCGCTGTTCCCGCTGTCCTGGCGGTGGCCTGGCCGGGTGGTCGTTGAATGTTGGGCGCTTCTTCTGGTGCTCTTGACTCATCATGGCCAGCGAATCGGCGAATGGGTTTTGTTTGTTCACTGGTGTCGCTCTGCTGGCTGCTGCAGATGGCGGCGCTTGTTGAGGAGATGCACGTGTACTACTCTTCCCTTCTTGCGCTGGCGCTTGCGTATGTACTCCTGGTATCTCCTGCACCTTGGGTGCCTTTTTGAAGGACGGCAGCTTCGATATTGTAGACTTGGCACTGGGAAAGAGAGTGGCCGGTGGCTTTCCTTCCACTTTCACCTTCTTGGATGATTCTACGAGGCTCGAGTTAGTTGAGAAAATTTTCATCCACCCTTCACCCACCATCGTTGGCTGTCTCGATCGAGCGCTTGGAACTCGACCTTGAGCTTCTTCCCTGTGGTAGCGGCGGTGACACCTGCTGGGTCCACTTGTGCTCCAAGTTCCTGGCTGCTTCTGCAACATCTGTGGCTTGTCAAAGACATTTCTCACAAAAAGACGATAGCAT
The DNA here is from genome assembly GCF_000400465.1 of Wallemia ichthyophaga EXF-994. NCBI lineage: Eukaryota > Fungi > Basidiomycota > Wallemiomycetes > Wallemiales > Wallemiaceae > Wallemia > Wallemia ichthyophaga. Next base: position 146,417 of record NW_008806285.1, on the reverse strand, counting down.
ACTTGGGTCAGGTGAAGCACACAACACTTTAACGAGACTTAAGAAATCTTCTTGTTTAATTTTCTCGGTTTCAAAGTTAATTTTAGTCAGGAACTGGTTCACGTTAGTTGGGTGGTTTAGAGTGGAATTTGAAGAGAAACTCACCAACAATAAAGGGAGCTGAGTTGGCTTCCATTCTTCAATATCAGATTTGTGTGTCGAGCAAGCATCTTTAAACCAGCCAGACAATAATTTAATGGCTTTCTTATTGCCGGACCAGACATCTATGTATTCACTTTCAGTGCGAATATCAAGCTGATCATTATTTGCAGCCTCCAAAGCCAGAATTCTGATTTTAGAATCAGCTTCAAAGACTGCGTTAAAGATGCAGTTAATTATCGTGTTTGCAATTTGCACGGGATTGTGGGGTAATTGCTTTATAGAGTCATAGACTTTGGCAGTAATAATATTATATTCCTCCTGTTCCTCTGTTAATCCTGTGTGATTAGGTGTATTTGATTTGCTACTTGATGAGTAAGCGATGTGAGTCAGGCATTCAATTATGAGTAGAAATTGGTACTTACGGATTACTTGAATTTTCATTATTATCATGTACTGTTGCTGTTACTGTTGCTGTAGAATTCGTCAGTAAATTGCTCTTTGAATCAAATGGCGTACGCTGATTGGTTGAACTAATACACAAAGAAAACATTCATTTATCAAACAACGCCATAGTAAAATCAACTGACCATTAGATTCATCTCTAATTAGAACAAGTATCTGCTCAATCTCATTCGGCCAGCCCCTCTCAACCAGGCGTCTCTCAATGTATTTCGACACAGATTCTGATTGATCTGGTGGATGATACATAGCTTCCTTCTTTAACTCGCCTGAGCCATTGGTCACGTGCCACAAAGCATCACTAACCTTTGCCCAATTTATGAATTCTGGGTTCGTTTCTAATATTTGATTAAACTCAGTTTTATCATCGCTCATCATATTGAGCACCTTGCAATCTCTCTGCTTGTGATGAGTGTTGATGAGTGTTGGTGGGTGTTGAGGTCCAAGAGGGTAAAACCTTTATACACACCCCGAGAATTTGCTACTCAATCTGAGGCTGCTATTTCAAGGCTTGATCTGCTTTTGAGCTGCTCATTTGATCTTATAACCTAATATCAGCACTTTTCTTAACCCATTCGCTGAATCCATTGTTCGCTACTTTAACTTGCAAAGGCGAAGTAAGGCGAGGTAAGGAGCGGTAGAGGCATATAAAAAGCCACAAAACTCTTTTCACTTTTAAATTCCATATTTCTTCTTGTCTTAGTTGGGTTGATGTAACCAACGTCTGCAGCCAGCCCAACAAGTTCTCTAGCTTTGCTATTCTCTAGCACTAGTACCACACACACACACACAAACACCAAAAATCTCATTAAGCTCAAAAAAATCATTCATCTTCATGATTTTTACACATTCAATATGGGGGTTCCCTATTAAATTTGAAGCGCCCCGTTCTATTACATTTCAATCGCGCGCGCATCCCCCCTTCAAACAAACTTCCATCTACAAATTTAATAGGGAAATCAAATTTTTACTATGGCCGTCGCAGCAAACTCAACCAAATCGCCTACAAAAACTCCAAAGGGCTCCAAGAAGGATGTTAAAGAGGTTAAGCAAGATGAAAGTGACAAAAAGCAATCACCGCAAACCTCAAACAAGCGCTCTGCTGATGGTTCACCAAAGGAGGAGAAACCACCAATTGAGCATACGCCACTTGAAAATGCGCTCTTTGAGACACTCGCAAATACAGCCAGAACTATGGACTCACAATTACGGGTAATCAAGAAAATCTTCTACGACAACGACAGGGATCTTCAACTCACAAAGAAGAGTTTGAAGCCTTTAAAGGACCCAGAAGCTCCAAAGAGACCTGCTTCAGCTTACCTCCTCTTCCAAAATGACATGCGCCTCAAGAAAGATCCATCCCAAACTCAACCTCAATTCATGAGTCAAGTTGGCAAGGAGTGGAACTCAATTGATCCTGCTGAAAAAGAAAAATATAACAAAAAGTACCAAAAGTCAATTGATGTGTTTGAGCAGCAAAGAGATGAGTACGTTAAGTCTGGTAGGGAGGCACTCTGGCGCAAAAAAGGAGAGAACGAAGGATTTTCAACAACGCCAGCTCCAAAGAAGCCAGCTGAGAAAAAACCAAAGCAAGATACGAAGGAGGAGAAGAAGATTGCAAAGGATGAGCCAAAGTCCTCAAAAGCTACTGCTAGCAAGATGGATGAGAAGAAGGAGACGGCTCCAGCATCCAAGACATCCAAGCCAAAGAAAGAAGAAAAGCAACCAGAGCCAGCACAAGAGTCGGAGGAGTCTTCAGAATCTGAATCAGGCTCAGGCTCTTCAGAATCTGACTCATCGGGATCAGGTTCATCCGAGTCTGACTCTTCAGAATCTGAATCAGAGCCAGAGCCACAACCAGAGCCACCAAAAAAGGCTGCTAAGAAAGTAAGTAAGCGGGAATAAAAGGAACAACGACTAATTCAACTTTAGGAATCTGGCAAGAAGTCAAAAAAGTAAAATTTGGAGGCCTGAAAACACGCTCCAACAATCAATGATTTATTATAGTGATTCCACATATAAAGTAATGCGTTTGTCCCTTGTAATTGAAAATGTCATAATATATTCTACCTTCTTTCTTAGCTGTGATCATATGCGTAATCTCAAACACCACGAGCAGAAGTAAGTAAGGGGTGTATAGTAAAAAGGACGCGTCTAAAAACATGCAGACTTCTTAAGAAGGTCGACTTTGTCAATGTTAGTGTATGCTGCACCACTGAAAGTTAGCTAACAAACTTGCAGTGGAAGCAGGATGCAAGTCTGCGTGAAATAAAGGTTATGAGGAGGTATCATTTGCAAGGAAGAGACGACTATGCCAAATACAACAGACTTTGCGGATCGATGAGGCAGATGGCACACAGATTGAGTCTGCTATCAGCGCAAGACCCATACCGACACCAAATGGAGACTCAGTTATTGGCCAAGGGTTATGAGATGGGACTGCTCAATATCGGTTCGAAGCTTAGCGACGTGGAGAAGATCAGCGTGGCTAGTTTCTGCAGGAGAAGATTGGCCGTTGTTTGCGTGAGGAATAAGCTCTGTGAGAGCGTGAAGACTGTGGGTGGGATACACTCGCTGGAATAACTCTAAAGCGTCTAGGCTACTCAATATATCGAGCAAGGTCATTTGCGTGTTGGTCCAGATACAATTACAGATCCAGCCTTCTTGGTAACGAGGTGAGTGGGTGAGTGGAGGGATAGAACACACTGACATGCACAGGAATATGGAAGACTTCGTTACATGGGTAGACACGTCCAAGATCAAGAGAACTGTAATGAACTACAACGATGAGGTGAGTGGCGTTAAGCGGTCTTGGTGGATTTCTTACACTAGAAACAGCTTGATGACTTTGACCTGCTGTGATTTCAATAGACTTGTAATTTTTATTCATTTCTTTGTTTAATACTCCCATCGCAATGGCAAGGCGTAGCACTAGAGCCAGTACGCGGTCTAGTACTGTGAATAGCACCAATACATCAGATGATCAAGATACCAAAATGGCAGTGGAATCACTCAACATTGCCAAAGCTGAGGACGACGTCAATGTGGGTGCTCCATGAGGAATGAAGACAGTTGAAGCTGATATAGATTACCTTTCAGGAGGAGTTAGAACAAGAGCCCAGCGATGACGATGAATTGGAATACGACGACAAATACGAGCAGCAAGATGACATTGGCGACGACGACGAGGAAGAAGATTACAAGGTGGATGTAGATGAGGATGAGCACATGGAAGCATTATACACTCAAGTCGACGCAAAGCCAAAGAGGAAGAGAACTGAAACAGCCAACGGAAAGCCCACGTTTAACGATAAGGTTGACGTAAGTGCTTATAAAGAAGTGATAAGACGCGCTCTGACGCACGTAATAGATTAGTTCCGATGATGAAAGCATTAAATATGCCGATCAATTTGAACAAGCCAGCGACAACGACGTTACCATTGTTGCCTCGAACGAGGCTGATAATCCCCATGACATTTCCGACGACGATGTCCAAGAGATCAAGCCATTGCCAAAGATCCTCAAGGATAACGATGAACTCACGCAAGAAGAGAAACAAGCTATGGCAGACGAGAGGAAGCGCATCGCAGCCTTGAAAAGACAGCGTGACAAGTTTGAGATACAAGAGAGGACAAAACTGAAAAAAGAACTTGGTCGCAAAACGCTTACGCGTGGTGAAATGTGAGTGCCAACTTGGCATATCTTGTTTCGCTCATTGTTTTCAGGAACCAAGTCGCTCTCGGTTGTTGGCATCCCGAACTTAAGGATGTTTGGGGTGATTTGTCAAGAGATATCGTACCACAGAAGCCCCAGACGCTCCCTTCTCCCCCTGGTCTCAAGCTCAAGCTGCTCCCCTTCCAGCAAGAGTCATTGTATTGGATGAAGGAACAAGAGAAGGGTCCATGGAAAGGCGGTATGCTTGCTGATGAGATGGGTATGGGTAAGACTATTCAGACAATCGCGTTGTTGCTGAGCGACCGTAAGAAACCAAACCTTATTGTCGCTCCCACCATCGCCGTTGTCCAATGGAAAAATGAGATAGAATCTTACACTGACGGAATGAACGTATTGCTGTGGCACGGCGCTTCTCGTACCAAAAACATAGCAGATTTGAAAAAATACGATGTCGTAATGACATCCTATTCCGTGATGGAGTCAGCATTTCGTATACAGCAGTATGGCAGACAGAGGAAAGGCTCGAAAATCAAAGAGCCTAGTCCGTTGCACGCAATAAACTGGCACAGGATTATTCTCGATGAAGCTCATAACATTAAAGAAAGATCATCCAACACTTCCAAAGCAGCCTTTGGATTGAAAAGTAACTTCAAGTGGTGCCTTTCTGGTACACCACTGCAAAATAGAGTTGGAGAACTCTACTCGCTCGTTCGTTTTATTGGCGCTGATCCATTCGCTTATTACTACGGTAAAAAGTCCAAGTGTAAGTCGTTGAATTGGAGTTTCTCCGACAGACGCCACTGCGACTACTGCGGTGAATCACCAATGAATCACGTCTGTTTTTGGAACAACGAGATTCTTACACCCATCCAAAGGTATGGTATGGTTGGTGAAGGTTTGACCGCTTTTAAGAAGCTCAAAATTCTGCTCGACAGAATGATGCTCCGCCGCACCAAAGTCGAGCGAGCTGATGATCTCGGCTTGCCACCGCGTATCGTCAAGTGCCGCAGAGACTTCTTCTCCGAAGAAGAGCGTGACATCTACTTGTCTCTATACAGTGACGTTCGACGCGCTTTCTCTTCGTATATTGACCAAGGTACCATTTTGAACAACTACTCGAACATCTTCTCACTCATTACGCGTATGCGCCAGATGGCATGTCATCCAGATCTTGTTCTCAAGAGTCGTACTACAGAGTATGGCAAAGACTTATCAGATGAGCATGTATGCAGGATCTGTAACGACATAGCAGAAGACGCGATTGACGCACGCTGTCACCACGCCTTCTGTCGTCTTTGCATCACTGAGTATTTGACTGGCAGTCTGGTCGAGCAGCCAGAATGTCCATCTTGCCACGTCCCGATCTCGATCGATATTAACCAACCTTCAATAGAGCGTGCCGAAGATGAGGGCCTGAAGACGAGCAAGCCGAATGGCATCACGGGCAGACTCGACATGGCTCACTGGAAATCATCGACAAAAATCGAGGCACTGGTTGAGGAGCTGACTGAGTTGCAAAGAGAGGACTGTACTATCAAGTCGCTTGTCTTCAGCCAGTTTGTCAACTTCCTTGATCTGGTTGCATGGAGACTCAAGAGGGCTGGATTTAATGTGGGTGATGCCTGAGGTACAATACCCCACTCATTGCTAATTCACACTCAGATCTGTAGACTTGAAGGCAACATGACACCGCAGACTAGGAACGCAGTTGTACAGCATTTTATGAAGAATGTACACTGCACCGTCTTCCTAGTATCGCTCAAAGCAGGTGGTGTTGCACTTAACTTGACTGAAGCCTCGAGAGTGTACATGATGGACTCGTGGTGGAACCCAGCTGTCGAGTACCAAGCCATGGACAGAGTACACAGACTAGGTGCGCGGAGACCCGTCCAATGCATCAAGCTCGTTATTGAAGACTCCATCGAAAGCCGTATTGTTCAACTACAAGAAAAGAAATCTGCCATGGTTGATGCTGCTATCGGTCGTGACGATGCTGCGATGGGTAGATTGTCACCGGAAGATATGGGCTTCCTCTTCAAGATGTAAACCATGTACACCACGTAAACGCTACAAAAGCCGAAAACATCACTCCAAATATTCAGCACCAACTTAGCATTGCATAATAAATATATCATTTCGCAGCATTGTAATTCAACATTTACTTTCTTTTTTTTTTTAGATGAGTATTTCTATATGAATAATAAATTAATCAATTACAATTAACGCTTCCTTTTGCTTGGCTTCATGTCATATCCTGATATCGAAGTTTGGAATTCACTCGTGTCATTGTTTGCGAATTCGCCATCTCGCTTTGTGTTTTTACCAATCCTCCTAACAGAATCTTGCATTCTCTGTTCGATGGTCTGTTGTTTCTGGTTGTCCTTGGTCTGAGCCACATCACCTTTAGTTGTGCTCGCAGTCGTTGGTGTTTCACGCAAAGCGAAAGCCTTAGCTAAGTGACCAAGATGAAGAAGCTTGACATGGAAGAACTTGCGCTCATCGAGTGGATGTGTAGCATATGCTCTTATATGTGACAGATAAGCTTTTCTAGCCAGTTGAGAGTTCTCTGGTGACGCAATCACCCATCTTTCAAGAGACGTCTGTACATCTGTAGCTCTACTTTCAAACTCATTTCCTTGTCCACCGTAACCACGCTTGAGTACATTATCAACAGATACGCTGTTCAGTTTGATGGACTTGTGGTCAGGGTCCAATTGGTTTGTCAACCACTCTACCCAACCTATCTCCGATGGAGCTACAAATGACCACGCCTCACCACCTTTACCTGCTCTGGCTGTTCTACCGACTCTGTGGACGTACTCGTTTGCTCCGCCCTCCGTTGGAAGATCTACCTGCACAACTGCTCGGACTAAGGGCATATCCAAACCTCTAGATGCGACCGATGTACAGAACATGATAGCTGGTTGCTGGGATTTCTTGTCGGTGAATTCCTTGACTGTGTTCAAACGATTCTGCAATGACATCGAACCATGGAGTCTGTAAATTTTTGTGTTTGGCAGGATTGGACACGTCACGCTCAATCTATCATCTACATTTCTCCTACCCGCATCGTCCATAGATACCCCACCGAACAACTGGAAGTGGAGGTCGACTGAGTCTGTACAACTGAAGAACGTTATGATCCTGTTACCTTGCTCGTTGTCTTTCGACGTAAGAAGTGATCGCAACAACGCCAGCAAAGCAACTAAACGGAGTTTGAGTGGTACTTGCACGTACTTTTGAGTTAATTGCGCTGGTGGAGTGAACTTGGTTGCCTCATCATTCGTCGTGGCTGTTTCACCGTCAGCTTCCTTCTTGATGTCGCTCTCCTTAAGCACTACTGGATTGAGCAGCTGTTGACTAGCAAATGATTGTATATCCTCTCTGATCGTCGCTGAACAGAGTATGTTTCGCCGTCTGTAATCAAAATTCCAACCACCAACCTCAGAGAGATTGCCTTCCTCGACGGCTTTCTTTGTAAGCTTGCGACGACCCTCGAGTCCCTTAATAATACCAGTAATGGTTTCCTCGAAGCCCAGATCCATCAATCTATCAGCTTCATCAAGAACCAACCAACGACATTTGGATGCGTTGAATGAGGTTGTGTTCTGCAAGTGGTCGAGAAGCCTACCCGGCGTAGAGACAATAATAGGGCATCCCTTCCTCAGTCTAGCTTTTTCGTGCGTACGAGTAGAACCACCAGTCAGCAGACCACCTACAAGCCACCTAGTCAATCTCTGCTGCTCTTCTTCTGGGACACCTCTTAATGTCAAACTCAATTGAAGGAGATTTTCAAGAACATCGAAGATTTGTCTAGCCAGTTCACGAGTAGGTGCCAATATGATAGCCAGTGTACCGATGCTTCTATCAATGAATGATAGCTCACCCATTGGCAGCAAATCTTGTATGATTGGTAACAGATAAGCGAGCGTTTTACCAGATCCAGTTTGAGATTGTATAAAGACATCTCTGGATGCCAGTACATTGTTCTCATCAACAGAAGGTTGCAGAAGTGTCGGCAATGCCAGTTTCTGTATTGGAGTGGGTGCTTTGATCTCGAGTTTATCGCGAAGATGTTGAATGAGAAGCGGGTGCAGTTTGGCACCTTCAAAAGTACTCGTCGATGCAAGTGGCGCATTGGAAGGCTGCTGCTGGGGGTGTTCAAGTGATTTTGAGTTTATTTGTTGCTGCTCTTCCTCTACCTTTGGATTGAAAGTGAAAAGAGATGAAACAACGTGCTTCTTTTGGTTGTTTTGGCTTGGTTGATTGGATTGTTCACCGTGGGCATCATTGTTAATGCCTTTCTGCTTTTTAGCCGGTGGATCAGACTGGGCTGCCTGTGGTTCTAGCTGTTGCTGTGGTTGGGTTGGCTGGCTAGCTTTCTGCTGCTTTGCACTGTAGCGCTGATTGCGCTTCATTGTCTGCTTAGCCGATGCTCTGCGGTTTAAGTTAAGCGCCTGTGTCCAAGCATTGCAGATGAGGCTCACCTATCTGTCCATCTACCACCTTTTTTGCTACGATCTTGACGAGAACCGCCGCTGGTAAAGTTGAGGAGTAATCCGTCATCCACTAATATACGTTAAAGGTTGTTTCTGCTGGTCTTCTCAGACCTACTTGGTATATGGAGATGGATGTTTTGATCTACGAAGCGATAACAGTTTTTCAAAGTATTCGAGTTGTGATTTAACATGAATTTAAAATGCTTATGGGTAATTGAGCTCTTGACCCTGTCCTGTTATCATCTCTACCCCGATATCGTCAATACTCCCGAGCGTAGATACTATCACTAAAACTAGCGCACATTGCAGCCTCAAAGACATCAATACCACGAGAATCTCAGCCGAAACCATGGAAATTACTTTGGTTTCGTACTGCAAGTTGCCAGATACACCGGTGTCTTTTAAGCACTAGTCTTCTCTCTTCCGCTCAGCCGCGCATGATAAACAAAGGTGGTCAGCATGTAGATTTGATACACATGTAATCCTCGCTGAATCCCGAAATCACCCAATTCGATATTCTTTTGCACATTAGATGAATACAGTGACTCGGATTTATATCAGATAACTTCCAGTTGTGTTTGTGGAATCACAGGGCGCTTTGAATAGTTCCTTTAGTACTTTCATATGCTTAAAATAGTAGAATTCAGTTTATTGAATTGAATATGCTCAAGCTACCCTGCAAATGACCTAGAAAGTGAGAAGTCGAATGCAGAGATAAGATATTCTGTGCTTTTGAACCATTTGCCAAATACATCAGTTCCATACCATTTGCAGCATTCCAAATACATCCCCATATCAACCCCACGCTCAATACCCACCGAGTTGGATTTCTCGATCATCACCTATCTCGTCTCAGATGGTGATTTACGACTTTTGATGATCTCTAAATAAAATAGTTTGATTAGTCTTTGACTAGAAAGAACATGATTTTGCTATAGTTATCCTGGCGCTCCAAAAAGCGCCTTGCACGCTGATCGGAAGCAATGGTCTAAAATCGCTCTGGAGCACGCTACAGGTTAGATACGGATAATTTCGCGCTCTTCGTGGACAAAAACATTTTATTTTGTCTTCTAGAAACGACAAGCACCAAAAATCTTCATTATTCAGCTCTATAATCGCAGAAAACATTTTACGTCTCATGGCGTTTACAGCTGTCAAACCTGGCTCCAGGGGAACATTATTGCCGTTCCGCCTCACTTTACAATCGGAGGAAGAGATTTAGGTATAGAAAAGCGGAGGGCGTTAAAACACAAATCGCGGGGTTGGCTTCCGGTCAGTGGATTTCGAGATTTCAAATAATGAGGATGTGAAAGCGTTTGAGGCGGCGTTGGAATCTTAGAAGGAAGTACGGTAAAAACTTCGATTTTCAAGACGCTAAATTGCTCCCCTTGCAACATATCAAATCAAGTTGAACAACTGTACAGCGCAACTAAAGACTGATAATTGCAAACAAACCAAAGACTTTTTCGTAAACCAGTTGCTTTACAGAAATATCACCATCGCTCAAGTTTGACCTCATCACAGTGTTGTGACCTACGTCCCTGGTCTTGAGGTGGTAGACCTTTACGAGTTTATGAAAATCAGGAGAATTCTATAATCTGTCCAAACGATTTATCCATAGTGCAATCATAGCGCTCACTCAGTACACAGAACTCCAGATTAAATCAACTATGCAATCAAATTTAGCAAATTATCGTATACATGCAAACATTAACATCGTGAAGTCGTTTAGGCAAGACCCTTCTTGTGCAAGACCTTCTCGTCTTCCTTGCCGAGGTCCTCGTCGACCTTAGCACCCTTTGATGGCTCGTTGCCGTGCCAAACGGCTGGAGCGGTTGGTGGCTTACCGCCCTCCTTCTCAGCCTTGCGCTCTTCCTTCTCTAAGTGGGAAGTACCGGCGAGCTTGTTGGCAATAGATTGTTGGTCGTGGGAGTCACCAGTCTTGTGGGAGTGGGTTTGACCGGTCTCGTATGGAGCACCTGGTTGTCTGTGGGAGTGGTCTGGCAATTGGTTGTCGGTCTTGCCCCATTGTTGGTCTACCTAAACGAATATGTTAGGCGACGAACAAAGCTGGTGATGCTCATGCTTACTTTGCTCATACCTCCAGTCATATTGTTTAGTCTTGGTAGTTTGTAAAGAAGGAGGGTGTCGTTCCTCGTCTTAAAAAAACCTTCTCTGGGTACTCCAAAACCACTATGATGCAATACCTTCGACGACGAGCGATAGATTTCCAGATCTGAACGTAATTTGGAGCTTAAAAAACTTACAAAATTGATTTTATATTGACTTTATAGCACAATTTGTGCAATAGGGTCTTCTTTCCCGCTCGTGTAACAGGGACAGACATACAATGTTTATGATTACATCCGCTCCGTGGAACAACTTTGTGTGATCCGGAAAAGGTTTCTTATAAGCACATGATTTATAAATGCCGCTCACTAAGAATGCCCTTCATTCCCCACTTTCCGCGAATAACCTGCTGTGGATCATTCGCTCCATTCCTTCGATCCGTACCTCAGCATCAAGACATTACAACACCCAATGACGACGCCTAAAAGATCTAGGAAATCAGATCGGTGAGCTTCGCTATTACAGCCATCACCACGCTAATTTCCACTAGATTCATACCCTCGAGGTCCCCACTGAGTAAGATGTCATATAACCTTGATGACAGCAACTCAAAATCATCTTACAATTCCTTGCTCAAACCCTTTTCGTCTTCTCTGCTGCAATATCCGTCTCCGCAGCCTAAATTGATTGGATTTGCTGGTGGCGACATCGATGCCGCAAAGGTGGAGGCCGACAAAAGCTTTTCCAGCCTACTTAGCAACGAGCTGCTCAATGACGAAAACACGATACCATCCACAAGGAGATCCTCCCTGACAGGTTCTCATGATTCCCCTATATTAATGACTCCACGGTCAAAAGTGCTCCAGTTTATGCCATCCAGCTCGTCCGCTGTAGCTGCGTTGAACTCCAGTAGACCTTCAAACATAGTTACCCTCGACAGCGTGGCTCACGACTGCTACAATCAACTACCCATCAAAGGCAACACAGAAAGGATTTTGAAGCGCAACAGAAGCCTCTCTCGTAGAATTCCTAAAGTGCCTTGGAAAGTACTCGACGCCCCAGGCATGGTCGATGACCAATACACGAATCTGCTGAGCTGGTCCTCACATAATATGCTCGCTGTGGCACTAGGAGCGCGCGTATTTATATGGATTGCACACAGCAGCCAGGTTTTCACTTTGAGCGACCCATCAAGCTACACCCATGATGTAGTTGTCACGAGTCTTCAATGGATCGAGGGCGGTACACTGCTCGCTGTAGGGCGTTACGATGGCCTTGTACAGATATGGGATGCATCAACGACAACCAGGCTGGTGCGCACGTTACGAGGCCACGACATGCGGGTGGGAACTCTGGCATGGGCTTCACATATGACTCTTGCATCTGGCTCGCGCGATCGATCAATGTTGGTCAGAGATCTGCGCACACCCACCCAATCCTGCATCAAGCGACACAATGGAGAAATAACGAGCTTGACATACGACCCTGCTACCAATATGCTCGCTAGTGGTGGGAACGACAACAAGCTGTACTTGTGGGATACGCGGAGCCAGGACAGGTTTTTGAATCGCTACTATGACCACGAAGCTGCAGTCACCGCGCTAGCATTCAATCCCCACCACCGCGGCATTCTGGCTTCAGGAGGAGGTACAAACGACCGCCGAATCGTGTTTAGGGATATCTTAAAAAGCGATAGGAAACCAGTGGGAGACTGGGATACCGGCAGCCAAGTCTGCAACCTATGGTTTTCGCAGAACACCCAAGAACTCTTGTCGACGTCTGGATACAGCTCGATTGCACCAATGAATCAGCTATGCATATGGAAATACCCGTCCATGTCTCAAGTGACTGCTATTGGCGGACATATCTGCCGGCCTATCCACATGGGTGTTTCGGCTGATAGGACTACTGTCGCCACTGGCAGTGCTGACGAGACTATAAGGATATGGAAGCTGTTCCCAGAACAGCAGGCTGACAGGAGCAAGAAACTCAAACGGGACTCAGCTTTCAACCTCACCAAACTTATACGCTAGACGCATGCGATTTCGCAACATAACCTTGCATTGACACAACATTTTGTATAACCATTTCAGATGTAATATTAGCTTCTTGGTTTGTTTAAAGATATAGTGCCCTTTAAAAGCGATATCTTCTAAAAGAGAGTGGGTTGAAGCATCTGTAATGGCGAGTATGCCAATTGAAGAGAGTTGTGGAAGTGAGCACAGCAAGAGATAATAATAGGATGCAATAGACCTAAAGCAATTTCAGAATCCTCCCGCTCCAACCTGGTCAAGCAACGTTGATGACTCGTCCGAATAGTGATGAATTTGCCACAGGATTACCAGTGACCTTGTATAAGGCTCACCGCATCTTATTGGACTGGTTTGCTCATTCTTCGACTGTATGGCTCTCTTCAACCATCAGCACACCACCTCCAGCACGCCGGATAAGAAAGCTAGAGCTCTGAAAGTCCATATGTGAGCTACGAACAGTGCCTAGAAATATGCAGGCCTAATTGATTAGTACTCCGGGCCTCTTATGGAGATTTTCAAATTTGGTATATAAGCAATGTGCTGGCACAGCTTTTTGATTCCTTACGTCCATCTGGTGAGCAAGTGTTAGAGGACGCTGCTGCTGTTGGTATAAAGGAACTCAAAGCTAATTTCGAATTACAATATGAACACTACATTGAAATTGCCAGACCAAGCCTCAAAGGCCTCTGACTCGATGCCGCCACCATCAGCTCCAGTTCAACGTCCACAGCCAGCGATAACTCCTCAAGCATACGGTGTTCCACCAACACCACAAGCAGTACAAACACCTAGCCATGCTGACACTGGTATGAGTGCGTCGGCTGCTTAGTGCACAGCGGCCACTGTTTAACGCTCCTCGCAGCACACGCTCAGAACATTGTCCCTACGCTTCAGTGAGTGCGGTTTACTTTTTACTGTATCAAAGTTAACACTTGGTAGGAACATTGTTGCAACCGTCAACTTGGATTGTAGGCTCGATTTGAAGACTATCGCTCTGCATGCTCGTAACGCAGAGTACAATCCAAAGGTCCGTTGATGGTGATTACGTTACCATTGACACAATAATTGACACTTTGTGTAGCGTTTCGCTGCTGTCATAATGAGAATAAGAGATCCAAAGACAACAGCGCTGATTTTCGCATCTGGTAAAATGGTAGTTACCGGTGCAAAGTCCGAAGACGATTCCAAGCTTGCGTCAAGAAAGTACGCTCGTATCATCCAGAAGCTCGGATTTGATGCAAAGTTTTCTGAGTTTAAGATTCAGGTGAGTTTATTGGGTCATTTGGAAGTATTATACTAAATGAATTAAAGAACATAGTCGGTTCTTGTGATGTCAAGTTCCCAATTCGTTTGGAAGGACTTGCATATACACACGGTCATTTCAGTTCATACGAGCCTGAATTGTTCCCTGGTCTAATCTACAGAATGGTCAAACCAAAAGTAGTCCTCTTGATTTTCGTTTCAGGAAAGATTGTCCTAACAGGTGCAAAAGTGAGTGTACTAATCTTTGCATCGCTCTCATACTAATAAGTCATGAAGGTTCGTGAAGAGATCTACACAGCATTCAACAATATCTATGCTACACTTCTTGATTACCGCAAGCCATAAGGCTTGTCGTGTCACCTCTTCAATTAGAAATGAAACAAAAAAAGGTGAAAACACAAACAAGGCAAGCATTAAATCAAATAATAAGCTAAACAAACTCTATCTTGTAATTATTCCCGTGAGATTCACATTGTACTTTTTATCAAGGATTGCTCGCTTTCTCCACGGAATTAAAACGCTAGGCTAGTCCTGGGAAAGATGAAAGGGCGCCTGATAGTGCATTTAGCTGATCAATCTCAATGTTGATAGCGCCCAGAACAAAATTAATAATCACTCACCCGTCGAGGACGAAAATCATGTTTCAACCACAGACAATTAAGGTCGAAAATCTTACGCTTGACAAGGACGAGCAAGATGTCGCTTTTTCGGATGTCAGTGGCGTGATTTCGTCTATCCAGAATATAGCTATCAATACAAACGAGTTTACATTTCGGTATAGCCTCTCAACGACTGACGAAAATGCGACACATCATTGACAAGGAACGACGAATGTTCATCGTCGAAGAACAGAAATGATACACCACAGCGCAGGGGCTAAATAACTCCACCGTCGAGCTGTGTAAGAAATAGCAACATCTCAAACATCGAAATAGGACCATCGGCCCATCGCGCAATCCAAAATAAATCAGTCAACTCTAATAACAACGAAGCTGAAACATCGATACCTAGAGAAGAAATAAAGTTGACCGAAAATTGTAGGAATTCAATTGACTCGTAAAAAGAAAGGAGCTGAACGATCGCCTTCAAGACATACTAGATCACTAACGTAGATAGCCGACAAAAGCGACATGAGCAATTTATAAAACGCAAAATATCCTGCCGACTCACTTTGATACACGAAAACTAAATATTCGCCACCATCAAAGAGACCTGAGACAAGCCAAGCCAGCAATTCTAAAAGCGATGAAGCACCAACAACCGTGAAACGTGCCTCAAGAAGGTTTTCTGATAGGTAATAAGAAAGTGGATTGCCCTCTACTCCACCAAATGTCAATCGAACTTTCGCATCTATCAGTGAATTTATGAACCAATCCACTCCTGTTGGGCCAGATGATCACTCTAGTAGTAAAGTTGTTACGTTTTCTGGGATCTTATCGTATCAACAGCAGCGACGCATAGGCAAAATGAACATACAGGTTCATTGCTACAAAGGAATGGTATAAATAAAACTGAGACAGTCTCCTTATGTCGAGATAAATCTAGCGAGGTCAGTGAAAGACGGTCTTCATTTAGCAATGCGAAGAATACTACAGCAAACTATCACCCTCATTGATGAATAGAAGTGCTGTGCCATTGGCTTCTAGTATGGATGACTTAACTGTTCATATATCGACATAGACACTGCAAAATAGGAGCCAATTTAAGCAAGAGAGAATTCTCAAATGCGACAGTCTCCGCCATGGAATCCAACATCCGCATATCGAAACAGCTATTTCGAGTCAAGCAAACTCCACAGCATGAGGAAGTTGCTCAAACTCGAGAATCTCAACCAAAAGGAGCTACCTGAATCAATATAGAGGCCTTTCATCTGAGACGATCTATTCGAAAGCGACTTTGCTGATATAGGTACTGTATATGTCAAAGGAGCCACGAGTCTGCCTGCTGTACCTTCTCAAGAAACTGTATTGTCATTTCTCAGCGAGCCGGCGGAACTTGCTGAAAAGTCGCCAGAAGAAAAAAAAGGCCAGCGTAGCTCCTACAGTGGCAAACAAGCCATAAGCCATTATAATTAAGCGTCAATCAAAGAGACAGACTGAAATGAGGGACAATGTGGAAGATCGCCCCCGCCGAAAAAGTCGAGAAGGATTGAAACGTACCTCTTTGCTTGTCAAAACCATTCGCATCATTATCGAGCAGTTTGTATTACCCTGAGCCCATGATCAAAACAGTCCAGTTGTTGTAAGATGTACATAATATGAATGAGAAAGAAATTAATATAAAAATAGCTGCTAGAAGTTTTATAATGTAATGCAAATCTAAGCCTTGGTTTTACCTGCACCACCAAGCTTAGCCTTCTCAAGTGAAACTTCAGATTTCTTTTGAAGCATAGACTTGTATTGTTGAATGTCAATTTCGGACTTAGAAAGGTTGTAGATCTTGCGATCCTTAACTTCCCATAATTCTTCAGCGACTTGAGAAATCAATCTGAAGTCGTGAGAGACAATAACTACACCACCTTCAAATTCCTTGACTGCAAGTGCAAGAGCATCGATAGATTCCATATCCAAGTGGTTAGTAGGCTCATCGAGGAGAAGAATGTGAGGTTGATCCATAGCCAACATGGAGAAAACGACACGGTTTCTCAAACCATCAGACAAGTGAGCAATTGGAGCTGTTTGGTGTGCACCTGAAATACCGAATCTACCAAGCTGAGAACGCCAGAATTGATAATCTTTGTTAGGGAATTTCTCCTTGTAAGATGCCTCCAAGTGTTCAACAGGAGTCTTGTCGTATGGAAGTTGATCAGCAGAGTGTTGAGAGTATTTACCAAGCTTCAAACCTGCGTGTCTTGACACGGTACCATCGACAGATTGGAGGTGACCAGTGATGAGGTTTAAAAGAGTAGATTTACCAGTACCATTCTGACCAACGATAGCGATACGTGAGTCCATATCAATACCGAATGAGAGATCTTTGTAGAGGTAGTCTTCAGGTTTACCAGAGTAAGAGAATGCGACATCATTGAATGCAATAATTGGTGGTGGTAATTTTCTAATGTCTTCAAAGTTGAATCTCAATGGTCTTGCTTGAGAGACAGGTTCAATTAAACCAGCAGCCTCCATCTTATCGATAATCTTTTGCTTAGACTTAGCTTGTCTAACCAAGTTAGCATAAGTACCAGCAGAAGCAATGAACTTCTTAATGTGCTGAATTTCTTCTTGCTGCTTAGCGTATGCTTTCATTTGGTTTGTTTCATTTTCAGCCTTGGTACGGCAGTAGATGGAGTAGTTACCACCGTAGTATTGGAGTTTACGCTTGTTGGTGAGATCCATGATGTTGGTACAGACACTGTCCATGAAATCAGCAGAGTGAGAAGTGATGACAAGAATGTGGTTGTAAGTAGAGAGATAAGCTTCAAGCCAAACGACGGCTTCCAAATCCAAGTGGTTAGTTGGCTCATCGAGCAAGAGTAAGTGAGGTTTGATGAAAAGAGCACGGGCGAGAGTAACACGCATTCTCCAACCACCAGACATATCCTTGGTTGGTTTGTTCATCATTTGAAGAGAGAAACCAAGACCGGTAAGAATGAGACCAGCTCTAGCTTCGAAAGTTGATGGGTCAAGTTCATCAAGTTCCTCCATCTTTGACTCCAAAGCCAATTCATCGACATTGTCCTCAGTGGACATATCTTCGATCTGTTGCTCAAGACGTGCGACCTTCTCCTTTGCGGATGCGATAATGAAGTCCATAGCGTTAACATCACTAGGGTCAGCCTCACCTGCTACCAAGTGAATATCAATGTGCTCAGGGATTTCGATATCACGCTCTGCCAATGCTTCCAGGAAGGTAGTTTTACCGGAGCCGTTTTCACCAAGAAGACCATAACGTTGACCGTAGTTGAGGGAAACTTCAGCGGATTCAATGAGAAGACGTCCGTGGAAAGAGAGAGTGAAACCATCAAGCTTAACGTCACGTCCCTTTGGATCAGAAACGAGAACACCAGCAGTGGATCTGTGGAAGGTGTTAGACGGAGAGTGGCTAAGCATTCCAGACCGACCTATCAGCAGCTACGGAGAGCTTCTTTACATCGCTACCATCAGTAATCCCAGTAGAATCAGTGCCAGACTTTGAGGACTTGGTGGTGGATTGTCCTTTGGCGGCAGCCTTAGCCTCCTTATCTTGCTGTCTCTTAGCCTTTGATGCTGACAGTGGAGCCATTTTAGTTATCGTTTGACTGGACGTTGACGTTCGAGTGGGAAGAAATTTTAGTTGCTCCTCAGACCAAAGTTAAAATTGAGCAAATGACATAACGTGATTTCATAAATCGCTGTATCTTTTTGTGTGTGTTGTACTTGTAGCCATTCTGTACATATCCCGCTTCCTCTTCCGCTAGTGTCCTATGCTGCGAAGAATGCACTTAGGCATGCAGACCGGCTTATCTAGACTAAATCAAAGCTCTTTAATCAAAACCTAAACTTCCTGTATGAGGCTGGTACTTCTATTACTCGCTCTCTGCGC
Source organism: Wallemia ichthyophaga EXF-994 (assembly GCF_000400465.1). Lineage (NCBI taxonomy): Eukaryota > Fungi > Basidiomycota > Wallemiomycetes > Wallemiales > Wallemiaceae > Wallemia > Wallemia ichthyophaga. The sequence continues at coordinate 127,756 of NW_008806285.1, read as the reverse complement.
TTGGGCTGCTGCTGTTCCCGCGCTCATCGCCCGTCAGCAAGAGCTCTCTCCCGTAACAGACGAGCAAGCTGCCCGCTACATCTCCTCAGCGGTCGTATCGGGTGCTGTGTCCTGTGGAAGTCGTGCTGTGACTGCCTTTGACTGTGGCCCTGCATGCGACAAGCTCAGTGACGCCGGTGCGGAGATTCTCTACTCGGATGGAGACGGCGAGCGCGACCCGTGGATATATCTGATGCATGTCCACTCAGAAAACGCTTTGGTTGTAGCACACTCCCCCACCAATTTCTCAAGCTTCCTTAGCGTGCTTATCGACGCTAATTTCTTCCTGACGGCAATAGACGCTGTCCTTTTAGATGATATGGGCGTAAACAGCTCTGCTGGAATTTCTGTGCACTCTGGGTTTCTGCGCTCAGTTAATAAGACATACGAGGAATTGAAGAAGAGACTGATAGCAGCGATGGATAGGCTTGGTGATAAGATTAGTGTGGTGCGGTTCGAAGGCCATTCCATGGGTGCTGCTAGCGCGGCTATTGAAGCTGTCGCCCTTAGCAGCATCGTCAAAGATCGAGGGTATGATCTGCGTCTGACCACTTTCGGTAGTCCTCGCGTGGGCAATGAGCAGTTTGCTGGATTGTTGGAAAAGACTATACCACTGGATAAGAGGGCACGTGTTACAAACCAGAATGATAAAGTACCTCACCTCCCTGGTTGGCCATACAAGCATTACGCAGGGGAGGTCTACATACCCAAGCAAGACGAAAATGATATACCTACACCTGCTGCACACTGCATCGGGCGCGAGGACGACAGATGCACTGATAAGTTTAACATCTTCCAACGCTCCAAAGAAGCGCACGTGGGGTAAGTATGCACATATGCTGCTTTACACACTCTGATGCACTTGTGCAGGCCGTACTTCGATCAGACACTCAGCAGGTCAGTCTGTACCAATGCAGACGCATATCCACCAGAATAAAACGGAATAACATGCTTCATTATGCTATCAAAAGACATTCATTCGTTGAATATACTATACAGTCCAAATTACACAGTGACACCGCCCATAGCAATCAACTTGGTAGTTTGATACTCCTCTATGCCCTGCTTACCACCTTCTCTACCGAAACCACTCTCCTTCTGGCCACCGAATGGAATGCATGCTTGTGAGAGAATAGGAGCGTTAGCACCGATCATGCCCACTTCGAGTGCCTCCGACACGCGCCATACGCGACCGATATCGCGCGAATACATGTATCCAGCCAAACCGACGTTTACATCATTAGCCAGCTTGACGACTTGTTCTTCTGTGTCGAATTTGGTAAGTGCAGCAAGGGGGCCGAAAGTCTCGTCGCAGTTGACCAGAGCGTCAGATGGGACATTAGCGAGGACGGTAGGGGCGAAATAATTGCCACCGAGTTTCTTACCACCGCTGAGCACCTCTGCACCGCGCTTGACGGCGTCATCAACATGCTCCTGCACCTTGTCAAGGGCTCTCTCAGCGATGAGTGGACCATGTGTCGTACCCTCGTCGAGTCCATAACCGAGTTTGAACTGATCAACTTTCTCAGCGAGACGAGAGGCGAATTCGGCGTAAACAGCTGACTGTACGTAGATTCTGTTCGCACAGACGCATGTCTGACCAGATGATCTGAATTTACATGCAAGTGCACCAGCAACAGCGGCATCTATATCAGCATCATCGAAAACGATGAAAGGCGCATTTCCGCCGAGTTCGAATGACAGCTTCTTCAGCGTGTTGCTCGATTGTTGCATGAGAATTTTACCGACACGTGTAGAGCCTGTGAAGGACACTTTCTTGACGATTCCGTTCTCGCAAATCTCCTTGCCGACTTGAGCGACATTCTTGTCGGTCGTAATGACGTTAACTACACCGGCTGGCACACCTGCTTCTTTACAGAGGTGTGCGATAGCCAGGGCAGAGTATGGAGTCTCTGCTGGTGTTTTAATCACAGCTGTGCAACCTGCAGCGATTGCTGGTGCTAATTTGCGCGTTATCATCGCGACTGGGAAGTTCCAGGGAGTGAGGATGCCACAAACACCGATAGGTTGCTTTATAACGATATTGCGAAGGTCTGGATTGGCTGCTGGGACTACATCGCCGTATGTCCTCACTGCTTCGCCTGCGAACCACTCAAAGAAGCTGTTACCATATCCGACTTCGCCCTGGATTGCGTGTGAGTTTAAATCGATATGCACACATACACACACTCCAAACTCACCTTGGCATCTGCTAGTGGTTTACCGTTCTCAACGGTGACAATCTTGGCCAAATCGTCGGCATTCTGACTGATAAGTGCGAAGATTCTGTTGAGAAGATCTTGTCTGGATTTGGCCGTAGTCTTGGAGAAGGTCTTGTACGCCTCGCCGGCGGCATCGATGGCTCTACGTGTCTCGGCGACACCCATCTCTGGAACAGAGCCGAGGTTGTTGCCGTTGCCAGGATCAGTGACTTGGAACGTAGCGCCATTTTCGCTGTCGACCCATTGGTTATTTATGAATCCCTTGGTTTGCCAGAGTGATGCGTTGCTGAGTTGCTGTGATGGCGTCAGCGCGGCGGAGACTGTAGCGCACAGTCAACTCACAGGAGCACTTGTCATTTTTGAAGTGTGTATTAGTCTCGTCGTAATGCTCAACGGAGTGTATAGTCGCCTGCTCGACAAGGGCACTTTAGCGAGCATCATCGCTTAACGGTAGTTAAGAGCGAGCAGGCGTTGTCATCACGTGTGCAGTTGGTGTGGAGTGGTTTGTAAAATTGTCCACATATGCATTTCTACAGGTCTGTGTCTCATTTCACGTCGCTAAATTGGGATGTGGTTTGGTCAACGTCGCTATATTACAGGGGCCTCGAAGTGTTTGGTGTGAATAGACTGGCAAGTCACAGTGTTTTGAGGCTTTGTGAGCGCTGGGAGTTGGCTTGTGTGCGAGCACCTCTGACGCAATCGATTTGATCTAACTTTGAGTATCGAAGCACTGTCTGTACTTTGTATGGTTCGGTAGCACCCCAATACATACGCCATCTCCTCCTCATTGTTGCGATTTACGTGTTTATGCAATTTTAAAGCGGCGAATCAAGTAAGCATCATTAGGCGTGTTTGTGACCCAATTTAACTACTTAAGTGTAGCTAACCGCGTATGGAACCAAATTTAATATACTTCCTGTCTCACTTTCCTATTCGAGTCGAGGTTCTAATGTTCGAGTTCGCCGAAACATTGTCACAAATTAATTCAATTTACCTGCGAGAGTATAAATACCGTGCCATTATCATCCCAGTTCTTCAACTCATAACACTCAAGTCTTCAACAATGCAATTCTCAACCATCGCCCTCACTGCCACTGCTTTCTTCTCAGCATCCCTTGCATCGAACCTTCAAATGAGAGCAGGCGACTGCTCAACCAGCAACGTCAAGTGCTGTAACCAAGTCAAGGATGCCTCATCCATCGACACCGCTACCCTCGAGTTGCTCGGTATCGACGAATTGGCTGGCCAAGTTGGATTGCAATGTGACCAAGTCGCGGCCGTCGTTGGTGTACCAATCTCTAACCAATGTAAGACCACCTCTGCTTGCTGCAGCGGTCAAACCCAAAATGGACTTGCCAACTTGGTGTGTACTCGCTTCTTCGATCTAACATACTGTCTAACACACTCTCAAGGGCTGTACTCCAATCTCTGTCATCTAAGGCGATCACTACTTATTAACCCTTGTATTCTCCCTTTTGGGGATCTAATTAGTGAAACAATGAACAATAACTTAATTTCTTTATTTTTTGAGGTGGAATGAAGATTTTCGTCGTGATGGATGATCAATTCTTGAGAGCTTTAGACTGTTCGGATTAAGAGAGTGCAGATATGTCTAATTAAGACTAAAACCCTTATTACTACGCATACACTTCAAATACCAAAGCCATCTCGCGGCTGTAATCGGGTAATGGATTTCAACATCCGCTAGACTGTTGTAGCTGCTATTCGAATTCCCTTTGCTAGCCGTGCGAATAAACAAAATACTATCCAGCCTTGACTCTTTCTTCGCTCACATCATCACATCAAACTGAGATAGGCAGGGATGGTGAGTGATATCAGCAAGCGACGTATCCTCACTAACTTCCCAAAGCCTTTCATAAATGGCGTTAAATTGGCGTGGTTTGTCTGTAAATTCCTCGTCTTTATCTGCTAACACTTCGCAGCGCGACTTGTATAAAGGGTTAGTTGAGCGGCCCAGCGCAGCCATACTAACGTTCACCAGGCCACAGATCCTCCTCGTGCGCCCATGACGATCGCCCGCTTTTTGAAGTGAAGAGAAAGGGCAGACCGCCGGCGCAGTGTACCAAATGCAAGGATCAGCGCAAGGATGGCAATGTGAGTCGTGGTGATAAGGATACTAAGATATTACCATCCTTACACTCCCCAGAGCAGCTCCAAATGCGTTTGCCAGGACCGGCAAGAACCTGCGCCTAAGAGCAATTGTAACGGTAATGGCAAGGATGGCCCACCACCGCGCAAACTAAAAAAAGGCGAGAGAGCTCCCTTGCCCCCTCAAGCACACTACCCTAATGGCTTGAAAGACGCTTACTCCAGCCTTCTCCCCCCACAAGCACAGAAAGAGGGCGAGCCAAGCATGATTTCACTCGAGCGCCTGATGAATCCCTGCAGATGCAAAGTAGGCGGCCGCTGCAACTGCTCCGAAAAGAAGCGCGCATTCGTAACTAATATGCTGCCGTCTATCGCCGACGTCATTGGGCATTGCTCGTGTGGGCCTTCGTGTGCATGTCCCGGCTGTCTCACTCACAGAAACCCTCCTCTGCCTGCACAGACCGAAACCCAAGCAGAAGCACCAAACTATACTCCGGAAGAGAGCGCTACGTGTGGGTGTGACGAGATCAACGTGCACGAGCTGCTCAAGAAGTCAGAGTGCGGCAATTTGGAGGAGTTTCTACAGAAGGCTAGCTCTTTAGTTCCTTTTCCGCCGCAAGGTATTAGCAGCAATATCGATAGCTATGTAGATGGCGGAACACTTGGGCTGCAGAGCTGGCAGCAGCTCTACGATCCACGCAACAGGGGCATAACGAGACTACCTCCCTTAGAGACTGAATGCTGTGGCGGGAGCTGCCAGTGCCAGGCTTTGGGCGTGGAATGCAGGTGTGAGGAGAGCTGCTGCGGTTGCTGCACGTCGTGCAATTGCGAAGCAGAGGCGAATGGTAATCCGAGCTCGAGTGCAAGTGCAAGTGCAAGTACGAATACACTCACGCTACCAACTCAATCAAATAGTCTCAAATTGGACATACCAAAGGTTGACGCTCCTCCCAGCTGCTGCTCTAAGCCGGCGAAAAGCGAGAACAACGGGCAGCTGTCGCCCACGTCTCTGACAGCCGCTATATCACAGCCCGGTGGTCTCAAGATTCCCCAGCAGCTAGTGTCGCCGAACGTGGCTGCTAATCACTGGGTAAGTGTGGTGGATGCCAAGAAAACTGAGTGTCTGACAAAGCAAGTGCAGTTCCCCAAGTACATACCACACGACGAGAGTGATCCCACGCGTACTTTTATAGATTTTATCTAGGATTTTTGTACATAAAAGCATGTATCTATAATTAAACTCTCACGCAGCCGCAGCGAGGTAGGAGAAATGAACGACGAGAAAGCAGAACAAGCGGCGATTAAGATACAGGTGGGGTCACAAGCAGGGTCTCGAGATACTCTAAGCGCAACTATAGGCTGTTTTCAGGGGTCGCCTTGATAGGATCCAAGTGCAGCAGCAGCGATTGGCAGCAGCAACGAGATGGTCAGGTAGGTGAGGAATTTTGTGTGTGGTGTATCTGACGCATTCTTAGAAATTTTAACCGGTAAGCACATTGCATGTTGCTCTCTGTATCAGCACAGCTTATCGCCCGTTGCAGATCTCAAAATGAAGGAGGCAGTGCTGAGCCAGACGAGTGCACGGCGCAACAGCGCGACAGAACGTTTCCAAAGAGCTGGATTCTTCGCGTCGCGCCTGCACGATGGCCTGTCCTCGAGAGACCAATACCAAGACCAAGATCAAGACCCAAAACAAGTCTCTGCGAAAGTGCAAGAGATGCTTACGAAGAAAGAAGAGAACGGCGGTAAAGAAGGAGCGGCTGAGAAGGTCCTAAATCTTAAATTCATTTCTAAAGCCAAATCCAAGAAGAGGGATGTGGAAAGACGCCTGCAGGGACGCGTAGGTCCTGACCAGAAACCCACGCAGGCATTACAGGAAAAACAATCAAAGCGACTAGAAGAGCAGCACTGGCTCGAAATGATTGACACAAAACATCGTTATGGTGTTAATTTAAAATGCTACCATAAATTATGGTCGGTTTCAGGTACATCTGATAACTTTTTCCGGTGGTGAGTTGCGTGCCTTTTGGCGGACGGTGCTTGATGCTAACGTTTTCACCTGGTCTCAGGCTCGATTACGGTGAGGGCACCCACCTCGATCTCGATGAATGCCCGCGTGAGCGATTGGACAAAGAGCAGATCTTTTACTGCTCTGCTGAACAGCGCCTGAAGTGGGTTTAGAGTGGTTTTGAACGCGATTTAACACATAACAGCTACCTCGTAGTGCCTAATCCTTTGACAGGTCTGCTGCACTGGGCAAAAAATGGTGAAGCGGTGGATACAGCTCCGGACAGATGGCAGGATTCTGGAGATGGGTCTGGGATAATACCACTTCAGGAAGGCTTCGAGGGTGGGCAGTGTGAACAGTATCAGCAGCATGCACAAGATAACAGGTCGTCTATCAGCGAAGATAGCTCCGTGTGGACATCGTTTGACTCCCCCTCCAGCTCTGATGATGATGATGAGATTGCGCAGAGAGAGCGCGACGATGCATATGAACACGCCCATGACATGATTGATTTAGATGACAAGAAGGATGACAAAACTCACCATAAATACACAGCGCGTGGTATCATGGATAGGCTTCTGCGTAAAACTGTCGGAAAGAATACGTGGATATATGTAAGTGAAGATGAGTGTGTTTGAGAGTGGATCATGTCTGACGTGAACTGCGCAGGTGTCTGATATGCAGTGTGGGTGTTAGAATGCGCCATGGACCATCTAACCAGCCGGCAACCTCCCAGATAATATGTTTGTTGGGATCAAATCGACAGGGACTTTTCAGCACTCGTCCTTCCTCTCTGGCGGCCTTGTCTCAAGTGCGGGGTTGATTAGGGTGCGAAATGGTCAAATTTCAGCGCTTAGTCCGCTGAGTGGACATTACAGATCTTCCATAGTGAGTTGCGAGTGGGCGAGTGCTTAAATAAACCAAATTAACACACATTGCTTCACAGAATCACTTCAAAATTTTTCTCAATGAGATGGAAAAACAGGGCCTCAATCTCGATAAAGTCAAGGTGGGGAAGAGTGAAGTGATGCTGTGGGGATTGGAGAGGTATGGCAGTATCTCCAAAAATCACAGAGAGCGCAAGAGAAGCGCATCAATCAAAATCAGAGGCCTGGCTGAGAAGCTGCACATAACCGAAACTAGTGAGACGAGAGAAACTAACGATGAAAACAAGGCGCCGAGAGCAAGAGCGAGACAATAATATACCAAATACCAAGATAGTCTACAACTGATTAATGTATTCTTTATAATTGTACACTAGGTCAATCAATGTGTCGATACCAGCCAATATATTCATATCGGGCGTGTCAGCGTCTGTCAGTCTGGTATGAGCAAAGTCAATGAGTTTGACCATGGCAGCCTGTTCTTCGAGGAAGTCGTCTGAGTCGGCCTCATGAACGATGAGGATAGAGGAGCTGATAGAGCGGAAGGGCATGAGAGAGACGGCGTCACGTACAGAAAGGAGCTGAGAATGGATAGAGGAGACGACGAATTTGAGTTGTTTGATGGTGAGGGAGTGTGGTATGGGTATGAACCTCCTCAAAGCATCAGGGAGCTGTTGAGGGGTGAGAGATTTGCCGTACGCCTTATCGGTGACGTCATAATCCTCCTTAGCAGTATTCCAAACCTAGTGTCTTGATTTTAGAGAGGTAAGACAGGGAGAAGACACGCACCTTGAAGCCAGTGAAGCGGATGCCAGTGGCATGACTGGTGGTGTTGATGGAGGACTGCTCCATGCGCTGCTGCTTCTCAGGGGTGGCGTGGTCATCATAGAGCACCTTGCCTAGTTTGATATCGCATATGTTGGGTATGCTGAAGTAATCTGTGAGGTTTTCGAGGACAATAGCCTGGAATTGGAGTGAGAGTGTGTGTTTAGGTGGAACAGACGCACCTCTTTAGGCGCGTCTTCAGCGCTGGGAGGGTTGGGTGCGCTGTGGAGCTTCAACGCGCCGTAGAAGTGTGGAATGTGGTGGTAGATCGAGTGAGCGATGTTAACAGACTGGTAGAAATCGAGTTCAGTTGGGTTTGTAGTTTTTATCAGCATATCATCCTCGTCTAGTTCGATTGTATCTTTGTGTCCACCGACGACTTGCAAAGGTGATGACGGCATTTGAGGAAGCCGATAAAGATAAATTCCAGAAATCTGGATACTTTGGATAAATTTGATTATTTTATAAAATATTTGAATAGCAGCGCACTAACAGCTATATTACTCACTCAGATGCGAAACTCGCTCAGCCTTCTCGATAAATCTAAACGGCGGTTGTTCAGGGATGCTTTAAAGGAGGTTAATGATCAGCCTAAACATCTATCGCCCACGAATCACTCCGAAGATGCTTGGGATGGCGACGAGCATCCACACCACACAACACTCCGTATGCTAATCGACTCCCGTAAACCTCTCAGAGACGGCAGAAAGGATCATTATGGTGATTCAAAGCTCAAAACCGTACAGCAGCCACTATCCCCCACAGACAACCTGATCCCTTCAGACCCCAACTTCATGCCGTGGGATGCTGAGTTCGTGCAACCCTCCCATGCTTCACGCAGTAAACAGCCGTCTATCTACAGAGCCCGCAATCTCCAGTCGCAGGCGCGCCAGAAATTACAATCCCTTAACCCCGACTCCAAGACAAAGGCGTTGATTCGTGATACAAAGAAATCCAAAGACAGACAGCGTCGTCTGGTCAATGCGCGGGATGGCGCAATTGATTACTCGTTGACGGGCAGTCTCGACGACATACAGAACAACGAGCACCAACAATCGCAGTTCCGCCCTCGCCCTCAGTCTCTAGAGGGATGGCAGTCGCTTGTGGAGGTGCAGATTCAACGCGCTCAGCGGCAAGGTCAGTTTAACAATCTTCCAGGAAAAGGTGAACCGCTCGGGAGCGTGTCGGAAGGAAACCCCTTCATTGATCGCGAGGAGTTCCTCATGAATAGACTTATCAGTAGACAGGGCGCTGTGCCTGCGTTCGTCGAGTTACAGATGTTGATGGAGGGCGAGGTGACGTCATTGAGAAATTATCTGCGTGAGGAGTACACAAAGAGATGGAGGTATACTGGGCGCATAACAGCAAATGACTGCAAAAGCGACCATGCTCCTACGCATACACCCACGTACGTACCCCGCGATAGAGATTGGGAACAGCGTCAGCAATCGTATCACATGATTTTGTTGGATCGCGTGAACGGTGCGATCAAATCATATAACGCAATAGCACCACCATCTACTCGCAGAGGCTTGCTGCTGCTTGATAGTGAGCTTCAGCGCGCGAGAGAAGCTGCTGTGACGCCATCACCGCACCATCATCATCATCACACTCCGCCAGAACAGTCGCCGAGGAGACCGCATGGAAAAGCCAGCGCACTAATGGGAAAGCTTCGCGAAATATTCGGGGGTCTATAGCATATTTGTAACTACTTGTTTTCCATCCATTTCCTTGTTTCCCCAATACTATGACTGAAACTGAGCAAAAGCAGGGGGCGGCAGAAATGAGTCAGCCTACGGCCGAAACCAGCAATTCGCAGTCCATTAGCACGGATCAGGAACGCCACAATCACCAGGAATGTCAGGATCGCCAGGTTCCCCACGAGCAGGACAAGAACGAGGGATACTTCCAAACGAGTGTGTGGATACTGCGAATAATTAAGTTGGGCTAATTACATACCACAGCCTCCCCAAATGAACTTTCAGCACAGCAAGGAACGTCTTCGGCTTTTTTGACGCCGTCTAAAAGCTGGCGTGGTGATACTAATGTAAGTTAACGGCGACTGGCACTATGGCAATCTCTAATGGCAAAAAGATGCGTTTGGGCACACAGTCCCTCATACAGGTCATACAGGCATTCGCCCGCCATGCTGATGATGATAGCAATGACGATGATGATGAGGAGGTACTCGAGGATAAAGCACAAAACAATAGCGTGCTAAGTAAGTCGGGCGTTGTAAATGAAAATCAGTCTAACTCCGTCAAATAGACCATTACTCCTCACTGAACACAGTACATAACGACACACAACATCAAGAAGCTGAATCGTCTACTTCCACACCTGTGACAGGTACCCCTCACGAATCTGAAAAAGAGGATTCTGATAGCTCTGATAGCTCCGACGACACTGCACTTAAGAGCAAATCACAGTCATTGAAGAAAAAGTCCACACAGAGACGCAGAACATTGTCAAAGAAGCTGGCAGAGATCTTCAATTTGGAGGGTGAAGAGGAAATTCACGCAGAGTTTAGATCCTCTCTCCTCGGATCAAGCTACAGACCACTGCTAGAAGGTTTCTTATATTCAACAGACTCCTTCTTGTGTTTCTTTGCACACGTCCCCTCACCTGCGAGGGATAGTCTCGTTAAAAATGGCCCAATCAGTAAACGCACCCTCAGGACGAGACGTGTTATCAGATACTGGCTTACCCTGAAAAATGACGTATTGAGCTGGTTCGGCAGCGAAACGGACCCTTATTTCCCAGTCGGCAACATAGCGCTCAGGTACGCTATCAGCAGCGTCACTGTCAAGAATAGTGATAGGGAATTCGTTGTCGTCACTTCTGAACGCAAATTTAACTTCGTGGCTGATTCCAAGGTTGGTAGAAATGAGTGGGTCAAGATGATTAGAAAGGGTATCTTTAGATCACAGAACGAGTCTGGATCATTCAAGGTGGGTATAGCGGTTCCACTCTTCAACACTAACAAAGTCCAAGCTTGTCGTTCCATATGACCACATAATCAACGTTGAAAGATCGTCTAATCTGGAATTCGCTGATAGCGTAGCGGTCAGCTACATAAATAACGAGGATGGTGCAGATTGCTACTACTTTGATCACTTTAAAGACAGTCAATTTGCCAGTAACACATTGCGTCAGATATTAGATTCGTATAGACAGAATGTCCATCGCATATTGTCTAATGAGACTTTGACAGAATCTCCATCCAAGATGAAAGGAGAGGTCCTTGAAGGATCTGAAATGACAGCGAGACCGGCGTCTAGCGCACAGAGCGATCATACTTATCCGCCACATAACCGCAACCGCGATAGAAGTCGGTCATTAACCTCTGAAATTCCTTCATGGATCAAATCTGGTAGCTTGAAAGTTGGTAAAGCGGTATACAGTGCTCCACGCATGATTCCACACCCACACTTATCGACCATCTTACCTAAATTACCGAATTTACCATTTCTAAATAACAATAATAACAATGACGCTAATAGCAATAGTAATAAGCAACGTCAACAACCTCAACAGCCCCAACAGCTCCAACAACCTCAGCGACCTTTGCCTAATCCAGCTATCAGCGGTACTTTAATGAGAACCAATAGTAGAGTATGCGAAACATATGAAGAACCTTCGAATAGGAGCGCTCAAAGGTCGAGATCTAGAAGTAATTCTGCTGAGTCTGATGATGAGTTTGAAGATGTTGGTAGCGATTTCTCTGTTTTGGAGCACAGCGAAGGCACGGAGGATGTGCTTCGAGCCGAGGAAGATATCCAGCAAAAATTCAACGCTTTCTTTGCTTTATCCGAGGAAAGGATACTTGGTCATTTCAATTGTGCCTTGTTTAGAATGTATCCTGTGCCTGGTAAAGTTTACATCACGGACAATTATCTCTGCTTTAGATCATTACAGATGCTAGGCAAGACAAAGGTGGGTCAGATACGGAGTAAAATTGACAAACTGAGATATTTTAGATGATATTACCATTAAGTGATTTACAAGCTGTTCAACCTCACAAACCTCTTCGTTTCTCGTTCCATGGTCTCATCATGATTATACATCGTGAGTAATCTTTTGTCGTTTGTTAGCAGAATACTTAATCACGTCCAGGTCACGAGGAACTCTTCATTGAATTCACCACCGCTAACCGTCGTGACGCATGCGAGAAGCTACTCTCCACGCAGCTCGATAGGCTTGTAAAGAATCCAGCTCTTCGACACACTCAATCTTCAAAAGGTCTTAAAGAAGCTCAAATCATCGAGGATCTCTCGCTGTCATACAGACGCCCATCACAGACGGCGCCTGTGCCCGATGAAGATGGCTTATCAGCATCAACATCTGTAGTCTCGTTTCAGCCAACTAAGCGGCTCCGTATTACATGTCTCACGATCGGTAGTAGAGGTGACGTGCAACCGTACATAGCGTTGTGCAAGGGACTAATCAAAGAGGGACACGAATGCAGAATAGCGACGCATGGAGAATACAAAGAATGGGTCGAAGGATCTGGTATTGAGCATAGGGAAGTGGGTGGAGATCCTGCCGAGCTTATGCAAATCTGTGTTGAGAATGGTACATTTACGCTGGCATTTTTAAAGGAAGGTCTATCCAAGTTCAGAAACTGGCTTGACGAGCTACTGAGACGATCATGGGAGGCTTGTCAGGAGACAGACGTACTGATTGAGTCACCGTCAGCTATGGCTGGAATACACATAGCTGAAGCTCTCAAGATACCATACTTTAGAGCATTCACTATGACATGGACAAGAACAAGAGCTTATCCACATGCGTTCGCTGTACCCGAGCATCGAATGGGTGGATCATACAATTGGATGACTTACACGATATTTGATCAGGTCTTTTGGCGAGCTATCTCCGGACAAATTAATAGATGGAGAAGATCGACACTGGGGCTGAAAGGTACGAATTTGCAAAGATTGGCACAGCATAAGGTTCCATTCTTGTACTGCTTCTCTCCAACACTAGTACCCAAGCCGCTTGATTGGAATGAGTGGATCCATGTCACTGGTTACTGGTTTATGGACTCATTCAATACAAACAATGAAGAAAACAGGAAGGGATTGGAATCGGAGGATCACCAAGATATGCTCGAGTTCGTAGATGAAGGTCGAAGACTGTGTAAGAAGGTAGTCTATATTGGTTTTGGCTCGATTGTTGTTAGTGATCCGGACGAGATGACAAGAATTGTAGTGGAGGCTATTGAAAACGCTGGCGTCTATGCCATTCTTTCGAAAGGATGGTCGGATCGAATGCACACTGACAAGAAGAAAGAAGAACCTCAGCTACCAAAATGTATCTTCTCAATTAATACAGTCGACCATGCCAAGCTTTTCCCGCTGATAGATGCAGCTGTACACCATGGCGGTAGTGGTACGACAGGCGCCAGTTTAAGAGCAGGACTTCCAACGGTCATTAAGCCGTTCTTTGGTGACCAGTTCTTCAATGCTGATAGAGTCGAGGCTGCGAATCTGGGCGCGAGTGTTCGCAAGCTTACAGTAGACACACTGTCTAAAGCTCTCAAGGATGCAACCACGGACAAGAAGCAAATCGCGAATGCTAAGACTGTGGGTGAGAAGATAAGAAAGGAAGATGGCGTAGTAGGTATATCGCCTGGGTGTATATTTTTTTAGCTAATAAATCTTCAGGGTACAGCTATCAAATGTTTATACAGATATATGGACTACGCTCAGACAGTGGTTACAGCAAGAGCGAAAGAACACGACGACATACAAGACGACAGTAACATGGAAAATCACGATACTGATGACAACGATGACGATTGGACGCTGACATCTGAGAATATATCAGATGGCGAGATTCACGATTCTGTGGGCGTACTCTCATTAGCTTCGAACATAGGCAAGCGATCGCTGGGAGTTGGCAAAGATCTTCTTAGTAAGAAATCATGAACTGGATCTCCAAGCAAGGAATAATGAACTTGGATTAAATTTTTTCGGTGTACTTGTACTACAAATTCGCAACATTTACTTCTCAAACAAAAATGACTTAGACCGGCAAATCCACCCTTGAGGAAAAGAATTGCGACTGAGCTCAAATTGATTGAGCATCGGTATGTGTCCAGTCAGAGATAAAAGATGAGCTGAGAAAAGCCGGACCCGCTGCTTATGGATTGTGAGATGTAACAGTCTGCAATCTGTGCGGTAGGGTTGACTTCTGTAGCCCAATATACAAACAAACTTTATAATTATAATATATGTTATTTTGTGATTCTAATAAAGAACTTTGTACTTGACACTTTGCGTGGAGATTGTGCGACTTTGACCTGACATTGACCATCACTCCCGTGGGCATAAGCAGGAGGAGTAAAGAGTTGAATGAGATGCAATAATGACCAACCCAATGCAGTCAGTTCATCTATGACCTCGGCACGCCCGTGCACGAATATTAGCTTCGGTATGAATATAGGCTCATACGCGGCAGACTAAAGGCTTTTGAATAATATCTATATATCAAGGGTTTACTTGCACAAACAAAACAATCCACGCTCATTAAATCAACTCAACCAGACATAAGCGGAATATGTACAACGCTAAACGCGCATTTTCATTAGGAGCTCTATTTGCACTCGCAGCAACGACGGCAGCAGCCAATGGTGGTAGTTGCAGTGCAGCTACAGGTCTGACCTGTCCAACTGATATACCGTGTTGCTCAGGTGAGTGGGGGTGTTGTGATTGTGCGTATTTTAGCTGATTGCAACGCACTACAGAATTTGGTCATTGCGGTGACACTAATGCACACTGTCGCTTTGGGTGTGATCCACGCGTATCTGCTCAAGACGCTTGCGAGAACGTACCCATGTGTAAGAATCTCAATATCAACGCATTTGATAGACTTGCTTGGAAGGGTATTATGCAGAATCCAGATGAATACCATGGAGAAGCAGATGAATACGATTTCACTCTCGACAAAGGAGATATAGCTAGAGAAGATAACATGTTGACAATGATAATGACAGAGGATAATAAGGGTACGAAATTGAGCTCAACAAGATACATGCTTTACGGAGAGTTTAACGCTAGAATGAAAGTTACAGGAAACCAGGGCGTTATTTCTACTATGATCTTAATGTCTGACATTCATGATGAGATCGATTGGGAGTTTGTTGGTGCAAAAACTGGAGAAGGCCAGTCCAATTACTATTTCCAAGGTGAAACAGATTACACCAAGGGCGATACTCACGACTTCCCTCATCCTGATGAGCGGTTCCATGACTTTGGTTTAAATTGGACGGAAGAAAAACTCGAGTGGAAGATTGATGGTGTTGTAGTGCGAACACTCAATAAAGCTGACACTATGGGATGGGATAAGGTGCCACACTACCCAGCTTCACCTTCGAGATTACAATTTTCAGTCTGGCCATCTGGGATTGAGGATGTGTCACCGGGAAGCTATGAGTGGGGCGGTGGAGCTATTCACTGGGATGAAGGTAGGTAACTCTCCAAACTGATTGCTTCGCTAATGAAATGTCTATCAGGTCCATTCAAGGCTACGATTCAATCGGTATCAATCAAGTGCGCTGACTCTCCAACCAATGTAGGACCAGACGATGTGAGCTGGAAGTACACAATGAGTGAAGGCAATGCAACATCACTCGGACAAGCATCATTCCATCCAACTTCTGAGCCATACAAGGCAAGCAGCGGCGGGTTATCTCTCCACGTTTCATCACCTTTCACACTTATGGCCACACTCACATTCGCTTTGGTTTATTGTACTTTTTAGACTAAAAGAAACAATATTTATTAAAGAATTCACAATAAAACTTTTTGATAATCTAATCATCATCCCAGTGTCCTTGTTGTTGAGGTGGAGCCAAACCAGCAGCTTTCGACATGATGATACTGTCCACTCTAAGTACAGCGATAGCAGATTCAACGGCATACTTGATTGACCACCACTTGGAAGCCAAACTGTCCTTTATACCGTGTTGGAGTGTGTTTATTATACCTTCATCAGATACAGCATCAATGTCAATACCAAAATCTCTACCTTTATCTGTTGAGTGAGCCGAGAGAAGCTTGGCTAAAATTTCAGTTGAGTTGAGACCTGCGTTGTCAGACAAGGTGATTGGAACAATCTGGAGTGCTTCAGCGAATTTCTTGATAGCGTGTTGGTTGAGGCCGGGAGTTTTATCACCAAAATCTTCGATGATCTTGGATAATTCCATCTCAGAGCCACCAGCACCAGCAATGAATCTGTTATCCTTAGTGAGTAAGGTTTTGATAATGTTGACACCATCGTCAATAGCCCTCTCAATATCGTCGAGGTGATTAGCAGTAGCACCACGCAAGACGATAGTTGAAGTGCGAGTGAGTTGATCATTGTCCTGTCTAAAGACGGTAACTCTATCCCCACCGATTTCAGTAGTTTCCAAAACATCAACATAACCAGCTTCTTCAGCGGTAGGAGCGCCAAGTCTAGCTAATGGGGTAGCACCGACGACTCTACATAGTCTTCTGAGCTCAAATTTGGAGAGAACCTTGATAACGACGATATCAAGTCTGTTCAAGTAGTGTAAGGCGAGATCACCAACTTGAGAGCCAGCAACGACAACTTTGACGCCAGAGTCAGCGATTTCCTTCAAGACCTTTTCAATTTGTTGCTCTTCGCCTCTTGTAAAGTTCATCATTTCATCAGCGTTCTTGAGGAGAACGGTGCCCTTAGTCTCGGTTTGAGATATGTCAATGCCTGACGTGAAAACGGCGACCTTTGCTTTGGTTGCGTTGCGTGCAACGCCTTCTGGCTGTCTACCAAAGACCATACCTCTAAGAACGCGTGATTCGTAGAGGTTACCGCCCATAATCTTAACGACTCTAACGTTATCGATATTGAATTGGGAGAAATCTTTGGGCATGACGGTTGAGACAGCATCTGAGACCAAATCAGCGAGGAAGTCTTCGTTACCGAATTGTTTCGAGCCAAGGGAAGTCTTTATGGAGGTTGCTAAGGATTGCTTTGTGGGTGGGAGAGCCAGGTTTCCATTTGAGAGATCTGAGAGGGATTCAAGTGCTTTATTTCTAGCCAACTCGTATCCCTGAACAATCTCAGAAGGATGCAATCCCATTATCAATAAATTCTCAGCTTTCTTGAGTAATTCACCTGCTAAGATGAGTACCAGGTTTGATCCATCGCCGACCTGAGGAGTGTTAGGGTGATATAGGTCATGTACCAGTACAATTACCTCCTGCTCCTGCTGGTGAGATGCCATCACGATTAATTTCGCTGCTGGGTGAACAACTTCCAATTCCTCGACAATCGTAGCTGCGTCGTTTGTAACGAATAGCCTGTCGAGGTGGTTGATTATCAGCTTGTTCTTTCCTGTATAGCATTAGCCTATGTATATTATATCCCATACCTCCCCACCATTTGGTCCAAATGAAGTCCTAACGATCTCTGATAGCTCATTGACTGCCTGAATATTTCTAATTACCGCATCTTCTATTCCAGAAAGCTGCTTGCCACCTGGCTTAAACAAGTCTATTCCCTGTGATTTTGGTATTTTCAGGCTCATTGTGAGGTGTCTTCTTAACCCTTCCTCAGTGTGTGCATTCCCAGTGAATTTCTATCTAAAAATTATTTACAATCTTCTCCAATTTATTCTCTTATTCTCTGGTTTACTAGGCTGCGTGTACTTTCTACTCAACTCGCTAGACACTCTCTCCCACACCATCCTCTCTGTGTCTGGTATGTTGTTAGGAATAGCCGTGTCATCCGCACTCTCCCTCCAAGTCTCCCCCACTGCTCCCTCTATCCTCTCCTCCAAATCCCCCAGTCTTTCTTTTAGCGTTCTGTGCTCCTCTACGTACCCGTAAATCAACAGATATCCCAGCAATCCACCTGCCTCTTTGAGCACTCCCTCCACACGCTCAACTAATCTCTTTAGACTTGCCATGATGTACACCTCCTCGTTAACTGTCCCTCTCTTCCCACTCGCTTCCTTCATCGCAGCCTTTCTCTTGCTCTTCTTGCTGTTCTTCTTGGAAGCTCCCGTCATCGCGCTGCTTGCAAATGTCGAAGCTCGTTGAGTGTAACGCGTGAATTGCGTCACTGCCGTCGTAGCATCCGAAGCCACATCCACATTATCCAATGCGGGGTTGTTCTCGAGCTGTTCCTCCATGTAGAAAGCCTCAGGCTGGGCTTTCTTCGCCATACGCAACTCGCCCAGTCTCTCCATCTGTTTGGTGAGTTGACCGTCCATCTCCTCCGCCTCGTCCATGGCCGTTTCGTGCGCATTAATGAGAGATGGCTTGATGAAAGTGTTGATGAGGTTCAAGTGCTTCTTCAACACACACACGCGCACCGCCTCCGCATACTCCCCACCCTTGATATACTGATCGGCGGCAGCACGTGTATCGTCTGTATAATCGCACAGCACACGACCCGCTTCGCTAAACCGACGACGCTGGTTGAGATCTTCGGCAATACGGTAAGCAACGTCGGCGAGCTCGTCTGAGGTGCTACCATACTCCATCATCATCGCAAACAACTCCTGCCACGCGTGTGCCCGGTCATAAGCTCCCAAGGCCTTCTCGCGCAGGTCAGCAAGTCGATACGCGAGGGCTGCATCCCGATACTCGTTTTGCGTCGTTAGATGGTCCCCATATACCTCCAGCACCACCCTATGCGCTGTGCTATCCTCCTTGCTAAGCGAAAGCGCCTCTTTGTAAAGCGAGTGGTCTTGTGCGTACGTGATGAATGTCGACAATGCCGCTTCTTTCTCTTTCTCGTTGTCTGTATCGCTCATACTCCTGTATAGCGCGTACACATGCCCCATTGCACGCACGTGCCGGCCGAGGTGGTCATCGATGTGGAACCGCTGCTCAGCCTCACCCATACCCTGCAGATGGCGCAAGAAGGGAAGATACTCCTTAGGATCGCGCTGAGAATGCTGCGCCACCATCAACACTAGTTCGAAGTCATACATGCCAAGTGCACAGTCGAATAAGGTGCGCGAATCGACGAGGAAGATTATATACTTGACTCCCTCCTCAACCAGATCGGTTAGGTCTGAGTTATCGTGGACGCTGTCACCAGAGTTATCTCCCAGCTCCACTTCCATCTCCACCTCCCGCCTCACCTTCTGCTTCTGCAGCTCGTGCAGCAGATTGAGCGCAGCTTCGACATTTGGCGGTGTCATGCGGACGTAGGATGTCATAATCGTCTGCGTGTACGCCACTAAATCCCGCTTGAGCAGCTCTCCTCGCACTGCCGTGCAGATTTCGTTCACTTTGTTAGGGCGGTGGGGTGCGTGTGTGCTGTATAATATTGTGTCAGTCTATCTATTTCAAGATGTAAGAAAGATATACCACCCACCTCTTATCGCCCACATCCACTTCTCCCTTTTCCTGCTCCTGCTCCTGCTTCGCATACTGCGTCAGAGTGAGGTCCTCATCCCGCAACGCCGTCAGGAAGAGATTGAGGTGATCCTGGTGCTTGATCTGGTCCACAAACGCCGCAAGCCTGTCGAAGAAGAGGGAAGGCTGCAAATCGAAGAGGATGTTCATATCCACACGATGTTTCCGACATGCCACAAACGCATCGCCATACCGGCCCGCCTCAACATCGCGCCGCACGTTCTGAAGGACTAGCGGACGCGGAGCGATAGTCTCGAGATTGCCACGAGGCATCTGCAACACGAGCCGCATTGCACGTGGACACGCTAACACTACGCGCGACCCTCTCTCTACTCTCCTCTCCTCAACACCACCGCCTGCCTCACTCGCGCTGTGCAAGTCGACGAATATGGCCTTGTGCGCACTCGTGGTGCCTATAAGGAAATCGGGCGTGAGTGTGTACGAGAGGGCGTTAGTGGCGAGTGGGGTCATTCGCACACCGTCTACACTTCCCATAGACAGTTTGCCCGTGGGGGATAGCGCGACGACGCGCTCTGTGCCGCCGTGGTAGCTGACGTGCGGGCAGAACACTCCGAGCTCCACATCTAGTTCCGCGAGAGTAGGGGTGGGGGTGAGGGTAAGGGTGTGCAGACGCGCATTTGCATCCTGCAAAAGAGCAGTGTCAGACAGGCCAGGCACGAGTAGGGACCGATGCAATGGTACTGCCTCGCTGTGCACACTAGTGCGTGTGTAAACACCCTCCTTCGAATCCACACTCACATCCACCACGCCCAGCTCACCGCCGGCGACAGCGAGCGTGTGCTCGTCCACCCACGCGATCTGGCGCGCATGTGCGTCTGTCTGGTGAGTGCTCTGGTGTGTAGGTCTAGCGTGGCCATTTGCAGGCTCGTACCGCCACACCTCTACCCTGCCGCCTGGGAGGAGGAAGGCCAGTGACGAGTGTGCGAATGCCACGTGGACGGGTGTGCCGTTTGTTTGCACCTGATAGAGTGACATAGGTGGTGGGACATTGGCGATTCCGAGTGGAGTGAATTTGGTGTGATGTCCATCAACCACTCCCACCAAACCGAGGTCGTGCCTATCGTTGGGCGAGCTGTACACTGTCCATGACCATTCCAAATTCCTGTAGGAATCGGCGAGGATTATGGAAAGGTTGAGAGGGGATTCGTCGGAGAAGGAGAGCGCCTGTACACTGTTTGTATTTCCAGCGCTGCGGAGAGGCACCTCGCTCTTGAGATACCAGTACCAGTTGGCAGAGCTATACAGCTGGACGACATCCTCGTTATCGATGGACAGCCACACCGCCAGGACGACTCCGTCGCAGGACCACTCGAGTTCCTTGACGCGCACATCTTTCTTTCCCTCCAACGCACCCTGCACGATACCCTTTAAGGTAAACTCGCCATGTCTGAGGCCGTTGCGCTCGAAGAAAACAATATCAAGATGCTCATAGCCCTCGGCACAGCCTGGAGACTGTCCATATCGCATCACGGACGCCATCGTCGGAGCGCCAGGCCCCTTGCGCCAGGCTAGAGGATGCAGTAGCCCAGGAGCGAATTCAGAGGTAGATTGCAACTCGGCTGATGCGCGGCTATAGGTCCGTATCACGCGCGCTTCTACCTGCCCATCACCGCTTTCTTTGTCGAGGAGGTCGAGGGTAGATACAGCAAAAAAGGCTGAGTCGCCTCTCCAAGACACTCTAGGCTGAGAGTCGAGGGTGTGCTCGGTGTGCTCTGTCTGCTCTGATGTTACAAGTGATGGACCACCTGGCAGAGTCGCGGCTTGTTTACCAGCGCGGCCGTGGAATTGCGTGGATTTGGAACCCCACCCAACGTTCACATTCTTATCTTGGCCAAAGTCGCTGGATCTGAGCGGCAACTCTGCGAGGACATCAAAGTAGCCATTCGCGGTGAGGAGGAGGAGGTCGTCGTTGAGAGTGACGATGACGAGAAGCTCTTCGTCAGGGCTATAGCTTGCTGCTGTGATGCCTGGCTCGACAGTGCCAATGTGTTCGACGGGATATTCCAAGTCTTGGTGCAAATCGAAATCAGCCAATCGGATCAGCGAGATATCACCAGACCGAGATAGAATGCAGACGGATTGGGCATCCGGGAGATAAGCGAGCGAGATAAGCTGGGAGTCGGTGGTGGTCGGAGTCGGAGATGGACTATGGGAGATGGTTGCGAGATGCTGGGAGATGGCTGAGCGGGGGAAAAGATGGGACAACGGATACACACCTTGCAAACACCCAAATCGCTCCAACCAATCAGCGTGAATTCCGCCTTCTTCTCACAGCACCCGAATGTAACATCCAAATCTGGGCAGTAAGAAATCTGGCGCAGTGGATTGTGGTGATTTGAGTGGTTTGAATATTCCGAGAACTGCGTTAGAGATCTCATCTTTGAATTTAAATATTTGTGCTTGAGATGATGGCGGTATCCTTGAACAAGTTTAAGTAAATCAAATGGACACCAATTCCGAGGAATATTATAACGCATATTATCAGTGGTGGTTTTTGCAGCAGCAAGCGCAGGCTCAGGCGCAGGCAAACGCACAGCACGCACAACACACAGCCAGCGTCGGCGGATACAACGCTGGATACTACAGCTACATGAACAATCAGCAGTTCTATCCTTCTGCTTCCGGTGCAAACGCTGGCCCAAGTAGACAAAGTAGACAGTCCAAGCCAAAGAAGCAGCGGCAGCAGCCACAAGCACAACAGCCGCAACAACACCACTGCACCCAATGTACCCATTCGGGTACAAAGAAACAAGTAGAGTTACACATGATGGACAGACACCTCATTTATCCACCCGGCTTCCTCGAGAACGAGGAGCGTAAGAGAGCTTCGAAGCCTGCGAAGCCTATCGTGCCCGTCGAAGGTACAAATATCATGCTCGATACTCCAGAGGCTATAAATGACTGGATTGCTGAGCGTAAGAGTAGGTTTCCTTCTGCAGCAAATCTCGCTGAGAAGGAACGCGTCCGGGAGGATAAAAAGGCGCGCGGAGAGCTACCACTACATCCAAAGTTCGGTGGTAGCTTGAAGGGGAGCTCTAATCACAAAGCATCTCAAGCATTTCAACCGTCTCAAATACCAAAGAAACGTGTCATAGAGGAGGCTGACGACAACGACGGTGCTACCAATGATGCTGACGATGCTGACGATGCACCAGAAAGTGTCTCCTCAAAGATCCCTCCATCCCATCCACCAAAGCCTTCCCATCTCCTCTCACAGCCACGCCTTCATAAAAACCACACAGACAGCAAACCAAAGCACAAAAATCAATTCGAGCAGCCAAATCTCATGGCGAAGCTGTTCAACGATGAGATTAGGCAGAGTGTAAGCTACCTCTCACAAACGATACGCTTCCTCGTGGCCAATGACTTTTTGGACAATGTCGAGCTACAAGTAGGCCAAGCAGAGGCACCCAAGATGGTTGAGGAGATGGAGTAGCCTGCATGGCCTCATTTCAAATATCTCAATTGTGACTGGCTGAAACTGATTTGAGATATATGCAGAGTTGGAGATGCGAAAGCCACAGAGGATGCACAGCTATGTATTTATTTATTTATTTAAACTTTTCTTTGTGCGTGCGTTGTGTACGCTGTTTTGTGTGCGTTATTTCTACCAAAACCACCATGTTGAACCGCGTTCAAAAAAGTGTTCTAAGGTCTGCGAGATCGTTTGCATCGGTTTCAGAGCCACCAGTTAGGTTAGTGCGCTTTTATCCGCATCTCTATCCCGCTTACACTGTGGCGTTGCAGAGGATACGGCGGTTTGAAAGGTGAGAATGGCGTGAGGATTATGTGTAGGTGGCTGACGCGTGCTTTCCAATAGATCAAGATAGGTATGTGTACTTGTACGCTGCCCACTCTCATTCTAACTCCCCGCAAGAATCTTCACTAACTTGTACGACCGCCACGACTTCAGCCTCAAAGGCGCAATGAGTCGTGGTGACTGGCACAAGACGAAGGAAATTGTCTTGAAGGGTGACCAGTACCTTATCCAAGCCGTTAAAGACTCAGGACTTCGAGGCAGAGGTGGCGCTGGTTTCCCTTCAGGCTTGAAATGGTCCTTCATGAACAAGCCTGGCTGGGATAAAGATTCCAGACCTCGCTACTTGGTCGTCAACGCTGATGAAGGTGAACCAGGCACCTGCAAGGACAGAGAAATCATGCGTGGTGACCCACACAAACTCATTGAAGGCTGTTTGGTTGCCGGCAGAGCTATGAATGCCTCTGCTTCTTACATATACATCCGTGGTGAATTTTACCACGAGGCCGTCAGACTCCAGCAAGCCATCGACGAAGCTTACAAAGCTGGTTTGATAGGTGAAAACGCCTGCGGCTCTGGCTACAAGTTCGACGTCTTCATCCACCGTGGTGCCGGTGCATACATTTGCGGTGAAGAGACTGCGCTTATTGAATCTATCGAGGGCAAGCAGGGTAAGCCAAGGCTTAAGCCTCCATTCCCTGCCGATGTCGGTGTTTTCGGTTGTCCAACCACTGTCGCAAATGTAGAAACAGTGGCAGTTGTTCCAACCATTGTTAGAAGAGGTCCTTCTTGGTTTGACTCGTTCGGCAGAGACAGGAATTCAGGTACAAAATTGTTTGCCATTTCTGGACACGTCAACAACCCATGTGTCGTCGAAGAAGAGATGTCGGTGCCCCTGAAGGAACTCATCGAGAGACACTGCGGTGGTGTCAAGGGCGGTTGGCAGAACCTCCAGGGCATAGTACCTGGTGGTGCATCTGTGCCTGTCATCCCAAGAGATGTTTGTACCGACGTTCTCATGGATTTCGACTCTCTCAAGGATGCTCAAACATCCCTCGGTACTGGAGCAATCATCGTCATGGATCAGTCCACCGATATGGTCAAAGCTATTTCGAGATTCGCAAAGTTCTACAAACACGAGTCATGTGGACAATGCACACCATGCAGAGAGGGTACTTCGTGGATGTACAACATGATGAACAGATTCGAGAACGGCCAAGCTGCCAATAGGGAGATTGACATGTTGGTTGAATTATCCAAGCAGATTGAAGGTCACACCATCTGCGCACTCGGTGACGCCGCAGCGTGGCCAATCCAAGGTCTCGTTAGACACTTCAGACCACAGATGGAGCAGAGAATCAAAGAATTCCAGCGCGAGAATGGCGTCGTTATGTACGGTGGTAAGCTGCTCAAAGACCATAACCCAAACATTGCTATTCCTGATAACAGAGGTGCTTCTATTCCTCCACCAGCAGCTGCGTAATATGTACCACTATGATAATAAAATTCTCACTCTCACTTTATTTCAATGATACACTTTTTTCAATTCTCTCTGCTTAGTGCGTGCATAAAACGATAGTATATATGGTGCTTTGTATTAGTTTTTCCTGATGATGAAATCTGATTATGTTGTTAAGACGATAAATGTTATAAACTGCGTCCATCAATACTCCTTAAAGTATGAGGAGTCAAAGGAGGTGTTGAATTCACCGAAAGCGTTTCTTGACCAGCGTCGTGATTTGTAAATTACTAGTGTTTCTCAACTACGCTGAACCACCGGAGTATCTCTGGTACGTAGTCAATTGCGTTTTGAAGAACTCGTAAAGGGCTTCATTTAGTTGTCCCTGATGATACCGCAGTGGAGCTATCAAATAGCAAGCAGAAGATATGGATAGTCTGGACGATATGATAAATACATTGGTGGAGCGAAGCAAGTGGTGGAGAAAATATGTGTTTAGCTGCTTACGTATTTTCTACTCGGCTCACCAAGTATACCACCAGTGAGTACGCCGTGCCTGGTTCGTGCCGGGCAGAAGCAGCAATCATTGGCGTTGCATCGCATCCAGGAGGCTCGTGCAGAAGGGAAACAGATAGAGCGCGGGGGTGACATTCGGCGTGAGAGTCCGTCGGGCGTTGGGGAGTATGCAATTTTTATCGTTACTATCGAATGACGTATTGTTTGAAACTTCTGAGCCACAGCCACTACAACACACGCGAAAATGGTGAGTGGGGGTTGATCAGCGACGGAGGTGCAGTGGCTGAGCCAGCACGTCAGCAAGGAGTGAAAGTGAGTACAAGCGTGCAAGTCCACCAGTGCAAGTCCACGCTCACACCGAATCCAGGCGCTTATTGTCGATGCTTTCGGCACCACTGTCAACTGGCACCACACGGTGCACGCTGAGCTTTGTCGGCGCGCTAGTGCGCACGCAGACGCTGAGCGACTGGAAAGGGTGAACTGGGCGGCATTCCTCGCTGACTGGCGCGAGGCGTTCAAGAGGGGTGTAGCTGAGCACTCACGCGGTGTCGCACCCACACACTCCCACTTCCCCACGGTCGATACGTTCCATCGAAACGCACTCGACGCGCTCACGCACAAGTACGCCATCGATCATGTCTACACCCCGGCACAGCTCGACGACCTCTCTCTCATTTGGCACGATCTGGACGCTTGGCCTGACGCCGCGCATGGGATCGACCTTCTGAAACAGAAGTACGTCGTCGCCACGCTGAGCAACGGTCACTGCAGGCTGCTGGTGGATATGGCTAAACATGCCAACCTCCGTTGGGATTTCATCTGCGGGGCTGATATCCCCCGTGTTTATAAACCTCACCCGGAAACTTACTTGAGCATCGCTAGATGGCTCGGCTTACGCCCGGAGCAGTGCGCTATGGTTGCCGCACATGCAAATGATTGCAGAGGCGCTAGAGCTGTAGGCATGCGCACCGTGTACATTGCTCGCGAACAGGAGGAGGACGAGCCTGAGACGGTGCATCCGGAGGAATTTGACATCTTTCTCGACGGTCGTGTGCCTTTCTCTGACGTTCATCCCTCGACTCGTAATATTGGACTGGTTGAGTTGGCCAATAGACTCAATGTACAGCAGCAAGACGCCGAGTGGAAGAGTTGCAAAGGATTTTAGCGAGTGCAACGGCCAAAATTAAGCCTGAGTCTTTAGAGATAATGGAATCACATTGAATGCACATATACACACATATTACACCTTCCAGCGTCTCCTCTTTACGCGCGACTCATACCCCGATGCATCACTATCGGTTGGTACCAGCTGCGCGTGGCCTCCACCCCGCCCATTCGATGGCATGTTCATGCTCGAAGAAGTGTTAAGTGCTTCACCAGCATCGCCAAAATTAACTATCCCAAATTCGAGTGGCAGCTCTTTAAGAATATTCGCGTCGATCTGTATATTCTGCAGCCAGGGTGGTTTATTGGCTTGCTTCGTGTGCTCTTTCATTGGCGAGTCCGCCCCATTTGTTTTGGTTGAAGGTTCTTTTTCTTTTTCGAGAGTTGTATGAGACGGTTCACTTTGAGTGATCGTAGGTGTGGATGGTTCTGCCACTTCTGTTGGTTCTTGTGTAGGTGGTAATCTTGATGTTTGTTCAGACGGCTGTGTTGGTTGCTCTGGTTGCTCTGGTTGTGCGGACCCTGCAGAAATTACAGCAATTGATTCTGGTTGCTGCTGCTGCTGCTCTTCGTTTGCTTCTCCCGCTCCTGCCTCTTCCGGCCGCTGACGATCGCTCTGCTTTGGCTCAGCAGGCGTCTCCTCGACTTGCGGTTGCACTACCTCAGGTACTATTGGTGCAGCTTCACCATACTTTTTCTCCACCTGGACACCTTCCATTGCTTGAGCCTCAGTTGGCTCACTCGTGCTAGGCTGAAGAGGCGCTGCTGTTGATGCTGGCAGCTGCCCTTTCTGTCCTTCCTGCTCTGCTCCAGCACTAACGTCGTCCTTCTTCTCTTGGACTGGCACTATACCCGCGTCATCGTCATCAAGGCTTTCGCCCAGCGCCTGCTGATTCTTCGCCATCAGGGAGGACTCTGTAGCCACCTGAGTCCTTTCAATCAGCGACTTAAGAGCCCTTTCAACCAGCCTGCTTGTATTCTGCTTCCTATCCAAGTGCGCCAAAGGCGTCTGAGTCCTATGTGGAGTGGGATAGACGGCAGTACGATGGTAAGCATGTCTTGGAGGCAAACGCGGACCTATACCATACGGTGCGAGCTCGAGCATTTTATCCATAGCTTCCTGCTGCACCATGCGATACTCAGGATCCTGCTCATCGTCACTTGGCAAGAAATCCTCGGTTGGGTCCTTGAATTGATGCATTGTCGATATAGGCGTCGGGAGCAGTTTAGTCGATTTAATACCGCGGTTGCGCTCTGCTATCGGGTTCATTTCTGAGGCAGTCATACCGACGTCGCTGAAAGCTTCACTGACTTCATGCAGCGTCGCTTCAGTCCTGTAGGCATTTTCTGTGTATTGCATGGTCATTTTGGCAAGACTCTCTATGCCTGTTGCAGGTTAGGGGGTGTTTTAGAGAAGATAGGATGGCGAGACGCACAGAAGACGGCGTGTCGCTCAATCTCGATCATGGCATCTTCGGTGGCTCGCTCGAAGCCTGCGTGTTGGGCTTCGTGGATGATCGCCCGCCGTATCATCTGTGAGGCTGAGTGCGGGCTCACTTGCTCTTTATCTGCACCGCGGAGATTTACTGAGATAATATCGTGATCTTCCATCATATCTTCTTGGTATGTGGCATCTTCGTATGCTTCGTCGGCACCGTCGCCGCCGTCGCTGAATAGTTCATTGGCGAATTCGTCCATCGCGTGGTGGTGAAAGATAAAGAAGAGATTGCAGCGAATAGATAAAAATACAAGACATAATTAACCTGTATGAATAGGCGGTAGATCTGGCAGCCATCTCAGGCGGTATCCTTGTCCTTAGATGCTCCGTGTCGATGGCTTGTATGGCTAGGATTATCGTATTTGTTGAGATTGCAGTTGCTAGCGTGACGGTGCTCGTTGTCACTGCAATCTGACTCGTCCGACGACTCATCAAATCTCTTTGGCTTGTGGTAGATGCAGCAGACTGGAGATGCGTCAGATGCGTTGGAATAGCAGGAGATAACACGCACTCTTTGACTTTTTCTTCCCCATATGCTCATTATCTACTGTGCCTTGTTCCCACCTCACTCCTCCGCCTCGTTCCCGCTGTTCCCGCTGTTTTGGCTCATCTCCTCTCAATTTCAGCACCTGGCTTTGGTGTCGTTGCAGCTGTGTTCTGCTCTCTGTTCCTTCCACCGTCTCACTCCCTTGGCCTGTTTGGCTGCGTTCTGTTTCCATGATAATTGATGATGGCTGTTCACTCGCAGGAATGTCTTTGTCACCAAACGCCCATCTTCAGATGCCAGCGAGGAAGAAACCATCGAGGAACAACCTCAAGAGCGGTAGATCTCCGCGTATATCTCCATCTCCTAAGCCCGTCATCAACGAGCTCGATATCCATTTGGAAGCCAATGACGACGCAAAGAAGACAGCGCAACAATCTTCCGATCGCGGCTTCTTTGACATTTGGTACCACAAGGATAGATCTGCAATGATAATCTTGGTCATCTTGTGTGAGTTTCTTACGCTCGATTTCATCACCACACAGCTCATCGAGATATTAAGATCTCCTACAGGGCGTACCCACAGGATTAGCTTTTGGCAGTATCCCTTTTCTTCTCAAAGCGAAACTCAGCTACTCGCAAATTGGCTTCTTCTCGCTATCTACATACCCTTATTCACTCAAGCTATTCTGGTCACCCATCGTGGATGCTTGCTTTAATCCCAAATTGGGCAGACGCAAGAGCTGGATCGTACCCATCCAGTTTCTAGTCGGTGCAATGATGTACTGGATGTCCTTCTGGATCCAAGACAGTTTAGCGCAGGTGAGTGCGGTAATTTTACGCGTAATCAAAACTCAATTGCCCTTTAGGAGGTACCGGACGTCAATTTACTCACTTTCACCTTCTTCATGCTCATTTTCTTGGCTGCAACTCAAGACATTGCAGTAGACGGATGGGCATTAACCTTGCTCAGCAACGAAAATCTCTCCTTTGCATCTACAGCTCAGACTATTGGCTTGAATACGGGCTACTTTCTCTCTTTCACCGTCTTCTTGGCGTTGAATTCGATTGAATTCAGCAACAAATACTTTAGATCAACTCCTTTAGAAGTCCCTCTAGTTACTCTTGGGGGATACCTCCAATTCTTTGGTGCAGTATTCGTCCTGTTCACAGTCTGGCTTACGTTTTTCAAGAAAGAAGAGAATGTCATCACCGACGAGGATGAGATGGACATCAAGAAGGTGTACAGCCAAATGCTTTCTATTTTAAAGCTCAAACACGTCCAATCGTTTGTCATGATTCACCTCGTCGCTAAAATTGGTTTCCAAGCAAATGAAGCCGTCACTTCGCTCAAGTTGTTAGAGAAAGGGTTGAGCAAGGAGGACCTCGCTTTAGCAGTGCTTATAGATTTTCCTGTGCAGATCATTGGTGGCTGGCTAGCTGCGCAGTGGTCACAAGGTCGCAACCCACTCAAACCATGGCTAAGTGCATTCATCGGCAGACTAGTCTACGCCGTTGTTGCGATGCTAGCCATCAAGTTTATAGAACCACCAGTGACTGCGACGATATTCACATCGGTGATTGCAATGACACTCGTCGGTGGATTCATGTCTACTGTCCAATTCGTCGGCATATGCGCCTTCCACACCCAGATAGCGGATCCGCTGATTGGAGGAACGTACATGACCCTCCTCAACACAGTGTCGAATCTTGGTGGAACGTGGCCGCGCTATTTCGTTCTCAAGGCTGTCGATGGACTCAGTATCGCTACTTGTCACGTCCATGAAGAGAATGAGGACGTCATCGTCAAGGCAGAGGACTGCAGTTCTGAGCATGCCAAATCTGTGTGTTCGGATATCGGTGGAAAGTGTGTTGTTGAACGCGATGGCTACTTTGTCACCAGCACCATCTGTGTTGTGCTCGGGGCTGTAATTCTAGCCGCTTATATTTATCCTACAGCGCGTAAACTGCAGCGTGAGTTGAAGGATACGCCTATGGCTTCTACTAACATTCATTCTAGGTTTGCCTTTGTCTGCTTGGCGTATAAAAAGCAAATCAGCCAGTCATACTGTTTAGACATAATTTTAAGCCTCAAGTCTCGGTATAATGCGATAAACAATTTGTAAAATAATCTCAATTTCTTATCTCTAGTCTTAGCTTTCATCATCGAGGATTGCAGAGATGGTCGACGATGCGCGAAATACCGCTTTCCAGGCTGTGAGCGAGGCTATATACGTACTTTCGCCGCGCTCACACCCACGCTCAGCTCAAACCTGCCTGCGTCAGACTCAACTTCCTCGTAACGAAGCCGAATCTAACACCAAACGAGCCAGGACTGCTCTCAGCACTTGAAGAACTCTCAGATTCACTCAGCCTTAATTTAAGCACCACAAATAGCTCTCTCCAGCTCATACGCTACGTCTTCTTCCCAATAGCTGGCCTTCTCCGCCATATATCGCCCACAGAGCTCCCTGAGAAGGGATCTGTGGCTGTTATCAATGCTCTCAATTCTATATCCAAAGTTTGGGCCCTGGAAGGCGTGCCCACTGCTGAATGGGAGCAGTTGTGGATGCTGTCTGCGATGACACTAATCAACAGCATAAAAGGAGGCAAGTCAGAGGTGCAACTGCTTTCATGCGTTGAGTTGATTCACACTCTTAGTTTAAATCCTTCCCTCGATCACGCCTCTCTCCTCACAACGAAGCGCATGTCGATATTAGGATCACTTATTGCTCAATTACTCGATTTGGCTACATTGCACACATTTATCACTCTACGCACACGCTCCTTGCAGCTAGTAGGTGTGTATGTAGGCGAATACGCTTTCGATAAGCCTGACATCAACGCTGTTTTGTTGCCGGGCACAGCGAGCTCGATAACCAAGATCCTAAAAGGCGAAAACCATATCAATAGCGAGTTGGCAGTAGCAGCCTTGGAAACACTACGGCTGATTGTCATGTCGACTCTCAACGATGATCTATGTGCAGCACTTCAGCCGGTGCAGATTGCCGACTTGACTGAACTGGCAAATCGGATTGATTTGGAGAGTTTGGAGGTGAGAGGTAAGGTGGATGAAAGACATAGGAGGGATGAAGGGAGTATACCAGTAGCGTCATCTCTTTTCGCTCCACCTAGCACTACGAAGAAAGAGGAAGGGATACGCACACCTTCTTGGCTGCAGGGCACCGTGCACCAGATATGTCTCGTTCTCATCTCCACTTCGAAAGTGGTGAAGCACCAGTCCAGCAGGGTGAGGCGAGCTGTTGCAAAACTGTCAGCAGATCTGCTCGAATCGTGTATCGGTACTCTCGACAACTGTCACAGACTGCTTCTATCAAACCTTTTGATGCTTTCTGTAGACAGCCAGGCATCGAGTGAAGTGTCGTTGATCGCCAAAGAAGCACTCAGTCGACTTCTGTCGTTAGAGCCGCACCGCAAGATACTAGAATCACTTCTGAAGCAGCACGCGCGCGATGCGCTCATTGCAATCCCTTCAGCGATCAGATCGCGCGACAGTAGCGGCATACAAGCAACAACGGCGCAGATCGAAGCTGTAGCCGCTCTCACAATGCGCACGAGCCTGAGTGGGATTCCTATGGATGATATACTCGGTGCGCGCGGCGGAGTAGAGAAGTGGGCATGGGGGCTAATCGACTGCATTCCGTTCGCGACACCGCCCATCAGTGGGGAGAGCGTATCAGTAAATGCGAGCAGAAGTATACTGTGGAGTAGCACCCCTGATGCAGCTTTTGAAATCGGGGTCGACGGCTCTGATGATCCATGGTTCGGTTTCCCTGCTATGCCGTTCGAGAGCGTCGATAGTAAAGACGGGGAGTGTATACGCAGAGCGCTGGTAGCTCTCGGATGTGCGTTCGGGGATAGGGCGTCTCATTCGGTGGAATATTTCTTCAGCCTTGCTCAGCGTAATCTGCATTCTAGGGCTGCTGCGAGCGCTCTATGGCTGTGTTGTTGCATCTTGCAGGGGATGGCTCGAGCGCGGTCCTCTGTCGCAATGGCTCACAAGCTCGCCGTGAAGCTCGGCCGGAGCGTCGTTAAGTTCAGTCTCGAGGCTGAGCAATTAGATAGAATGGAAGGGGATCATGAAGTGAGCGAGGAGGTCGTACCCCATTCCGATACCAATCTCCCTTCTGAACACGTGCGCGGTCTCGATAAGGTGGAAACGCTGGCTGATAATTTCAAGTACACACCGCAATCGAACGCGAAATTGGAGAAAAGAGTGCGGGTGACGTTGATTACACTCATCACTTTGCGCATGATCGCTACCACTAGCTATGTTCTGGGCTATGAAGGTAGACCCCAGCTCAACCACACACTCTACTACGTTCTGTCGCGCTTGGATAGCCCCACTCTTACTGTCATGGAGCATAGCAGGAGCACGCTCGCTAGTGTCAGCTACTACTTCGGATACGCTAGCACGAGTGGCGCGATACTCGATAACGCAGACTACTTGCTCAATAGCGTTACATCATATCTAAATCCAGTCAGGCTAGATGTCGCAGCGCCGCGCGTGTTGATAGCTGCTATGAGACTGGTCGGTGCAGCGCTGATAAGCAAGTTACAGGGAGTGGTGGAGGATATATTCGAGAGTTTGGACGATTACCATGATATACCTCTGCTGGGAGAGGGACTGCTTGCCGTTCTGGACACGATTGTCAGCGTGATGTCCGACGATGCTGCCATCCTGCCCAGTACGGACGATGAGGTAGTGGGTGAACGTGAACGTGAGGTAGCAGTGGCTGATTCTCGGCCTGATTCTGCAGCTGAGCTGGAGGGGCTGAGTGATTGGCTTCGCGATCTCCACGCTGATCCACCTGAAGAGGGTGTGGAAGACTTCGGACCGACGCCACACCAAGCTTGGGATGAACTACGCGAACCGCACAACGTAGATCAGGAGCAAACGCCAGAAGATACACCCAAAGAACCACTCAATAGATCGCAGAGCATTTGTCTTAAGATTATGTCCAAGGCTTTGCACTTCCTCACTCACCAGTCAGCTTTCTTACGCGCTAGGACTGTCATGCTGATGGGAAATGCGGTAAGAGTGCTGATGCGCTCAGGTCACCATAGTGACGTGCTGCCTGTGGTGCACAGGGCATGGCCGTATATACTCCACCGCCTCCTATCCGAAAAAGCTGCCAAGAAAGGGGAAGAGTACGAAGAGAGTCCTCATGTTATAGCTACCGCTTTTGAGCTTATAAACGTGCTAGCTGTTGAGACGGGTGCGTTCATGAGTATGCGCATTGTGGAAGAAGCGTATCCACTGATTAGACGCACCATCGGATTTGAGGGGCTAAGGCGGGGGTTGAGTGGTGATGTAAATGGTAATGGTAGAGATATCAACACAGTAAGCAACGCAAAGAGCACGGATAATGGAATAGAATATTACCAAAACACAACCCCAGCTAAGCGCGCGCATAAGGCTCTAGTGGACGCAATGAGGAGTGTGGTGCAGGAGATAGCTGTTGCGGACGAGCTGGTTTGGCAGCTCAGTGCTGACTTTACAGCCCTCTTACACCACCCCTTGCTGAAGGACGACATTGTCTCACTGTATGAAGCGCTCTCAGTGCGCAATGTCGATATTGTTTGGCTGTGTATGAAGGATGTCGGGAACTCAGCAGTCGCACTGAGGGTGCTGGAAGGATGTTGAAGGGGCTTTGAAAATTTTTAGTCATGCGCCTTTCGTTTTCCTCTTATCACCACTTCTCTCGGAAAGTCAGACACTCTGACATATAAAACAATGAAGGAAACTTTTACTTATAAAAGAATAAATGATTTACCCATCCAGTTGGATATCCATGTCCCAGCCTCAGCTACACAGTCGAAGCCCGTCCCTGTGCTCGTATGGTATCATGGTGGGTGGTTAGAGTGGGAGTAAGGTCTCAGGCTAACAAAGCAGGCGGCGGCTTATTGCAGGTGGGTAAATCTGAATGGGTTGAAAAGACCTAACAATCGCATTTCAGGGCAGCAGACAGCGCTACGCGCCCCATTTCGACAGGCTGGCGAGCGAGTTCAACACTGCGTTTATAAGTGTGGACTACCGACTAGCGCCGCAGACGGGGTTCCACGAAATCTTGGCTGATGTAGGGCAGTCAGTCGCATTCATAATAGAGCAGCTGCCCAGCCGCGTCGGCCACACCATCGACGTCAGCCGGTGGGGTGTGTGTGGCTCGTCTGCCGGTGGTTGGCTGAGTTTATTGGTGGGACTGGGCGTCGCTAATGGAAAACATGTGCCGTATGTCGTTTGCGCATGATTGGAGTTCCCAGCTGACGTATCGCGTGTTTAGGAAGGTCTGCACAGCTATATACCCCATCACCAACACTCTAGCGCCATTCGTAGGTTTTTGATATTGCCCGCCACCTGCTCACTTGCTGCACAGTGGACTACGCCACAGGGGAAGGCGGCATGGGAGAACGAGCCTGTGCCATTTGATAGCGTGAAAAAGTACCTCAATGGAGATGCACCAGCTGTCGCAGAGAATGCGGCGGAGTCGAGCAGATCTAGAAGTGGGTGCTATGTGCTCCAAATACCCTCACCCCTGCTGACAGGACTAAGTGTACGCGTGGATGGTGCAATCAGGCACTCTCAACCAGCTGCTCTTCGGTGATAGTTATAGCGCGGAAGAAGTATCTCAATACACTATTACTGATATCCTTAAACGTAGAAAGTTGGAGGATATTCCACCGATATACATCACTCACGGTACTGTGGACACAGCAGTGCCTTTCGCGCAGGCTGTAGAGGTGGTAGAAGCGCTGCAGAAGAAGGGTGCAAATGTTGCGTTTGATATCGTCCCCGACAAGGACCACGGGTGGGATGAAAAAGAGGAGGGTGAAACGATGGATAGGCTTTATGCTTTCGTGGGAGAGCATTTGTGAAATTGTCAAGAAACTGCTGATTTTCAGAAACTATGCATTTTACGTTGAGATTATTTAGCAAGATGTGTGTGTTTAAGGTATCGTTGAAATGAGAGATTGTCTCTATTGGTGGGTGAGTGAGTGAAGCAATAGAATAAACGAAATACCCACAACAGTTAAGACCCAAAGTCTTCAAAGCCTTATAAGCTGCCATTTCCTTGGCAACTTTCTTCTTGGAAGCTTTACCTGTGGTAGTGAGAGGGAATTTAGATTTCACAGCGAGGGGAGTGCTATTATGTGCGCGTTCGTCGAGGGTGAGGTTAAGGGAAGCAGACCAGTAGTTGTGAGAGTTATTGAGATCATTCACACCGCCCGACTCAGTCCACGCCGCGACGACGTGATGTTTTTCCATCATCTGGTTGAGGTAGCCCATGCTGCCCATGCGAGGAGCCTCGCGCACTTCCTTTTCGCGATTGGTGATAGCAGCGCTGTACATATCTGCGTAAGGCCTACAAAGCGGCTCAATCCACTGCTTGACGGCGATAAGACCGGCGCTTTCGTCACCTTGCTGGTCAAAGACAGAGGCTACGTACGCCTCAAATGTATCGCAAAGAACCATGGGTGAGAGTCGCACAGGCAGTTGGGGCATCTGAGGTGGTAGAATGAGATGCTGGTCGAAGTTGTACAGCTTCGCCCAGCTCGATAGTCTGCCTCTGTTGACTAGCTTGCTGCGTATTTCTCTGGTAGCATGATGGTAAGACAGTGCCACATTCTGGCTCAAAAACTCACGTTAATCCGTCAGGACGAAGGTGTGGATACCATTTTCTCAGCAATAGAGCCACTACCATGCCGATGATGCTGTCACCAACAAACTCACTCACTTCGTTGTCGTAAACGGGTACAAATGACGCTACATTCCCCTGCCTACTATCGCCCATGACACCATTGGTGATGGTGTGCATACCATAACTTTTTCTGAGATTATCGGTGCCAGCGTTGAAATTGGCTACAAAGTCGGCGCAGGTTCTGTGAGTAAAAGTGAGGTTATATAGGTCGCGACAGAGAGGTGGCAGCGGAGGAGGGTAATTCTCAGGGAGAATAGGAGTATCGATGTCGATAGGAGATTCAAACGTTTGGTCGTGAGTGCTAGTGCTAGTGTCGTTGGTGTCGTTGGTGTCGTTGGTATCGTTGCCATAAGAATTGAAATTATCATCACTACTGCTAACACACTCAATATCGCTATCACTGTCAATCTCAATAACCTCTGGTCTATCGTGGTTATTATGGTTATCATCATCATCGCTAATCTCCTTAATTGAAGCCGAGATTGGTGCCGAACGCTTCTTGGCTAGTTGGAATTTCTTGGTTTTGTAAGGCACTTGCGCTAGCAGCGGCCTCTTGAGTCCAATGTGCATATTGGCGGTGTGAGTGGTGTGGGTGAAAGAGAGGAGTATAATGTAATGTTACTAGAGAATACAAATAATATCCATTTAAGCATTCTTCTGCGCTGCTTTGCCTGATTCCTCCTGCAAAGTTGAGCAAGTTAGATAAAATGATATATAAGCGTATGTGCGACTGACTTGAGCGGCTGCACTGACTTGACCAGGCTTATCGCCTGTGATAGCCGCCTTTACGCCCTGAACTCTACCAGCAGCCTGGTCATACATACCAGTTGCTGTGTCTTTGATTTGAGCTGCCTGGTGTTTTTATATCAGTAAGAATTCTGAATGAATCGATAGAGGAACCTTCTGCTCAGCTTCACCATCGACGTGCTCTTTCTGTCCACTCTTCTTCCATTCCTCACTCCCAGTCACTGTCCCAACAGATTCAACGACGTTTCCTGGTATTTGATGTGAAACCTGGGTGATGCGATTGGCGCGAGTGTAGTGACTTACCTTTAACGCTGTGGTACATTCCAGTTGATTTATTTGGCGAAGACATGCTCTTTTAGGATTTTCAACGTTTTTGATTCTAACTAAGAGTACTGACGAGGACTGTCTTCGGGATCAATTTTGAATGATGTCATATCTGATATATCGTACAAAT
The DNA here is from genome assembly GCF_000400465.1 of Wallemia ichthyophaga EXF-994. Classification (NCBI taxonomy): domain Eukaryota; kingdom Fungi; phylum Basidiomycota; class Wallemiomycetes; order Wallemiales; family Wallemiaceae; genus Wallemia; species Wallemia ichthyophaga. The sequence continues at coordinate 90,449 of NW_008806285.1, read as the reverse complement.
CACCGCCTAGGGGTTTCTAGTTGTAGTCTGTAGTAAGCGACACCCTGTGATTAGCAAAAGGAGTTAGTAGATAGACATATATCCCGACACACACTACTTACACTCTCCGTCCACTTCACCACAGCCTTCTTCTGTACGAGAGCTATAAGGCATTTGTTTACCTTGGCTTGAGGTAGATCTGGATGTTTGACGATATCTGGTGTACGAATACCATTACCTTGAGGAGTAGTACATTGATGCTTCATAAGTGCATGTAGGACACTAGACATGGCATTTCTTAAGGCTGGTTGTGAACCTCTGTATTCTAAAGGCAGTGAATCTATAACGCTATCGACAAACGCCTCCCTTTTCTTACGTAGCTGTACACTGACAACTTTTGGCTTTGGTTTGAGTGGTTCTGGCGAGGGTTCTGGTTCATGTGCTTGTGTTTCGTCTGCGGGATTTGAATGATTTGAATGAGATTCTTGTGGGACTACTTGTGTATCGACAGGTGTAGGTTCTCTGGGTTCTCTGGGTGCCATTGACTGTTGTAATTGCGCTGTGAGTTCATTTACCCGGGCAAATGATTCATCTGTAGGCGCTTCAGGCCAGTTGATACAATAAGCATTCAACTTCAATGACCACAGCAAACTACCAAAGCCGTGATTGAACTGTGATAAGGCATCGTCTAACTCGACTAGCTGCTGTGTGCTGCTTATAATTCCATCCAACTCATCAGATAAGTCTGTCAGCGCTGGTGTAAGGAATTCCAGTGGATGGTGATCTTTGCTAGTAATATTCAAGCTGCTGCTATTATTTGAATGCTTGAGCGCTCCACTGCTAACTCTCCTTAACGGTGTTTTGATGGACATGTTGGTGGTTCTACGCGTCGACGCGTCAACAAGCCCAGACGCGTCTTAACCCACAACCACCATGTCGTTAGATACTCTAATCGACGCCTTCACCGATTCGCAGAAATCCCTATCAAATCACAAATCAAATCAAATCAAGTTGCGTAAATTCCACCTGCAACTCCTTAGAGATGCTGATCAATCTGGCTACACTGCCTTCGTGAAGGCTTTTATTGGCTCACTCACCCGTATAATGCAATTCCCAAAGTCTAAATCTTACGCTGACAGGGTCATTGCTTTTGCAACCACTTATCTCTCGTACGCATCTGCCAAGGATCACGAGGAGAGACATCCCAACGGCGACAACGACGACAGCAACGACGACGACGACCATCTCCTCGAATCTCCCTCCTCCGTCCTCTCTTCCGACATCCTGCGCCATCTCTTAAAAGGCTTCTCTGCCAAAGACAAATACGTCAGATTTCGCTGTGTGCAGATCTCCAACCTGATTATAAGCCTACTAGGCGCTATGGATGAAGACTTGTTCGATTCTCTCTTGGATTCTCTTCTCGAGAGGATGAACGATAAGGAGACAAACATCCGCCAACAAGCCACTCTTGCTCTGTGCAAACTACAAGCTTCAGACGATGACAGTGGTGCTATAGCCAAATCTCTCAATTCTGCAATCACATCTGATCCAACTGTCGCCGTAAGAAGAGTCGCTCTCATAAACGTTTTCCCCACTCCCCTCACAATCCCCGCCCTCCTCACACGCGCCAGAGACATCGATCCTGTCACCCGCAAGTCTGTTTTCGAAGGCTCCCAGCTTAGTGATGCTTTGAAAGATGTCCGCAGTATCCGCCTGAGCCCGCGCGAAAACCTCATTCGCGCTGGCCTCGGAGACCGTGATCCAATCGTCCAAAAGGCCTGTGCCGGTCTGTTATCGACGTGGGTAGACAGAGCCGACAACAATCTCCAGCTGGTGGGTCGTGTGGTGTGCATAAGCAGAGTCACTCCCAGCTAACAATAAACTTTCTACTCAGTTTCTAGAATATTTCGACGTAATAGACTCACGCGTTGCAGAAGATGCACTGCTCGCTCTCTTCACACACCGGCCTGACATATTCCACGCGGTGCAGCTAGACGAGGGTGCGTGGAGTGCGCTAACGCCAGAGCACGCGCTCCTAGCGCGCGTCTACGTAGACCACTGTGTAGCGTATGAGGACTATGCGAAGCTAGAGATGCTTCCCGTAGTGACAGCTATGGCGTTCCACATGCAAAGTGCGTACAACGCGGTCGTAGCGCTAGCGCAGCCCGACGACGACAGCGACGAGCACACAGATCGGCTAGTAAATGCGAATTTTGTGCTAGGTGAGCTACTCAAACTAGCCATCAACCTCGACTATGCAGACGAGATGGGTCGGCGGAAGGTGTTTACGCTCGTACGCGCCCTCCTCAGCTCACCCACCCTCCCCGAGCAGCTGGTCCCTATTGCGCTCGACATCCTCGCTAAGCTGTCCGCATCAGAGCGCGATTTTCTACTTCTCTCTGTCGAACTCATCTCGGAGCTGCGTGACTTGCGCATTGCAGAGGAAGACGAGGAGGACGAGGTGGGCGATGGGGCTTCGACAATAGCAACGCCCGCTAAACCGCGTCCTGCCACTGCGCGCATTCTTAATGACGCGGAACTTGCACATAACGGTGAACTCGACCTGCGTAGTTTGGCAGTAGTGATAGGCATGCTCGAGCGCGTCAACAGCTCCCTTATCGAAAATAGCGCTCTGGGCGGTATACTTCCCGATCTCGTTATCCCCTCGGTCAAGTCGAAAGACGCGGCTATCCGCGAGCGCGGCCTGCACGCACTCGGGCTTGTCTGCCTACTAGCTGACACACTCGCTATTGGCAGCTTCCAGATGTTCATGAACCAGGCTGAAACCGCACCCGAGCCACTCAATATGCATTCGCTCAAGGTCGTCATCGACCTGCTCATGACGCACGACGTGTCCCTCTTTGCGGACAAGGGCGGTCTTGGTGTGAGTGGAAAACAGTGCGTGCAGATAAGCCACCCCCTCTAACAAAACCCAGCTCGAGTACATCAACCACTTCCTTCTGCGCACCCTCGACGGTCACACCGCCGAATATCAGGCCGTTTCTTGCGAGGGTGTGTCGAAACTGATGCTGTCGGGCATGATAACGGATGCGAGTGTGAGTTTGACATGGAGTTGAAGTGTGACCATCCTCACTAACGCCCTCCTTTCAGCTGTTGCGCGGACTGCTGTATGTATACTTCAGTCCGGAAGTCGGTGACAACCAAGCTCTGCGGCAGTGTCTGTCGTACTTCTTCCCCGTCTACGCCTACAGCTCAGCACACAACCAGACAAGGCTCGCCGAGATAGCGCTTATCGCCATAGGCGACCACTGGGATCGTGATAGTGACGAGCAAGCGGTGGTGACTGTGGCGCAAGTAGCGACGCTCTTGTCGGAATGGACGGATCCGCGCCACCTTGTTGGGATAACGGGTGAAGCCAACTCACCTGAATCAGCTACAAATGCACACCCCCACTCCCTCCTCCAGCAGAGGCTCGCGTTCGACACTCTCAAGGAGCTATTCGAAGTGGAGGTGAAAGAGGACCGGAAGGCCCTAGTGCAATTCCTTATGAAACTGTACATACCTGGACATACACCCTTGAAGGATATCTGGCTTACGTGTAAGCTGGCCGAGACAGTGCAGGAGCAGCGTCCACTGGCTGATGCATTGTCGCGTAATGCCCTAGCTCGCTTCCTGACCACCCTTCACAAGCAGTTCAAGGCCCTGGGAGATATCGATACCTCCGACGTTGAGTACCACGAGTATCGGGAGAGCCTCAATGACGTGTATAAACAAGCGGGCATCTTCCAGGTCGAGGACGCAACACCGGTGAAGAAGGCACCCCGCACTAAAACGGCTCCCACCCCGCGCGCTGCCTCTAAATACGGTGATAGGTATACACCCGGTTACAGGAAGACGGAGAAACAACAACCTAAACGCAAAGGTAGCCAGCATAGCTTATCGCAAAGCGTTAAAGGTCGCTCGAAAAGCACGAAGAAATCTTATAGCAGTAGCGACGAGAGCGAGCCAGGCATCATCAGTGAGGAGGATAGCAGGGCCAGCGATAGCGACGATACGGCGAGCGCGGGTAAAGGCAGTCCTATTGCTAAACCTAAATATAAACCTAAACCTAGAGATAAAGGTGGGCACAAGAAAGTTGACGCTCCTTCGCCGTCAAAACGCACTCGCAACCAGCCTGCCAGATCTAGGAGTCAGAGTAAAGCTATCGACTTTAGCGACAGCAATGACGATGAACCCGCGGCTGACGACTCAGAGGATGAAGTTGCCAGCGTGCTTTAGAGGATTTGCTCTAGATGTTTTATCTTCTCTTTCCAAGTCTCGTTCCATGTACTAATACACACAAGCCGTAAATCTCAATAACAGCAGTCGAGTGAAATATAAAGTAAATCAGTAAAACATAGGTGAAGAAGTCGTTACAAGCGTAAGTACAAAGCGTGAATGCGTGGATGCGTTAATGCATCAAAGCAATTAGAAGCAATCTACGCAAACTCTCTTTTCGTATCACCCTTGTTCTCGCGAGCTGCACCTTCAGCCTGCTTGCTCTTGTCACCAGTGACGGCACCGCCGATGTTCTGTGCCTTGCCAGCAACATTGTCGACGGCACCCTCTCCATACTGCTTGGCAGTTGCAGCCTTTTTCTCGGCTTCGCCGGAGGCATGTTGTTGGGTGCCGCTGTGTTTGAGCGATTCGTTACCGAGGAGGTTGCCTGGAGTGGTGTGAGTATGTCCTTTTGTGTGCTAACGCAACAGTCCCCCACTCACCCGCTTGTTCCTTAACAGAACCCATCGTTGAGTCGTAGTTTGCGTTCATTTTGCTTGGTTCTGATGACATGTCTGCGTGTCAAGTAAGTATCGGATGAGTGGCGTAGCTGCACGAATTGGTGGTGTAGATCAATCATGTATTATAATGTTTAATCACCACCAATTCCATCAATTACAAACTTACTATGGAGGTTGTTGTTCGAGAGAAAGAAAAGCGGGCTTTTATATTGATGTAATGAAAATTATCACGTGCAAAGTGGCCAACTTTGTTGAGATGCTATTCAACGAGATGGATTGATCTGTGGCATTAAAGGCTTTGCTCTGTTTAAAATCCTTTTTGACTTGATGCAGCTTGTAGTACATTCTAGTTACTTTTCTGTGTCTTGGAAATCGAAGACGACATGGCAAAGACACAAACATGCTTGAGGTAACTTCTACGGCGATCAATACATTACAACGCCTCTAATTATTCATTTCGATTTCCTCTGCATCAGTCGATGCGCAGATAGCGTCGATCGTACAAGTCGCTCTAACCTTTGAGTACTTGGGAGTATTCTACTATAACATTAATCAAGCATCCGCATCTAATAATTTAAGCGACACTTTCTGTAGCGTTAACACCGCGACACAGCTGGATTCATTAGCCCGTGTGATATAAATCAGGAGCAAGAACAGTCATCACAAAGTATTGTAGTTATCATTATGTGCGTATATTAGCGTTTTCAGTGCGTTCATTACATAACTAATAGGTATGGAGAGCTACACGGAAATTTAAGCGAAGTCTCTCTTGGTTTCGCCCTTTTCTTCACGAGCAGCACCTTCAGCCTGCTTCTCCTTGTCACCAGTGACAGCGCCACCGACGTTCTGAGCATTTGTTAGCAGGTATCGAAAAGCATGAAACACCAACACACCTTCATCTTGCCTGCAGCTGAGTCGACCATGCCTTCGCCGTATTGCTTGGCTTCAGCCTCCTTTCTCTCGGCTTCACCTTTGGCATGTTGCTCTTTACCGGCCTTGGAGTAGTCTTCAGAACCAACGGCGTTGCCCAAGGATTCCTTGGCAGTGCCGACGGTTGAGTTCCATTGTGCGTTGGTCTTGCTTGGGTCGGATGACATGTTGAGTTTTTGAGTGTATGAAATAGACTTTAATATATTCCACCTTTTATACGCTAGACATGGAGTAATATTGCGTCATCGATCAATTACACCTTCGAGTGGGATACTCCTACGGTACTCCAAAATTCATCACTGATAAGTTTCAGCGGCGGTACGAGTCCCATCTCCGCGGCGTTGTGGGAGTTGCGCGTCTTTGCTGGGTGGTCACGCGGCGAAGATTCGTCCAACATCACATACGTCATATGCATCATAGCCAATTCCGCTCGGCAGGTGCGATAAGCGGATAAGGAGGAGTGATGAAATGGCAATGCAATGCGTGCTGTTGCGCAGACGTGCACCGCTGCCGGTGCTTACTCAGCGGAGCAGATATTCCGAAGAAGCAGATATTTCGAGAAGAATGCTTACTAAACAGGGAAGAACTTCACCCTGCACACCACACATCACACAACCACCATGGCCACTATGAAATCAGTTGTGATAGACACGCCGAACGACGTTGCGAACAGCAGCTCTGATCTCAAGATCCAGGTCACGCCGCAACCCGCTCTCAGCGCGACACAGGTGCTTGTCAAAGTCGTTGCGTTCGGCGTGAACCGCATGGATCTGCTCCAAGCAAAGGGTATGTATCCGCTGCCGCCGCAGGCGCCCAAGACGCTCGGTGTGGAGTTCTCGGGCGTAGTAGTCGACGCGAACCAGAGTGCTGAGTGGAAAATCGACGACGAGGTGTTTGGCTTAGCTTATGGCGGGGCATATGCCGAGTATATAGCCGTCGACGCGCACATGATCCTGCGCAAACCAACCCACCTCACGCACGTCCAGTGTGCGGCTATCTGCGAGAATTACCTCACTGCGCACCAGGCTCTGTCGACCATAGGACGTATCAAGGCGGGCGACGATGTGCTCATACATGCCGGCGCGAGCGGTGTGGGCATGGCTGCTATTCAGCTGGCCAGACATTACGGCGCTAGGCGTGTCTTCGCTACGGCTGGATCAGACGCTAAGATAGACGCTGTCAAAGGTCTCCCAATGGGCGCTACACATGGCATCAACTACCGCACGCAGAGCTTCGATAAAGAGGTGCTGGCTCACACTGATAACAAAGGCGTCGACGTCATCGTCGATATGGTCGGTCAGTCTTACTTGAACGCCAACATTAACGCTGCCGGTAAAGATGCACGCATCGTCCTCCTTGGCGTTATGTCTGGTATGGTCGCCAGCGAGGTTAATGTAGGACCTATTATCTTCAAGAGACTCTGCATACAGGGCAGCACGCTCAGATCTAGGAGCGCAGAGTATCAGGGAGACCTCCTTAACGACTTCAGAAAGGCAGCTCTCGACAAAGTCGGCAAGGACCTCGAGTTGAGAATACACAGCGTGTTCAGCTGGAAACAGATCGCACTGGCGCATGACTGCATGGCGGCTAACGAGAACACGGGCAAGATTGTCGTGACTGTAGACTAGAGTGACTAAAGCGACTAAATTGATAAAACGCTTAAATTAACTTATTCATCCTCCATGACGTCGTTTGCGATAGTGTCCCAGTGCAACAATGGGAGCAGTCGATGGAGGCGAGGCGATGGGCTAGACGCGGCGAATGCTGCGATACCTGAGTGCAACATACACTGTGAATACGACCAAGAGGAGTTTGTGGTGCGTATAAAGCAGAATGGAAGAATAGTGGCGACAATAGCCCACACTATCACTGAGGAAGGAGAGCTGTACATGCGGCAGCACCTACTCAGACAGACTGTGCACTCGTACTCTGTCGCCGTGGGTGCTGTATGTGGCCAAGGCAATGGCAGTGGGGAGGTGTTGTCGCTGCAGCTGCAGCCAGACGGAATCGGAGACGAAAAAGTGAAACTACATTGCATTGGAAACGAGATACGCACACCTGATCATAACGTAGTTGCACTGTACTGCGAACGCAGAACTAGGCTGGGATTGCACTTGCACACCTACTTGCAGACATCGCAGCAATGCTACGTTCTCCCTGCTTTTATTCTGCTCGTTGCCGCGCGTATTTTCACCCGCGTCGTCTGGTGCAAGCGCCTCGACGGGCTGGCCGAGCGGCACGATCTCATGCAGTACGACAAGCGGCTGGGGATGGTGGTGAATGAGCAGGCACCAAGTAGGTGAGGGGTTTAGCGTGATGTCAAACTGACGTGCAGCAGATAGTTTCTAAGAGCATTAAGGTTACATGAAAAGCTAGAGTATAGGTAACGTTACGTTGCATTTGCATTGCAGTGATATGTGTTGTGTGACTAGCGACAATCGACTAGCCGCAGCCATGATCATCCACCAGCTGCTCCGGCAGGGTTGAAGATCATACCCTGAGACTTATGATATTGAGTGAGATCGTACCGCTTAGCCAGACCATCAAGATTCCTGCTCCACACGCAGCAGTGTTTAGCCTGGTTAGCGATGATAAGAACGAATGAGGTAATCGGGGAAACCCTACTATCGTCGAGGATGGATATCTGATGCTTAACGCGATTACCTGCAAGTTGTCCTCTAAACAAACTACCGCGCCTGCTCTCAAACACTGCATACGGGTGCAGCGCGCCTTGTGATCTGATCTGTTTGATGTGATGAGACAGAAAAATTTCACACTTAACTCCCACTCACCCTGCCCCCGACGTAACTGACGGGGGGCATTTTCCCACATGCGAGCTCTAGTGGACTCTTGTTAGACAGGCGAATGTTGGCATCGCTTGGGAGGATGTCCAGCTCCTGCTCCACGAGGTCATCACGTTTACTACACGATAGAGGTAAGCGCGTGATAGACAAGTGCAGCACTGCTATTTCTTCGTTGTTCTGCAGTATATCCACTCGCATCGTATCGATCGTATCGCTCAGCATCGGCGTGGCGTGTACGCTCATTTGTATATCAGGAGCGTATGCAGTGAACGGATCGAAAGCGCTAGATGAGGACGTATATATGTTGACTGAAGGTGCTGTTTTCAGCGTGCTGCTGCTGCTGCCGCTGCTGCTAGCGCTTCTACTTATTTTGTTTTCTTAGTGGCGACTGTTTCAGGCGAACCAGGTGATAATGTCCAGGATGAATAAATGAAAATATTACAATGTTTTAGGTAAGGTTGGGTGTTTGAGTAAGACACACAACGCACAACGCTCGCACATGACTTATCATACGATAGCTATGCTTGCCGCGACAATGACCAAGGCAGCGAGTGAGATAGGGAGGGTATTCGAAACAGCAGAAGAGTGATTGCCAGAGGTAACATTAGCGCCACGGCCCGCTCCACCGCTGCTCACTTTACCACCACCGCTGCTTACTCTACCACCACCGCCTCCTTTACCACCACCACCTTTCCTTCTCTCCAAAGAAGGAGTTGCGAGTATATTCTGCATATCCGCATCCACATCACCCTCTACTGGCTCATCTGTGCTTCTCTTGCTTCTCTTAGAGTATTGGGTGCTGATTGGGCTAGTAGGCAGCATGTTTGGTTGGCGACTAATGAGGTACAACGGAGCCAACTCGGAGCCGTCAAAGTCGTAGAGCTGGAGAGCCTTTATATTCTTAACGGGATCATCGAATGGGAGGTATTTAACGAAAGTGTGGTTGAAACTGGTTGTGCTGAGTATGTTGCTGCTCGCTGCACATGGATCCTCAACTTGAACGCGACCATCTGCAGAGAAAGGAGTAGTCTTAATACCTTGCATATCCTCATGATCGTAAAACTCATATCTACCGTGCTGCCAAGTGAGGACTGCTTGTATGCATTGTGGATGAGTTGCGTTTGATCTGAACTTGTAAGAAGCTTCCTCATAGTAGCCATCTTCAGTAAACGAGTAGCTCGTTCCTGTGGTGTTTGGGATATTGAAGCTGTACTCTTGTGGCGTACAGAATCCTTCACCTGTCTGTACACCGCCAGAACCAGACGACCAGGTACCGTAGATATCCTCTTCTGCCGCGTATGCTGGTGCGAATAGTGCCACTGCTGCTGCTGCTGCTGCTGCTCCCAATAATTTCATATCGCGTATTTTTAGTGTCGACGGCTCAGAAACAGAACGTAAGCGCACCTAAAAAGGGTTTTGGAATTTGAATTAAAATGAAAATAATAAAAACCTAAAATGGAATATATCGTGCGAAATAGTTTATGGTAGCTTATAATAGCTTATGAGAATCTATAACAATTGAGATTTGAAAAACTCCACAAAGTGCACGTCCTCTTTCATGTCCAAATTGAGATCGTCCAACTTGTTTCTCGAAAGCTGGCAGTCTTTTGGACGACTGACAGCAGCTGCACCTTGAGGCTCTTGAGTATCAGCGATTAATCCATTTCTTGGAATTCCCAGTATATCCGCAAAGATACATGCCATTTCATATTTCGTATAACCTTCTGTTGAAGTGTAATGGATAATAGGAGTGATATTGTCGGCACTAGCAACCCATTTTGACAAGGCATTCAACGCTTGAGCAACATTCTCAACGTGGGTTGGGAAACGCTTCGACAAATGCTCAAACTTCTTTGGAGCGTTCAAACTATCTTTAACGCCATCAATGAGTACCGTCACAGCGCTCTCCTTGTTGTTCTCTACTTTGCCATAAAGAACAGGGACTCTGACGACGATTGACCTTTGATTATTCTCATGCACTGCCTTCTCGCCAGCCAGCTTAGTCTTGCCGTAGAGATTGAGTGGGTTTGGTGTGTCAGTGACCTCATATGGCGGTTTAGTGCCGTCGAAGCTGAGTGATTTTAATTGAGCAATTGAGTGGATACCGACAAATACCCCCACTTACACGTAATCAGTGGATATATAGATGAGTGCTGCCTTTACACTCCTCGCTAAACCAGCCACGTTTGCTGAAACAGCCACGTTGAGGTGCTCCGTCGCTGCAGGATCATTCGCTGCGACATCTGGACGCCTTTCAGCAGCGGCGTGGATGATTACATCTGGTGAGTGATGCTCTACGACACCCTTCAACTCGTCGTGATTTGTGATATCGCATTTGATAACACCTTCACCAACTCTACTATAACCCAATCCTAATACTTGGACAGAGCTGTCCGCGCGGAGGTTGTGCATAATTGCTCTGCCTAGCAAACCTGTTGCGCCTGTAACGAGTACTTTGATCATGATGCGATGATGAATGACGTATTCCAAGATATTTGATATTCATCGCGTCATTCACTTTGTAAAAATTTTCACTTTAAAGTAAGAAATGTATTTGAATAAAATGAATTGTTAGACGAGTTTCTCAACATCTTTAGCTATTTCACTTGGCTTAGACATGGATGAGTATCTATTGACGACATTTCCCTGCTTATCGATGAGGAATTTCTCAAAGTTCCACTTGATTCTGCCCATCATAAGCTGTGGCTTCTTTTCTTTAAGCCATCTGAAAACCTCATTCGTATTATCACCATTGACGTCTGATTTCTTGAAAAGCTGGAACGAAACACCGTGATTGATCTTACAGAAGTTGTCAATATCGCTGTCACTGCCTGGCTCTTGTCCACCGAACTGATTGCAAGGGAATCCAAGGCTATTTGCGTCGTGCGTCGTTAGCGGGGATTGACAACGACGACGTCACACCACTCACACTACCAATCCCCTGTCTTTGTAAGCGTTGTGCAATTCTTCAAGTCCCGTGTACTGTGGCGTGAAGCCGCATTTGCCTGGTGTGTACCACGCTTAGAACCGTGTGATATAACCGGTGACATTAACTCACTCGCTGTGTTCACAATAAGCACGACCTTATCCTTTAAACTATCAAACTTGTATTCTTCGCCGTTTGGTTTCTCTGCGCTGAGATTGTAGAATTCAGAATTTGACATGATTGTGTGGGAACTAGGGGTCGTGGGATGCGAGAAATGAATAAAAGTCCGTGGAATATATTTGTTCATATGTCGTATTTGGCGTGTGTGCCATGAAATTACAGAGATTGCTGCAAATCCCTCTCTAAACATCTTGTTACGTAAGATAAACCAAGAAGCGTAAGCTTGATTCTTCGAAAGCCTAAGTTGGGTTCCGGGGCGGGTGATTCTTAAATTTAACATTGAAAGCAGGATCAATGAGCTTATCTATTATAGTGGGAGAGGTGAATTTTTCTCCAAAGTGACCTTGTTTTAGTTGGTCCCAGAAGCAGCGGACAAAGCCTATTAGAATATCTATAAGCGCGTCTATTAATACAATGTATGCTGTTAGTAAATATAGAAGTACAAGTACATGTCAACCTTAATGCGACGTATCGCTGTCTGTGTTTTTGTGAGTGTGTATTTCAGTGAAAATATTTGGGTAGGTATCCGTATTAGTTGTGTGAGTTGTATGTGTTGTATGTGTCGTGTGTGTCGTGTGTGTCGTACTCGAGCTACTTGAGCTACACCTACTACTGCCACCGCCTAAACACCTTGAATCAGCATTGTCAAGCCGCCGTTTATCAACCCAGCCATTGACATCCCCACATTCATCACTCCCACTACTCCGAACATTTAGACTCCCATTGAAAGTTAAATTCCCGTCGAATTCATGCCGCTCAGTTCCCCGTGGTCGACTAGCGCTGACAGAGAGGAAGGAGGGGCGTCTCTGTCTATTCCGCGACTTTCTAAGCCCGAAGCAAGTCATAATAGCGTTGAAGGTGTCTGGTTGAATAAAGAACAAGAGGAAAGCCCAGAAACCGGTCAAACCGAAAGCGAGGGTGGGGCCATCGCTGAAACTCCCCCAAGCGTCGTTAAGCGTACCGCTTAGTACAACCACCGTAGTGAGTGAGTAGACGAGGAAGAGAAGTATGCGACAACCGAGGACAACGTCGATTGATGTTTTCACGTACACCAAACCGTGCTGACTTGAACGGAGTTTGATGAGGAGAATAGCGGTGAGTATTGCCAGCACCAGTATCAGACACATTAGTGCCAGAGTGAGGTTGGTAACGACTTTATTCAACACACTACCATTGTAGTCACAGAAATAGGGCGTTCGGATGACTAAATCTGGGTGTGGAATAGTGCGTGCTAAATAAGCGATGAAGAATGGCATACTCAACACCCAAGGAACTAAAATCAAGATAGTGTCTGAGATCTTGGATAAAATTTTAGCGAGGCGAGTACTGAGAGCGGTGTTAACGCTTATGAAAAGCCTAAAGACGACAGTAAGGGTTGTGCAGGTGTTGGCTAGCATTCCTGTCATTCTGTGTGGAAATGTTTAGCGAGATTACCGAAATCACCCGAGTGGACTAACCCACCTGATACTGGAGTTAATGATGCGTATTGAAGGGGGGATTTGGTGGGTTTGGGAAGTGAGGTGACCGGTGTACAATAGAATAGCATCTATCCACAGCGTAAAGCTGAATATCAAGTAGAAGTTGATAATAACCCCGTTGTGATGTATGGAGCGGGAAATGATGGTGAGGAGGAGTAAGAAGAGGTGTCCAACACTACCTGAAATCTGTACAACGTAATAAGTTAGTAGGTAATCCAAAGATGCTATTTCATCGAGATTGTACTGCCGTGTCATGCAAGAAGACCGAGAATTGGGCAGCCGATAAATTAAAATACATATTTAAAATATATATTTAAAATATTTTACCTTGTACAATTAAATAATCAAATTTTAAATGAATAATCTCACGCCTTGATCGATTCCGCTGGTTCAAACACTACGACCAACAAAACAAGAAAGATGTCAGCACCAGCAGCAGTACCACCATCCTGGAAGGTATTATATATATTTTATACTTATCTACCCCACTCACACTCCCCAAGGATCTCGGCAAATCAGCCAACGACCTCCTCAGCAAGGATTTCCCAATCAACGGCACTCAATTAGAAGTAAAGACCAAGACCCCTTCAAATGTCTCTTTCAAGGTTTCTGGTCTCCGTGACTCAAAATCTGCAAACATCAACGGCGACATTGAAGGCAAATACGTTGATGCTTCCAAAGGCGTCATCTTCACTCAAGCGTGGACCACCTCAAATGTCCTCAAATCTCAATTAGAATTAGAGAACAACATCGCAAAGGGCCTTAAGCTCGACATTCAATCTTCTCTCCTTCCTCAAGGCGGTGGTAAGTCTGCACTCGCAGGCGCCATTTTCAAGCAACCAGGTCTCCACGGCCGCGCCTTCTTGGATGTTTTCAAGGGTCCTACTTTCACCCTCGACTCGGTCGTCGGCAAGGACGGTTTACTCGCTGGTGCCGAGACTTCTTACTCGGTTCAAGACGGCAAGATCAGCAAATACGCTGCTGCTGTTGGTTACTCGGCCCCTGAGTATGCTGTCACCCTCCACGGTCTCAACAACCTCAACGTCTTCGCCGCTTCTTACTACCACAGAGTCAGCCGCGACGTCGAAGCTGGCGCCAAGGCCATCTACGACACCAAGATTGGTCCTTCCAACGTCAACCTCGAAGTCGGCGCTAAGACTTACCTCGACAACGCTGCCTTTGTCAAGAGCAAGATTAACAACGCTGGTATCCTCGCCCTCGGCTACACTCAAGCTCTCCGTCCAGGCGTTAAGGCCTCTTTCGGTCTCGCTCTCGACACCCAACGCCTCAACGACACTTCGGCTGGTCCTTCAGCTCACAAGATCGGCGCTGCATTCACTTTCGAGTCTTAAAATTTGAGATTATTATCAATCACCAATTTCATGTCATGATCATATCCTATAAATGATGTTCTTTTGAATAGCTCTTTATCGTGTCTCTTACAAGTTCCCCTGCTAATGGCCCGTCTAGTGCTTGTAAATTGGATCCACCTTGTACATGTCCGTCTTGACATTGGTGTCCACCTTTTCATCTCCAAAAACACTACCGACATTGTACATCTTGCTCTTGACAGGTATCTCAAAGCCATCATTCTTGTCGCTCAGACTGAGGTACTCAATTGCCTGTGAAGGTGCAATGTCGGTGACAGAAGGCGCCTTACCTGCCTTGCCAGCGTTACCCTCTTTACCCTTCTCCTTCTTCTCCCTCTTATCTCTCTTGGGCTGCGCAGCCTGCTTAGCTTGCGCCTTCTCATCACCCTTGCTAATAGTCGATGCCACCCTGCCGTCTGGGATTTTTATCAGTTCGTATGTGCCATCTTCCTTGACAGCATCCACAATAAAGTAACCCTTTCTCTCGAACTGGAAGCGATCGCCTTTGTTGAGTGACTTGATGTTAGAATCGGTGACAGCATCCGTGACGAATTCTGTGACAGGAGTGAGGAAATCGTCTAAGTTGTCGCTTTCCTCCAAACGAGGTTTGTTGATGAGATAATCGTAGTCCATCAGCTTAACGCCAACGAAATCATTCTTAGCGGACAACCACGTCACCTTCTTCTTAGTCTTCTTAAAGTCACCCTCCAAGTGCAGATCGAGGGTGAGTCCAGTGACCATTCCCTCACTATTTACCTCCTTCGCCTTAACGAAAGCGTTACCCCAGGCCATCATGGTGATTTCTTCGCCATCGGCGAACGACTGTGCGTCTTCCTGGTCCATGTAAACCTCGTTAGAGAAAGCAACCTTCTTCGTACCGAGATCATTGTTCTTAGCATGGCGAGGAAGCTCCTTGTATTCGATAGACGATGGGGCGCCATTCACAACAGCCTTTACGAGATGCTTTTTCTCGCAAGCTGTGAAACGTGGAATGACGGGATCAATACGCTGCTTATTCATAGACCAGATCTGGTCCCATTGGAGGTTGACGACGCTCTGTGATGGACCCTGTAGAAGGATGAATTCGCGCAGTGTATCGACAGTCATACCTCTGCGCAAAATACCCCTAACAGTAGCGAAGCGAGGGTCATCCCAACCTTTCACACTACCAGCTTCAACGAGTTTACCCAGTTTGCGCTTAGAAAGTAGAGTGTAGGTGAAGTTCATTCTTCCAAAGTCCCAAATTTCAGCTCTGCGCATGGAGAGCGTATCGACGATCCAGTTGTACAGTGGATTACGCTCGTGGTATTCGTTCGAACGAAGTGCATGGGTCACACCCTCCACGGAATCTATTATCGGCATGCAGAAGTCGTAGAGTGGGTATACCTTCCACTGCTTACCCGTGCGGTGGTGGTCAGCGTGTGGCACCACTCTGTAGATGTTAGGATCACGCATCGTGCCTATATCGCTTGCATAGTTGATCTTAGCGCGAAGGACCCAGCGGTTGCCTTCTTCTGTACCCTTGCTCATCTCCTCAAAATGCTTGAGTACCTCATCGACTGGCATATCGCGGTGCTTTGAAGGCTGGCGGTTGAATCTCTGTGCTTTGAGCTCCTCTGCAGGTGTGTCGTCTGCGTATGCCTTACCGAGTTTGATAAGCTCGATAGCCTTGTCGTAGAGGAGTTGAAAGTAGTCGGAAGTGAAGGTAACCAGCTTAGATGTGATACCCATCATTTTGAGATCTTCTAAAATCACGTCTTGGTACTCTGTGTCCTCTTTGACAGGGTTGGTGTCATCGAGTCTGATGCGCAGCGTGCCATTGTACATCTTGGCAAAGTAGTCGTTGAGCATAGCTGCCTTTACGTGACCAATGTGCAAGTATCCAGAGGGTTCTGGTGGGAAACGAGTGACAACCTTGCCTTGCTCTGCGTTCTTCAAACCCATACTGAAACCACCAGAGGCCGTCTTGGTAGACGCCTTCTTAGACTTGGCTGCTGCGTGGGCTTGCAACGCTGGCTGAGCGAGAGTGTCGAAGAAGGAAAGGAATCTGACAACATTTTGGTGCTGATTCTTCTTGAGAATGCCGAGAGCGAGTGATGAGGCTTAGAAGCACATTTAGCGACGTGCCACGACTACCTAACCGCACTCACACTTGATTGAACTCCAAATAGCAAAATCAGCAACAGTTGGTGCGTATCCAACGAGGAACGCATGGAGAAAGAGAATATCATCGAGCTTGTTGAGTGATTGCGTCAGCTGAGGGAATGATTGCTTGGACATAGCCGCTGCGTCGCTGACATAAGCCTCGACTAAGCCCTTGTCCTCCGACTGGCCTGAGATGTTACCAGCGTGGGCCAAGACTGAAAGAATAGTGTGGAGATCAGTGACTTGGGCGCCATCTGCGGATTTGAAGGTAGCCGCTTTGGCGTCGTCGCTGAAATCCGTGTGTACATCTACATGGGAGTACTCGAATGGGGAGCACGCAGGATCAGCGTTTGTGGATAGATAATGGGCTATACCGATAGCACCATATGGAACATCCTTCGTTGCTGTTGGAATTATCAATTCAAATGACATTTTTTGGTCTTCGATCTTCTTGAATGCAGCGCAGCCAGATATTGCTCAGTAAAAAGACAAATAAATCTGTGAAAATTCTTTCTTTTGGCTACGGCGTCAATCTTGGTACATTGGGTGATCGCGGTTTGTTCACCTTCCCGCACGCGTACTTCACGTTGAAGATTCTCCCGCCGTCCAAAACACACGCACTCATACAAACTAAACTGAGTTCTCTGCCATTCGCACACAACGACTTTGGTCTGAGGTTTTGGTTGTACCTCGATGCTATTGGTCGGCAGGATGGATACGGCTTGAAGCGGATGAATGTGGCGGAGTTGCCTCTGGTCGTAATCACGCCCATAGCTTTCACTTCAAAGAAGGCTGTAGTGAGGAATAGACTGCGCAAGCGGATTCGTAATTGTATCACTTCCGTTGTACAGCAGTCTATGGTTACTGCTCGCGGTGGAGCAGACGATCTTATTCTCAGAGGTACGTGGGGTTCTTCGGTTATTCCAGCTACTTACTCACTCGCTCGCTCCCACACAGATTGGACTTACGTCTTCTATCCATCCATCGTCCTCGAGAATGGCGATGTCCACTCAAATGATATCGATAGGGCTATGATTAACGTCCTGAAGCATGCTAGGAATGTTGGGCTAAACAACACTTTAGCCGTGTACAAGGAGAACGATGTCGATATCGATAACATGGATGACGTCGATTGATAAGACGTACGCGTAAATTCCTTACCTCTTTCATTCTTCCTCTTTTTAATTAGCCCTCTACGCGCTCACCTTCCTTTTCCGGTCATTCGAGCTAAAATTTTAGGCTAACTTTCCTAACCGGGCGAATCAGAGCGGTTGACCAAGTTCAGTGAGGACCTACACAAAACTCTCAACCAACACTATACACCCTGAGAGCTGGTTTCTCAGTCCTTCTGCCCACAAGTTTACTCACTAATCATCCTCTTGTTTCACCTTATTCGCCTGGTTGCGACGCAAATAAGCACACTACGCATTACACACTACACACGCTACATAATGCCAGCTATATATTTGGACTACACAAAGCCACACGCGCAACAACAGCCTACACCCCATCTCGCTGATCTCGGCTGGTTCGAGCAGATGCAGATGCAGTTTCAACTACCAAAACAAGAGTCGATGTTTAGACACTGGGAGAATCCGTCTCTGCCTATTGCCGGGGTTAACATGGTTCCTCGCGGAGTTTTGAATGAGACAATCGCCAGTGGCAGCAGTAGCAATGAGGATGACGATGTGATGCCCCCATCCATTCGTGTCAGAGATTTCGATGCAAACAAAGACAAAAAATTGGCCATAGACGGCATGAAAGTGCTGCCAATAACAATCTCAGTATTCGTTTTCGCCGTGCTGCTCATCGCCTTTGTCTCGCTCATCAAGTGCTACAGACGCAGGCAAAAGGCCAAGAGCGAAGCGATGGAAGTGGAGGACGAAACAGTCGGTAGCTCGTCAAAGACCTCGCTGTCGTCCGGTAGTTCTTTCGACGATATTAAAGCGATGGAAAATAAGCACACCAAGGACATGAAAGATATCCAACCAATCCATCCAGCCGTCCTCGACAAATATACTACCGCTCCCACCAAGATAACAAATTTGAGACAACTCCAGGCCATGCAGAAGGAGTCGCAGAGACAAGCACCAACAATGCGTCAATGGACACCGGGTAGCTCTCCTATTGCACCACCAGTTAAACCGTGGACTAATCACTTACCTATCAAGGACAAGCGCTCTCCTAAACAGAGCAGTCCATATCCGATAGTAAAAGATAACGAATTGCCGGCTATCCCACAAGATGCTTTCACATCTCCCAACTTTGCCTCACATTACGCTTACTACTCCAGTCCGCGTGCAGGTGTGGGTAGAAAAGGTCGCACTTCAACTAGGCGTTGATTGGTTCTTTTGACTTGATCCAAAGTATCACTATCGTTAATTTATTTCTACATTGTCAACCATACATACAAAATATCACAATTTACTTTTGCTGTGTCTCTACCTCTTTTTGAAGCTGCTCAACGCGCTTCACTGTGTCGTCAATCCTCTCGAACTGGTAGGGAAATCTAGCGTTGTAGAGGAAAGGGCGCAAGTCGAAGCGGTTGTCATCTGGTGAGTAGCTTTCCTAGAAATGGAGTCAGTTGGGAAGCCGTCGAACCACACCAACTCACAGCATGGTACGACGGCGTCAATGTCGTCATCTTGTGTCTGTTGCGCGAATACTCGAACCAGAACTTCTTCACCTTCTCGGCGATCTTTGCGTGTCCAATTAGCGCACTGAACTCACACAATAGCAAGCAAGCACCCACCTCGGCTGGCGCCATGACATCTTTCCACTCAGACAGCAGCTTGGTGAACATGCTAAATGGACCACATTTCTCTACCTTGCGCAGTCTACCGAACGCGGAGAGCTGGTCGTCTGAGCGAAGAGTGTTAGCAGGGACGGCTCTCGGCTGTACACTCGCACGCACACGTCATTCCCATGTCGGCCTTAGTATGTTGTTAGTGTGTGTGCAACACCCGCGCAACACCTACCTCGTCCGATTGCACGTAGTTATGGGTAATAGGCTCGAGTTCTGCTGTTGGAGTGGCGTGCAAGAATCTAGAGGTGGTGGTCTACTCAGCACGACACGCTAAAACGCCAGCTAAACTCCAACTCACCCTTCAAGTATCGGAAGGTCGAATTCGTACTGCGCCCAAGCGATGAAGCGCTTCAAGTCAGTCTTGCTGATGCTGCCAATAGGGTTGAGGTCCGCGCTCGAGCAGTCGTATTTGGTGAGGTAACCGCGCAGACTGAAGTACATTTAGTTTGGCGCACAGAGCGCTAAGCACAGCAACCACCCACCATTCATCCACATTGCTGCTGGCGAGGACGAGCAGTCCGCCGACGCGGCCGCGCACCCAAGGCAACAGCTGTGCGAAGAGATATGAGAGCAGCATACGCAGACGTGCCTGTATATTCTGCAGAGCTATGTTCTCCGCATAGCTGCCGCCGTGTGCTCTGAATTTCGGTTTGTGTCCCGTAGCTAACCCAAAGAGGTCTCGTATAGCACCAATCACAGCGTCCATGTTGATGTCGACGTGGTAGCTATGAGGGGAGTTAGTAATTTGGATGAGACAGCGCCATTGAATCAAATAGCTAAGCAAAGTACCCACCTGCCGATATCGTGGGCGAGATCCTTGGCGCGTTGGCGTGTCTCGTCGCTGCTATTCTCCGTGCCCATGTAGGAAGTATAGAAGATTCTGTTGCATAGCTCGCGATGGTCTGCGGGGACATACGTCGAGTGATCGGGTTCGCCAGTGATGCGTCTGACGTCAGCGAGTACGTGCTGTTCTGGGGTGTGTCTCAGCTTCTCAGCTCGCAGCCAAGCAAGCCACGCGCAGAAGCCCAAGCACAAACTCACCGTCGTTCTGACAGGCCTTAACAACCAGGCGACACATTGAGCTAACGATGGTAGCCGAAGCGCACGAGTCAATGCCTCCGCTCAGTGCGAGGAAGTAGCCCTGCGTGCGCGACCTGCGCAGATAATCCCACAGCCAGCAGGCGGGACCGAGACTAACAAATGAGGAACGTCAGTTGTCTGCGTGTGTATTTGCATGGGCTCGGCTAGCATCCCCACTCACGCTATTTCTTCTTCGGGGCGGTGTATAGTGAGAGGAGCGGGCTGGGAAGGTTGAGCAGCAAGAAAATTCTCGCCTACACCGTAGGATAGAGCCTTAGGGACGTGTACGCGTGGAAGTGCCCCACTCTGTGCTGCTTGCAGATTGCGGCTGATGGAGGTGCGGCGCGAGCGCACGTCTTCCATATCCACAGTGGCCGTGACGACATCTACGTCTGTAAGAGCGAATTGAGGACCCTGAGCAACTACCTCGCCGTTCAACACTATCATGGCACAACCATCGTAGTACAACCTGTCACCGTCGCAGCCGCGTTGGTTAGCATACAGGTAAATACCACCAAGCTAAGCGATGCGTTAATTTAGCTGTAGGTGTGGTACAAGATACACCCCCTGCTCACCTTCAGTGTAGCCTCCTTGATCGGCTCCATACGTCTATTTAGCTTACGGAGCTCATGGTGGCTTCCGGAGGAGTTGGTGAATATCTCGACACCATCCAAACCCATATTGACGTGTGGAGCTGCTGGAGTGAAGAGCTCCTCGCACAACTCAACCCCGACGCAGGTATCGAGCGTTGACAAGACAATGTCACCAATTGGAACAGTAGTCTGCTGGGTAGTTGATTGTATGATGCGCGGTAAGAAGAAGTCCTCCGTTTGGCGGTGTTTCAACCACGGAGAAAAGTGTCTCAGTTCGCGGTAATTGCCGTCATTGGCCATCCACATCTTTGGACGAATAAGAAGAATCTTGCCATCATTGATAATAACTCTGGCATTGTAAGTGACGTTCTTATGTCTAAGAGGCATGCCAATATCGCAAATGATGCCATGTGTGTGGTCATCTTGGAGTAATTTGGCGAGAATTTCCCATGAGTGAAGGATAGTGTCACCCTCCAAGTAATGATCCAAGCAGCCATAGCCGCTGTAAGAGGAAAAAGTAGAAGAAGAAAGATAAGCAAGTGGATAACGAAATCAAACGCGTAGTAGACCCACGTAATCTCAAGCTCAGGGCCAACGCGTAGAGAAGCACCGCGAGATTTAGCGACTTTGATGCTCTCAAGGATTCTTTCGTAATTTCCCTGAAAATCCAAAGCCCATTGGTTAAGTGAGCTGAGTGAGATTGGTGAGAATATTTATACGAAAATGAAGCCGAATTTACCAGCTAGAGGATGGATTAGAAATGATAGTAAAAGGAGTAGATTCTCACGTAGCCAGAGTGATTAGATGCATTTGGTGATCCTGGTTGAACACGCACTACCAATCAGCATACAGAAATGACATTAAAATTGAGTACATCGTGGACAGTTTGGGGGATACATAGGCCACCTTCTTCAAAGATAATTGATTACCAGAAAGATTTAATTAAAATTGCTGGATTTGATAGTGTTAGTAGTGTGCTTGGTGGGAGAATGCGCAATTCTAACACCAGTCACAGTTACCAGCATTCTGGAACACCTACGCTTATCTTAAACCACCTTCCACTCTCCCCGTCGTCACCGATTACCAGCTATTCCGTTCAGGCGTAAGACCTGTCTGGGAAGATCCCGAAAACATAAAAGGCGGTAAATGGATTCTTAGGCTTAGGAAAGGTATTGTTGATCAGCTCTGGGAAGATTTGTTACTTAGTATCATTGGTTGTAATATGGTTGACGATATCAATGATCTCTGCGGAGCTGTGGTTTCTATAAGGGCAGCAGAGGATATTATAAGTGTTTGGATTAGAAGGGAAGATCCTGATTTGGTTAATAGCGTTAGGTGGGGATGTTTGAAACGTATTAAACATCATTAACACACCAAACTAGAGATTCAATATATAAATCTCTCAACCAATCGCCTTCCACGTTAGAAATGCAATTCAAATCAAATTCTGGTTCGTTTTCATCGTTGAAACACTCCAAACTCTAACAAACACACACAGAATCATTGCAAGACAAAACCCCTCAATTAAACACACCAAAATAATTGATTCTTATTTATATTTTACACCTTTTACGCGTTTGACACGTTTTGTTTACACCCTCTCTACATCACCCATGAGTCATCACCTCGCCTTCTCTCTTGCTGGCTTAACTGGCTTAGGTGGAGCTATGGGCTTCATTAAGAAAGGCTCAAAGGCAAGTCTTTTCGGTGGTCTTTTAACTTCGGCTGCATTTGGTGGGTTAGCTGTCGGTACTATCTGCTGCTCTAATCAATCACAGCTAGTAGCGGCTACTTGATTCAACAAAACATGGACTATGGCTTCGAATCTGCTTTAGCTGCTTCTGCTTTGCTGACTGCCTCTTCGATTGGCAGAGTCAGAGCAAGCGCTTTACCTAAGATGCTTACCGCTTTAGGTCTCACCAGCGGTGCGTACTACGCCTACAAAATAAAGCAATTTCAAGATGGTTTTTAATCGACAGCACACAAGGCACACAACAACATGTAAAACATTAATCTATTCATCTTGATTGCTATTATTACTCCTGTAGTTTGCTCTATTGCTTTGGTTATTGCTAACGTAAGTGCCCTGTATAAGTGATAAAGAGAAAGAGTATATTATCAATATGAAGTAGACCTTCGCAACAAAGCCGCTGAGAAGGACTAATCCTGCAAACACCTTCTCGCGTCCCCATATCTCCTTGGCGGCTGTTATTCTATCCATCTCTGTAAGATCCTGATGTGCGACGCCACCCCAGCCTTTCGTGAGGTCGCCTACATCCGCCCGCCGTCCATCGTGAGGCTCGTCAAAGTACCAATGCTTGAAGAAAACAGCTGAGTAGATTGATGAAATAATATGATCAATTGCGAACATGTTCGCATATAATAGCGAGTTGGTTGGATTCTCCTCTGTAATCTGCTTCAATCCCCAAACAAAGCCAGCGAGTGTACCAACGCTATAGAGGTACATGGTGCACTGCGCAAATGTACCACCAGTGAATATAACATTAACCCCATAAACACCAGCGACCTTGTTAAATAGCGCAAATGCTGTTATTATCGTACAGCCTGGATGCTAAAGTCAGTGCGCCGAATAAGACAAGCACAGTAGAACGAACCCAATTTGATATCCAATCCAAATAATGTTTTGAATATTGGTTTATGTATTGGACTTCTCCTCGCCAACAAATCTAATCCATTTCTTATCATCGTGGTGCAATTGCAAGCCATCTTGCGCTACCATCTCGCCATCTTCATTACAACCATCATCCATAAAATAATATCATGTACACAGACGCCTTAGCGCGTATCTTTGCGGGCTTACGCAGCAGAGATCCAAAGCTACGCAACGAAGCTGCACACGAATTACAGCAGTTCGTGCGTCCCATATCTCCACTTCTCCACTCCCTCACATATCTCTCAGTTCATTGGCTGTAATGCTGAGCTCAGCGCTGAGAGCGTCACAAAGCTCCAATCTGAAGTCATGCGCAGGTTGTTCGAATTAATCAACAGCAACTATCCCCATGAAAAGCTCGGTGGAATCGTCGCAATTGGCAAGTCGCGCGAAATTCAATGGTTTCAACTAACAACTCACAGATATTCTGTTGGATATTCAAGTAGAAAAGCAGCGGCTTTATCGTTTCTACAACTACCTCAAACCTGCTCTCCCCTGCAGCGACATGAACGTCATGATTGCCGCTTCTCAGTGCTTAGGCCACATTGCCCGCGTTGGTGGTGCTTACTTGGGTGAACAGTTCATCGATTTCGAGGCTCCACGTGCACTTGAACTACTCACCGGTGACAGATCTGAAGGCGGTCGATACGCTG
Source organism: Wallemia ichthyophaga EXF-994 (assembly GCF_000400465.1). NCBI lineage: Eukaryota > Fungi > Basidiomycota > Wallemiomycetes > Wallemiales > Wallemiaceae > Wallemia > Wallemia ichthyophaga. The sequence continues at coordinate 66,095 of NW_008806285.1, read as the reverse complement.
CCGTTTTAATCATCAAAGAGCTCGCACAGAATAGTCCTGCGTTATTCAATACCTTTGTCACTAGAGCTATTGAACGCATTTGGATCGCTCTGCGTGACCCTAAAGTCACCATCAGAGAAGCTGCTTCAGACGCTTTATCCGCTTGTTTGGTTATTTTGGAGCGTCGTAAAGCACAGAATAGAAATGATATGCAATACTCCATCTACGCAAAGGCAGAAGCTGGCCTTAAGATAAACACTGTTGATACCATCCACGCTTCTCTCCTGGTGTACAGAGATTTACTCCTGCATGCTGGCATGTTCTTAAAACCTCGTTTCGGTGACGTCTGTGATTTGATATTGCGTTACAAAGATCACAGGGATTTTCTCATACGCAAGACTGTAATACTTCTCATTCCAACTCTCGCCACTTATGATCCTCAAGCTTTTACACAGACGAAGCTTAGGTTGAGTATGGGTCATCTTATGAGTGCAATCCGAAAGGAGAGGGAAAGAACTGTTGCATATAACGCCGTAGGCCATGTAGCCAGTGCTGTAGGAAGTGCCATGAAGGATTATATGGACAGTGCCATGTTTACCATCGACGAGCAACTCCGTCACCGCTCGAAAAAGGGTTACATAATTCCTGAAGATGCCATTCTGCAATGTTTGGGAAAACTTGCAGCCGCAATTGGTCCATCCTTGGCTAAACACGTACATGAGTTGTTGGGAGAGATCTTCAGCACAGAGTTATCAGAATCGCTTGTCAACGCTTTGAGGGATATAGCTAAATACATACCACCCCTCCTCAAAACCATTCAAGATAGGTTACTCAATATGCTTTCGTTGATATTGAGCGACAAGTCTTACCGAGCTCTTGGTGCTCCTAACCCTTCCAGCTCGCAAACAGCTGCCGCTAGAGAGTTATCCAAAGTACAAGCTTCTGAAGCTAAGAAACCCGAAGTGATTCAACTAGCTTTACAGACTTTGGGCTCTTTCGATTTTAGCGGTCACATTCTCAACGAGTTTGTCCGTGATACTGCTTTACCATTCGTAGACGATGATAATGCTGAGATACGCAAGGCTGCTGCCCTCACCTGCTCCATTACCTTTATTCATGACCCTGTCACATACCAGACTTCAACACATGCTATAGAGATCATAGGCGACATGCTGGACAAACTCATGACTCTGGCTATTGCCGATCCTGAGTACGACATTAGACTATCCGTTCTCCAATCGCTAGATGAAAAGTTTGACAGACACCTAGCTCAGGCTGAAAATGTAAGGTCTTTGTTTATAGCGTTGAACGATGAAGTATTTGCTGTTCGAGAGGTTGCTATCAAGATTATCGGTCGACTCTCTTGTCACAACCCAGCCTACGTCATGCCTTCGCTCCGTAAGGCTCTCATCCAGCTGCTGACGGAGTTAGAGTATTCCACAGTACGCCGTAATAAGGAGGAGAGTGCAAGATTGTTGGGCCTGCTCGTCAGTGCTTCTCAGAGACTGATCAAGCCATACGCCAACCCAATGATGAAAGTGCTGCTTCCAAAAGCCTCAGACAACAGCTCCACTGTATCTTCAAACGTTCTCTGCTGTATTGGTGAATTGGCCCAAGTTGGTGGTGAGGAATTAATGAGCCACGTTGACATTATCATGCCACTTCTGATAGAAACCCTTCATGACCAGTCATCATTACTCAGACGAGACGCTGCATTGAGGACGCTTGGTCAGGTCGTTTCTAACACTGGTTACGTCATCGAGCCTTACCTCAGATACCCTGGCTTGTTGGATGCGTTGGTGAAGATATTGCAGACTGACCAGACACCTTCAACGCGCACTGAAACGGTGCGTGTGATGGGTTTGCTTGGTGCCCTCGATCCATACAAACACAAGGACATTGAGAAGCCTGTATCGGACGTCACTACCGAATCTGTGACCATCTATCCTGCTGATGTTGTAACACCATCTAATCAGAATACCAGCGACGATTTCTATCAAACGGTAGCGTTTAACGCTCTCGTCAATATGCTCAAAGATCCCTCTCTTAGTAACCACCACCACGCCGTTATCGAGGCTATCATGAACATATTTAAAACACAGGGCTTGAAGTGTGTTTCATATTTACCTCAGGTAGGTTGAAATGTGCTCAAGGTGGAAGTTTTTTATACTGACTCGATCCAGATCGTTCCTGCCTTCATGGGTGTTATAAGATCGTGTGCGCCTTCTCTGCAAGAATTTTACTTCCAGCAACTTGCTATTCTCGTTAGCATTGTCAAGCACCACATTAGAAACTTCTTAACTGACATATTGGAATTGATCAGAGAGTTTTGGAATCCCAACTCCACCCTACAAATAACAATCATCTCGCTCATTGAAATCCTCGCAAAAGCACTTGAAGGGGAATTCAGAGTCCATTTACCAGTACTCCTTCCACCTATGTTACAAACATTTGACTTTGAATTAGCAGATAAACGCCAGCCAACTCTTATTCGCATTCTTCGAGCTTTCTCAGTCTTTGGATCGAACGTTGAAGAGTATCTCCACCTCGTCGTACCTGCTATTGTCAAGACTATCGAGCGACCAGAGTCGACTGTGCAGTTAAGGAAAGCTGCTATTATCACCATCGGTCAGCTGTCGAGACAGGTCAATTTTTGTGATCATGCTTCAAGAATAATTCACCCGTTAGCTAGAGTGCTTTCGTCTGGTCCTGCCGAATTGCGCAATGCTGCCATGGATATTCTGGCAGCTTTGGTCCTGCAGCTTGGTCCTGATTTCGCAGTTTTCGTACCGATGATCTCCAAAGTGCTGCTCAAACATCGTATTCAACATGGTCCATATAATCAATTTGTCAATATGCTTTTGAACGGCGAAAGACTTCCACAGGATTACAGTATCTTTGACAGCTTTGCGGCAGAGAAGACAGACGATCAGCCACCTGTTGAAAATACCAAGCTGATTGCCAACCAGCAGCATCTCAAAAAGGCATACGGTATTGAAAATGTGGAGCTCATTCAAAACAGAGAAGACTGGACTGACTGGTTGAGGCGATTGGGTATTGAGTTCTTGAAGGAATCTCCATCGCATGCTCTTCGCGCTTGCAGAGGATTAGCTGAAGCTCATCCACCTTTACTGAGAGAACTGTTTAATGCAGCATTTGTTTCGTGCTGGACGGATCTATACGACCAGTATCAAGACGAACTTGGAAAAGCAATGGAAAGAGCGCTGACATCACCATCAGCACCACCAGATGTTGTGCACACTTTGCTCAATTTGGCTGAATTTATGGAGCATGACGACAAGCCACTCCCGATTGACATTCCATTGCTAGGTGAATACGCAATGAATGTTCACGCATACGCAAAGGCACTCCACTACCAAGAATTGGAATTCCTCACTGAGGCTACGCCAACTGTTATTGAGAGCTTAGTGCATGTTAACACCAAGTTGCAGCAACAGGATGCAGCGTGGGGTACGCTCAAATATGCTAGGGAGCAATTAGATATAGTGCACCACGAAGAATGGTACGAGAAACTCGGCAGATGGCACGAGGCTCTGGTCGCCTACGCTGAGAAGGCGGAGATCGAAGGTGATTCGCCTGAAGTGACGCTCGGACGAATGAAGTGTCTCCATGCACTTGGAGAGTGGGAGCAGCTGTCAGACTTCGTGCAAAATAAGTGGGTTAATGCCGGACACGAAGAGCGTCGCGCTATGGCGCCGCTGGCTGCTGCTGCTGCTTGGTCGCTGAACAATTGGGAAATGATGGATAATTATATTACTGTAATGAAACAAGAGTCTCCTGACCGCTTCTTCTACAGAGCTATCCTCTCGGTGCACGACTCGCACTACCAGAAGGCTCTCCACCATATCACGAAAGCGCGCGAGAGTCTGGACAGCGAACTCACTTCTCTAGTTACTGAGTCTTACGGTCGAGCATACAATGTTGTGGTTCGTGTGCAGATGCTGGCTGAACTGGAAGAAATCATTCAGTATAAACTCTTCGCTGACCAACCCGACCGCCAATCGACGATACGCAAGACTTGGATGAAGAGGTGAGATATCATCTTTTACTTCTGTGTTTACTGACATTTTGGGAAGATTGAAGGGCGCACAACCGGATGTTGAAGTCTGGCAGAGGATATTGCAAGTGCGCACACTTGTTCTGTCTCCAGCAGAAGACACACAGATGTGGATCAAGTTCGCCAACTTATGCAGAAAGTCTGATAGAATGTTCCTGGCTGAAAAAGTTATTAACTCCCTCCTCGGGCCGGATCCAAGCGTTTACTCGAACAGCACTACCCAAAAAGCCCCTCCACAGGTCATTTACGCTCATCTCAAATTCACTTGGGCAAAGGGTGCTCAAGACGAGTCTTTGAATTGGTTGAGAGATTTCACGGCATCTCTATCCAACGACCTTGGCCTGAACCCAACTGAGAGCTCACGTGCTATTGCTAATGAGTACTACAAGCAGGGCAAAATCACAGAATACAAAAACTTACTGGCTAGATGTTACTTCAAGCAAGGTCAGTGGCAGGTTGCTCTTCAGGAGGACTGGTTTATCAACGATGCTGATGACATCCTCGGTGCATTCTACCAAGCCACACAACTTGACCCTAGTTGGTATAAGGCTTGGCACACCTTTGCGCTGGCCAACTTCGAAGTTATCGCTCATCTCGAGAATGCTAGCGAAGAAGTTGAGCCAGAGACTCTAGTCACACATATTGTACCTGCTGTACAGGCATTCTTCAAGTCTATTGCCTTGTCTGGCGGTAACTCCCTCCAGGACACGCTTCGTCTGCTAACATTGTGGTTTCAATTCGGCTATCACGAAGACGTCTCTTCAACGCTGTCTCAAGGATTCACTACCATCTCTGTCGATACTTGGCTGGAGGTTATACCGCAGATCATTGCTAGGATCCACGCACCAAACTTGAACGTTCGGAGATTGATCCATCAGCTCTTATGTGCTGTTGGGAGAGCCCACCCACAAGCATTGATCTATCCACTCACAGTGGCGTCGAAATCTCAATCTCAGACTCGTAAAGCTGCTGCATTGGCTATAATGGACAGGATGCGCGAGCATTCACCCAAGCTGGTTGAACAAGCTGGACTAGTTTCTAATGAATTGATCAGGGTTGCTATACTTTGGAATGAAATGTGGCACGAAGGATTGGAAGAGGCATCCAGACATTACTTCGTACATCATAACCCAGCTGCTATGATTGAGACGCTCAAGCCATTGCATGACTTGCTCGATAGAGGTCCAGAGACTTTGCGTGAGACTTCATTCGTTCAGGCGTTCTCTAGGGAGTTGATAGAAGCTAGAGACTACTGCAGGAAGTGGAAGCATACCAAACATGCGGCAGACCTCAACCAGGCTTGGGATCTGTATTACCCAGTGTTCAGGAAGATTGAGAAGCAGGTCACCGCGCTCACTGCTATCGAACTACAGTATGTGGCCCCACGCTTACTTAACGCCAAAGATCTCGACTTGGCTGTGCCTGGTACGTACCAATCAGGAAAGCCAGTCATCAGAATAGCAGCGGTCGTTCCCAGATTGTCGGTGTTGACTACGAAGCAAAGGCCAAGAAAGATGGAGATCAGGGGTAGTGATGGAAAGGAGTATATGTATCTGTTGAAAGGACATGAAGATCTTCGCCAAGATGAGCGTGCGATGCAATTGTTCGGCCTCATCAATCTTCTCCTTTCCGTAAATCCGGAGTCATTCAAACGTCATTTGTCCATTCACAGATTTTCCGTTATACCAATCTCTCCAAACTCTGGTCTTTTAGGATGGGTGCAAAACACTGATACGATGCACATGCTGATCAGGGACTATCGCGAGACTAGAAAGATTCTATTGAACATTGAGCACAGATTGATGCTGCAAATGGCTCCAGATTTCGACCACCTGTGTCACCTCAACAAGTTGGAAGTCTTCGAGTACGCTCTCGACAATACCACTGGTCAAGATCTTTACAGAATTCTTTGGCTGAAATCTAGAAATAGTGAAGCTTGGTTGGAACGTCGAACAAATTACACACGTAGCTTGGCAGTGATGAGTATGGTTGGTTATATCCTAGGTCTTGGTGACAGACATCCTTCGAATCTGCTGATTGATAGAATTACTGGTGGAGTTATCCACATTGATTTCGGTGATAGCTTCGAAGTTGCTCAGCATAGAGATAAGTATCCAGAGAGAATGCCTTTCAGATTGACTAGAATGCTCGTTTTGGCAATGGAGGTGTGTGGTGTCGAGGGATCATTTAAGCGTACTTGTGATATTGTCATGAGTGTGTTGAGGAATAACAGAGATTCTCTCATGGCTGTATTGGCTGCATTTGTTCACGATCCATTGATTAATTGGCGTTTGGATGCGGAGAACATTGGTAGGTGAACAGTTACCGACTGTTGTTTAGCTTACGTAGTTACAGATCCATCGAGTGCAAAGAATAGACGGAGTGTGGCAGATGAAAGAAATCTGGTAGAGAATGGTGTTAGGGACGAGACAATAGGTAACGACCGAAGACCGGAGCCTGTGAACAGAAGAGCATTAGCTGTCATGAGAAGAGTTGAAGCAAAGTTATCAGGTGAGTGTTGCTGGTAAGAAACAGCCAAAACAGTCTAACTTGAAACAGGTCGTGACTTCAAACCAACTGAGACACTCACTGTGGGTGAGCAAGTTGACAAACTTATATTACAAGCCACTTCTCTCGAGGTCCTTTGTATGGCTTTCGTAGGATGGTGTGCATTTTGGTAATATAGTTTTGTTTTGTTTATTTTCATTTAGATTTTTACTCATGCACGATTTACGTTTACCTGTATCGCATTGAAGAACGTGAGGGGTTGTTGAAAATGCTCTACATCGCAATAAATGTGGTGCTTCTGCATATCAGAGCGCAATCACAAAGCATGCTGGCTTGACATTTTGATGGACTGATGTAATTGCGAGTAATAAAGGCCAGCTAGAGGGCAAAAGAGTAATAAAAACAAGAATAGCTCAGTAAATTAAGCATGTCGCGCATCTTATTTTTAGGAACTAATTTAAGCTGACTCAACGGTCTCATCGGACATTTAAAGATAAGTCTAGATACGTTTAAGCGAGAAGACTGAACGCAGCAGAAGAATACAGAATAAATAGTATTAGGCTGCAGTAACATCCAGAAGTTTCCGAAATTGTAGGATAACCACCAAGATTACGTGATTGCTTCGGATATGCAGACGAAGGAAATATTTCAAAGGAAGGATAGAGGCTAATTATGATGTAGCGCTGCCTAAACATTGAAGCCAAAGCGGGTAAACGTTGTTAAATGATGTAGCATTGTGATTTAAAATCGACTTGAGCTCCTACACCTTCTTTTCCTACAATCAGCAACTCAAGTGAGTTTAAATATCAACAATCTTTACCGCTAACGTGCTCAACAGAAATGGCCTCATTAATCGGAAAGCCAGCACCAGAAATCAGCGGTACCGCCGTTCGCGTGAGTAAAAGAAGTGTTTCGATGACCTTCGCTTACAGCTTGTAGGAAGGACTGTTCGAGGAAGTTACAAACAAGACATACGAGGGCAAATGGTGAGTTTGTAAGCACGCTACAGTGAAAACTGACACAGGGAAGGCTCATACTCTTCTTCTACCCAATGGATTTCACATTTGTGTGTCCAACTGAGATTTTGGCCTTCAACAAGGCACTCCCAAAGTTCAAGGAGCTTGGCGTTGAAGTTCTCGGTGCATCCACCGACTCAGAATTCACCCACTTGGCCTGGGCAAATGTTCCACGTAACGAAGGTGGTCTCGGCCCAGACCTCAAGCTCCCACTCCTCTCAGACAAGTCACACAAGGTAGCAAAGAACTACGGCGTTCTCCTCGACGAAGGTGTAACCCTCCGTGGCTCATTCTTGATCGATCCAAAGGGAACACTCCGCCAAATCACCGTCAACGACCTCCCAGTTGGACGCTCGGTCGAAGAATCGATCCGTCTTGTCAAGGCATTCCAATTCACTGACGTCCACGGTGAAGTTTGCCCAGCTGACTGGAACCCAGAGACCAACAGCTCAACCATCAACCCAGGCAACAAGTCTGAGTACTTCTCAAAGCAACAGTAATTGTCTGTTTCTTGTAACTAGACGAATTTAATAAATTTCTGCAGTCCACAATCCAACAAGCGCCAACGCCTTTCTCAATCTAACGCCGACGATCAATTCCCTTCCAAGAAGATGAAATAATGAAAATACGAATTTCCAACTTAGATTTTAATTTATTTAAACCAATTTCTTATTTTGATGATAATGTCAGTAATTTCTCTCCATTCCCACTGGCCACCGTTCCCGTTATACGCGTTTTCGGCAGGCTTGATACGGGCCAAATGGCCTGCGCTCACGTACACGGCATCTACCCTTATTTCTACATAGAGTACAAGCATAGCGTCACCCCTGAAAAAGGTACGCGCTCTTATCACCCTTTATGATCGTCATCTCTGATCATCTCCTCAGTGCGCGACTATGTTCACCAATTAGGCTTGTCTATCAATCAGTCTCTCGCTTTTAGCCTGCGGAGAAACATGAGTGACAAGCTGTCTACCACACAATTCGTCCGTGCTATTGTTATTTGCAAAGGTACCCCTTTTTATGGCTACAATGTCGGAACACGTCCGTTTCTAAAGATAATGATGAATGATCCCAAGCATATTCCCAGACTGGTGCAGTTGATGGAGTCCGGTCAGCTAATGAATTCCACTTTTCAGCCTTTTGAATCACATTCTCCTTATCTGCTTCAGTTCTTTACCGATTTCAACCTCTACGGATGCGATTGGCTTGAGTTATCCCAAGCTAAGTACAGGTACCCTTTACCAGGTGTGTGTTTATTTTACATTCCTTGCACTGTTCTCATAATCACAGAGCCTACCGTGTATGACTGGCATAGCGATCAAGTTGTAGCAGAGAATGTTATCAATGCATCAACAATAGACGAGAAAGACACACACAACATTCCAAGAGACACCAATTGCGTGCTTGAGTTTGACGTTCGTGCTTCCTGGATTGAAAATAGGTATAGGATAGCACCACGTTACATACACAACGCTCCTTACGAAGAGCTGGTTCCTGACGAAAAGCTTCTACCTTCTCTTAGAGAATTATGGTTAAACGAAGAGAAAAGACGTGAAGCCAAGGGTTTACCATCATCAATCCAGATTCAGGGGAGTGTTAAAGGAGGTCGCAATGATTCTGCCACTTTTCCTTTGTGGGACAATCTAGACGATATCTTAGACTCATTTTTTGATAGGATTTCAGATACCAATAACGGCGCAGATTTTGCGCCACCTTTTACTGAGGAGCACCACTTGATGACTGTGTTCGAGAGTACTGAGGCTCTCTTCCATCCTTCAGAACGACGAAAGGAGCTCCGGAATGAGGATAGCAGTCAGTACTTAGATATTTCATCATCTCAACCCAACAAGGATATAGAGCCGATCGTCAGTCAACAGCTGGCTACTCAAAAGTCAAACGTAATGAATATGGATATCGACAACAACCCATTTGATAGCTTTGCTCAAAATACTGGTCTTCATGAATTTCCAGGGAGGGCTTTGAGCGGCCGAGAAAGCACAATGCTAAGCGATAGTAAAGGATCAATGAAGCAGCTTTCACTAATGGACTCAATGTATAAATCTTCAGAGACACCATTGAAACGTGAACCAACTCTGGAAGTCGTTCCAGATAGCCAGGAGAGCGAACAGCCACAGAGAAAAAGAAGTCGATCAAACAGCAGCGATTTGCTCGCCTCACAAGAATATGAGGAGATTCTAGCCAACCTATCTCAGCGCCAAGTTACACCAGGTCTTACAATCGGTATGATTCACACAAAGATCGAAGAGGCAACACCGCGAAAGCTGCTAAGCTCATCGCAGAATAGTGTAACTACACCGCGAAAGTCACAAGCACCACGAATAAACCAGGATAAGAGTATTTACAAATACAGCATTCCACCACCTACCATCGAAGAAGCTTTGCAGTCCCTAAAAGAACAGAGAGCCCCAACGAAGATTTATCGCGATCCTTACTATTCTAATGCATCAGACGTTCCTGAAAGACCCCGAGAATACGCAGGAAGGGTGTTTGTACTGAAAGGCGACGTCATACCAAGCTGGGATGGGAGCTGCGATACTTACTCGACGAGAGGAGCTAGATATTTTGAGTATGCCCCATTGCCTCCCTCAAAGCGCAGCGTGGTAGCTGATTACAAAAGCAAGAAAGCCAGTTCTCAGAAGGTTTTTCATACTCAGGTTGGTTACTAATACATTGCTTTTGCCAGCTAACGTTGCTGCAGATTGAAGGACCGCCTTCGGGACAAGTTTACGGTTTAGATGCATCGACGGCCAGTGGAGGAAAAAAGTATGAGCCGCGAGAGCACGACGTTCAAACCCAACTTACGATGATGGTTGTCGAGGTTTTCGCGAGGAGCAACAACACGAAAGTGTCTAATCCTGAGTATAATCCAGTCGAGGCTGTTTTTTTTTCCTACCACGACATGAATGAGGATGTAGAAAGGGGTATGATAGTCGTTGAAGGCGAAACCAAATACAAATTAGACGGATACGATATGGAAATTGCTATCAACGAAGCGGATTTAATATTCACCCTTATAGATAAAGTGCAGCATTTTGATCCTGATATCCTCGCAGGCTGGGATACGGAGCTGGGGTCGTGGGGATACCTAGTCGAGCGGACACGCATAGAAATTGGATTAGAATTGAGTGAGGAGACGTCTAGAATCAAATCTAGGACGATGCGGAATATTAATGGGGGTGAACGATGGGCTGAGATGAAAACCAGTACCTTCACCTCACCAGGTAGACATGTTTTTAACGTCTGGAGACTGGCGCGCTCTGAATTGAGTTTGCCACAGACGACATTCGAGCACGTTACTCATAGTCTATTAAAGCGAAGGTGGGTGAAAGGTTTACTTTAATATCCAGCTTACACAATTCAGAGTCCCAAAGTATGAACCAGTAACTCTGAGCCAGTGGTGGGTTTCTGGAAATGCATCTTCCTTCGCTAGAGTACTAGATGTCTTTACATCAAGGGTCAAATTAATTGGTGATATACTCGACTCAATGGAGATAATTACAAAAACAGCGTGAGTAGACTCCCTTTCTACCAGTCCTATACCTAATAAAAGCAGTGAATTTGCTCGCACGATCGGTGTAGATTTCTATAGTGTCATATCGCGTGGCTCGCAATTCAAAGTCGAAGCATTAATGTTCCGGATCGCTAAGCCCGAAAACTACGTGTTGATTTCGCCGTCCAGAAACCAAGTGGGCAGTCAACAAGCTGCTGAAGCTTTGCCCTTGGTCATGGAACCCCAGTCTGCGTTCTACAAAGATCCTGTCATAGTGCTTGACTTTCAGTCTTTATATCCTTCCATTATTCTTGCGTACAATTACTGCTATTCAACTTGCCTGGGACGTGTGAAACCTTATGACAGCAAGTATAAATTTGGGATCATCGATCATGCTGAGTCATCAAAAATACTCGATGCCCTCAAAAATGATATAAATTGTGAGTGAAACATTGGAAATACTGTTATCTAACAACCTAGCAGTCGCACCTAATGGGCTGATGTATGTCAAGCCACACGTGCGCAAGTCACTTCTATCAAAAATGCTGGCGGAACTGTTGGATACGCGCATCATGATCAAAGAATCTATGCAAGAGAACAGAGATGACAAGGTAGGTCGTCGGTTGTTATGATCAGTAGTCCTAACTATTTCCAAAGTATCTCAAGAAATTGCAACATGCCAGGCAGCTCTCTCTTAAGCTCATGGCAAATGTCACATACGGATATACGTCGGCCAGTTATAGTGGTCGAATGCCAAGTGTAGAGCTAGCTGATTCGATTGTCCAAACTGGGAGGGAGACATTAGAAAGGGTAGGCGGTTGATGCTTCATTACTGCTTAAATAACGTTATTGTTTTAGGCTATTCAATTTATTGAAAGAAATGAGGAATGGGGTGCTGATGTCGTCTATGGCGACACTGATTCACTCTTTGTCAGACTCAAAGGTAAATCTCAGAAAGAGGCATTCGAAACTGGCGCAGCTATTGCTGAGGCTGTCACAAAGTCTAATCCACGACCTATAAAGTTAAAGTTAGAGAAGGTGAGCATGTTGTTTAAACATGTTGTTTGCTAAACCTGTTCCAGATGTATTTGCCGTCAGTCCTATTAGCAAAGAAGCGGTACACTGGGAACATGTTTGAGCGATCGTCAGATACAGTGGGCGTATTTGAAGCCAAAGGTATCGAGACTGTTCGTCGAGATGGCGTACCTGCTCAGGCAAAGATGGTGGAAGCAGCTTTAAAGTGGGTGGCATTATTGATCATGAGAATATCTAACACTCGTCACTCAGAGTATTATATAAAACATCAGACCTATCACAAGTAAAGGAATACTGCGTGAGACAATTCAACAAGGTCATCCAAGGCCGAGTCTCTATTCAGGACTTTACATTTGCCAAGGAAGTAAGACTAGGGACATACTCCAACAATGTCGTTCCAATACCTGGAGTAATGGTAGCAACGAAAGCGCTGACGGATGATCCACGAGCAGCAGCTCATTACGGTGAAAGAGTACCTTATGTAATCACTGAAGGCAGCTCTGATCGACAAGTAGACAGAGCAGTAAAACCCGAGGAAATACTTAGAAATGGCAATTTGCGAATAGATGCGAAGTACTACATAGAGAGAGTGCTCATTCCACCATTAGAGAGGATATTTAACCTTATGGGCGCTGATGTACACTCATGGTATGCGACAATGTCTAGAAAATTCAAAGCGGAGGCTAGGAAACCATTTACACATACACGGAGAGGTGGTGTGATTGGCAATTACGTTCGAAGTGGAACGTGTGAAACATGCGGTGAAGCCTCAAAAGAAGCAATTTGTAGTAGTTGTAGAGCGGATTCAAATATCAGTGATACTGTATACAAGCTGCTTAGTAGGAACTATAGAACTCAATCGAAGATGAGAGATTTTCATACAATTTGCGCATCATGCGCTCATACGCTTCCCTCTCAAGACGTGCCTTGTGTCAATCTTGATTGCGGGCTGCTGTATAAAAAAGCACAGAATGAGATTGATACTGAGGAGTTAGACGGTTTAGATCAAATTTTGCAAGGGTTTGATAAGAAGTTGTCGTGGTAATAACTTTATTTATTATAATTACATTACATGTATTTTAATGTTGATAAACAAAATTATGCATCGATAAGAAAAAAAAAAGAAAAACAGTAGGAAATACATACCTTCGAAAACTTTTCCGATATTTTTGGCTAACAAGTCTGTTTACAACATAGAAATGATAGTAATTGATTTTGTCCCAATTGATTAGTTGTATTTGATAAATGTTTATCTTTTCTTTTGCTGAATATCTGTGAGAGTTTCCTTTCTGAAACTTTCGGAAAGTGTTTCTCTAATGCGCGCTCTCAGAGACTGCGGTTATTCTTGTTAGTTGTAATATTCAAGTTAAAGCCTCTAACATCCGAATTAGCGCCAAATAAAACATTATGCAAAGCGTTGAAATCTGTTTGTTCATCATCAAAAACATTCACAGTTCCCCATCTGTACTTCCTAGTTTTCAATGGTCTCTCGAATGGTTCTGGTATAACAATAACGTATGGAGCTGGATCGAGGTGAACTGAAGTCGAAGTATCGTCGTAAGGTACAGATGGAGTGGACGAAGTGACTTTGACGAATCTTGATCAACTCGGTTGACTATATTGAAATTCTCTAAATGGAAATCATTCTATGAGTATTAGATTCTGGTGTAGATATTCTCTCGCTGAATCCAAGTATCTCTGACGATCGGTGAGACTGTCAGCGCGTGCAGTGACAGGTAAGACATTTATACATGTAGCTAGGCGTAACATAATTGGTAATACATGCTGCTGTAGCGCCAATAAACCATTACTGGCAGTAAGCAACTTGGCTGGTTCAATCATCTAGCTACAAACATGAATGTGCATGTCAAGCGATTTCGTGCTATTACAGCTGAAATCTCTCAACTCTTGATATAGTATTTGAGTGTAGAGATGTACGGCATGTTTTAGTATTGTGTCAACATCCTTACTAGCATTTCCATCAACACCATAATCTAATTCAGTTGTGTCATTCAAACTTAGTATCATAAGTTCAAACGAATTCTCCCCGTCGTCCAAATTGATCGAATAGAATAGATGTTGGGGTTGATGTTTCAGAGTGAATGAGATGTGACCTCGGTGCGCTGAGTGATACTAGCAGCTTGATTGAGATAAAAAGTGTCTAGGTTTAATTTAAACAGACTTGCCTTTCCAGTACGCACACCACCCGCGATCATAACGTTTGAGTGAGCTTGGTGTCTTCCTCCGACGTGTACTCTTTAATGGAGTGAAAATTCTACGCGTGGTTGTTGTATTTGGTGCGCTGGACAGTCTAATGTCAAGTTCCTGGGGTAATTGATTCTGTGATATTGTCAAGTCGTCGGTATTGAAATCAAAACCGATAATTGAATTCACAAGCTCATCAGCTAGTCTTGAACATACACCTAAGGTCTCATTGTGATTTGGTAATGTCATGAAGGCTTTGTACTGGGTGGGTTATTGGCTGTGTTGCATTTGTCTTCACGGAAGGAAGGCCTAAAGGAATGGAAAACCGAGACCATAATTATAAACGAGCGTGCTAGATGGGTATATCAGGAAGTATTTAGAATATTGTCCCTGAGGTACCCAACGTAATCGAAGGTGTAAGCGAGTGGAAATGAAATTTACGCTAAATGGAATACGATTTCTATATTTCAAGCATTCTACAATATATTGCAACAATAAAATCAATTTTCAGCTTTAGTTTTTACAAACCTCGAGATGAATATTCCTTTGATTCAAACATTAAGACGCTATGTCAAGTACATGGAAATTAGGCAGAAGTGCGTCACCATATGTTATTATACAATCAGCTAACACTTGAAAGAACTCAAAGAAGCTAACCCACTCAGCTCAAAGTCATCTTCCTCAAATCTATCCACTCAATCTAGACAGACTTCCACAGCTTCCCCTGTAATCTCCTCTTCTCCTTCCACTAACGGTACCTCCGTTTCTACCGCTTCTGGCGCTCCTATTCATCGTTCAGGTGTCCTTACCATCAGAGTCGTCGAAGCCCGCGATTTGGAATTGCCGGGTCAGTCACTTCCGCAACAAATTGAGAAAGCTTTAGCCACACAGGCTGCTGCTGCTGCCGCAAGCGTCACCTCCACATCTGTCAACCACGCACGTCAGTCCTCTTACAGCTCCAACAACAGGGACAGCATGCAACGCAAACAGTGCTGGTGGCTCCCTTATATCGTTATGGAATTCGATAAGAATGAAATTCTTGTTGATGCGCTCGGTGGTAGACTCGACCAGCCTGTTTGGATGTACAAGGCTCATTTGTGAGTATCCTATCAGCAGATATGCTCGTTGTTTACATAAATCTCAAGTGATGTTTCGAGAGCTAGCGAGATAGCTATATCTACCTACCTAAGAACCGGATCAAGCAATCTACCTGGTCAAAATGCCACTGGATTAAATGATATGGGCAACTCTGATCTCTTTTTGGGTGCTGTTAAATTCATTCCAGATTTTGAGTCAAACGTAGGTAATTTATTACAGTAGTCACCTTTCTAACTCTACTCAAGCGCGCAACAGAATCTTGGTATCCTGTGGCAGGTGGCTCTGGTCACATGCTTATTCAAGTCTCATTCCAAGCAAGAGCCTCATCACTGACAATCGAGGACTTCGATCTACTCAAGGTTATCGGTAAAGGATCATTCGGCAAAGTGATGCAAGTAAGAAAGAGAGACACTTCGCGTATATATGCATTGAAAACGATCCGCAAAGCACATATTGTCAATCGATCCGAAGTTACACACACTCTAGCAGAAAGAACTGTTCTCGCTCAAGTCAATAACCCATTTATCGTACCTTTGAAATTCAGTTTCCAATCAACTGAAAAGCTTTATCTCGTTCTTGCATTTGTCAACGGTGGCGAACTGTTCCACCATTTGCAACGTGAAGGCCGATTCAACGAGGCTAGGTCGAGATTCTATACAGCTGAATTGTTGTTGGCACTGGAGCACTTGCACGGCTTCAATGTCGTCTACAGAGATCTCAAACCCGAAAATATCTTGTTGGATTACACAGGACACATCGCGTTGTGTGATTTTGGTCTGTGTAAATTGAACATGACAGAAAACGAGACAACTAACACCTTCTGCGGTACACCTGAATACCTCGCTCCGGAATTACTTTTGAATAAGGGATATACTAAATCAGTTGATTGGTGGACACTCGGCGTTTTGCTTTATGAAATGTTGTCAGGTCTACCACCATTTTACGATGAAAATACCAACGAAATGTATAGAAAGATTCTTCAAGATCCACTCAGATTTGGTGACGAGTTTAGTCCAGATGCGAAAGATATTTTGTCGAGATTGTTACATCGTAACCCATCTGCTAGATTAGGATACAATGGTGCCCAAGAAATCAAAGATCATCCATTCTTCGTTAACAATATTGAATGGAAGAGATTGTCATCAAAGAAAATTCAGCCACCATTCAAGCCTGCTGTTGCATCTGCAATTGATACCAGCAACTTTGATGAAGAATTCACATCTGAAGCACCTCAAGATAGTGTAGTTGAGGACAGCCATTTATCACAAACTGTACAAGGACAATTCCAAGGTTTTACATACGTCGGTGAATCCAACTTGAGTGAGAGTGTCGGTGTAGGTCAAAGCTTCGGTGCTTAAGAGATAACAAAATTATTGCATTTTCAAACAAATAGCGGATACCAAACAAGGTGGTCATTCAATTAAATTCACTCGATTCAGTCTCATTTCATTCATTTTAAAAGAAGAGCATACCAAAAAATATCAAATTTAAAGTCATTCTTGACAATCATTCAATCAATATACGTATATTCAGTGTCACAGCAATACCCAAACGGACACTTGGATACATTACTCCTCACTTGCTTGTATACACGATCATACATAAACATTGATAACAAATTACTTGAACATTTTGATCAATTTTCATTTACATAAAGCATGAATGAACTAGATATTAATATATGAAGAAGAGTTCTATAATGATTTTTATGATTCCTCAACTTCTTCCTCTGCAAGAAGTCTTTCACACTCCAAAGCTGCCATACAACCTGAACCAGCTGATGTGACAGCCTGTCTGTATTTTTTATCTTGAACGTCACCGGCAGCGAAGATACCCTTGATGTTAGTTTGGGTGGTACCTGGCACAGTCTTAACATATCCGTCGTTATCAGTATCTACTTGAGATCTAACAAGTTCGGTGGCAGGTTCGTGACCGATAGCGTAGAACAGACCATTCACGTCCAACTTGCTAGTTTCACCAGATTGAGTGTTTTTGAGGCCGAGACCTTGCAATAAATCGCCATCACCAAGTGCTTCAGTTGCGACTGTGTTCCAGTGAACCGTAACCTTAGGATGCTTGAGTAATCTTGCAGCCATGATCTTTGAAGCTCTTAATTCAGACTTGCGTACTAAGACGTGAACATGTGAAGCGTATTTGGTGAGGTATGTAGCTTCTTCTGCTGCGGAGTCACCACCACCAATGACTGCCAAAGATTTGTTTCTGAAAATTGGTGCTGCACCATCGCAAACTGCACATGCAGAAATACCTGACTGCCAATATGTTTCTTCACCAGGTATGAACAAACGCTTGGCAGATGCACCTGTGGCTAAAATGAGAGAGTCAGCCAACTCAAACGCTTCTCCATCTTCCTCATAACCCTCTCTCCAATATTTGAAAGGTCTGTTGGATAAATCAACTTTGGAGATGGTCTCAGTGTGGATCTGAGTACCGAATCTCTCAGACTGGGCTCTAAACTTGTCCATCATCTCAGGACCTCTAATACCGTCTGGGAAACCTGGATAGTTCTCG
Source organism: Wallemia ichthyophaga EXF-994 (assembly GCF_000400465.1). Taxonomy (NCBI): domain Eukaryota; kingdom Fungi; phylum Basidiomycota; class Wallemiomycetes; order Wallemiales; family Wallemiaceae; genus Wallemia; species Wallemia ichthyophaga. The sequence goes on along the minus strand of NW_008806285.1, from coordinate 48,134 downwards.
ACATCGGTTGTCGTTGTGAGTTGACCACCTGGAGCCACACCGTTCGCAAGCATTCCTTCGAACATGACAGGTGACATTTCTGCTCTAGCGAGGTAAACTGCTGCTGTGTGACCAGCTGGACCTGATCCAATGATAACCTATGGCATGTATGAGCTATTTGCTGTGACTATCATCTACACAACTCACTACTCTGTTGTGTACTCTCTCTGACATAATATTCGTTGTGGCTGTAAAATTGAATGTTGGTATTGAGGATAAAGCTACTCTAGACGCTCTAAATAAATTTCTAAAAATCGTGGCGGCTCTTGGATAACCAAAGCAACCGCCTCAATTATGGGTTCAGTTGTGGCAATTTGTTATTCCTAAAATGATCAGGCGAAACATGGCGATGGCGAATATTCTACAAACTTTTAAATGCTTATTAACAATTTATCAGCTTTATTATCAATCACATTCTTAATCATTTCATTCAATATTTAATTATACATTTGCATTGTCATTGTACAGGAATATTTATATCGTATTCCAATGTCTCCTTTCTAAATTGTGTCGTTACTGTATGTCTTTTTTAATGTCTTTTTGTCCATCCAAATAACTCCCTGCGATCTACTGAATGTCTCAGAGAATCTATCGATGTATTGCTCTTCACTTTCTGCATTGACACGCTCGAGTTCTTTGGTTCAAGCACACAGCTTCTATTATACAAATCTTGTGCTGATTCGTTGCTGGCTTCCACATGTGTCAATGCTCTATGCAGGTATGTTTGGAACTCGGGCACTTCTGTCAACCTGAAAGGCTCTTGAAATCTCATAAAATCTAATAATCTGGTTAATACTGATACTTGGTATATTATTCAACACACCTTGAATAATGTTCTTGAGCTTCTCATACTTGTCAAAATTGATCACCTGTCTTCTGCCATCTATCGATGATGGTCTCGTTGGTTTGTTACCAACGTGCACAAATGTAAGATCTGACAGGAACAGCCCGACATATGGTAATGCGGGTAATTGAGCTGAACGTAATTTGGCTCTGTATACTGCATAGTTCCTATCACATGCAGCCATTGTGTTGAGGTTGTTTAGCAGATTGCGATGTTTTACGGGTACGAGCTAAATGATGATATTAGCATGTGCTATTTCTGTAACACTCTCACACACCTCCCAAGTCCGCTTGAGTCTACTGATTGTCGATGTCGTCAAGCCACAAACAATCGCAATAAGTAGTCCGTAGTTGTTCAGCGAAAGTGAATGCTGGTAATCGTGTCAGACAGCTCGACAAATTTTATCCTACCCACCTTGCACACCTTGATCCAAAACTTGATCGGAGGTACTCTTTTTCTAGCTTCGCCCTCTCTAAGGATGGATTCGCTCACCCAAGCTGTAACGCGGGTGGTGAATTCACTCATAGCCTTTAGAGCCGGTCTGACGTCATTCGCATCTACGCCTTTTTTATTGCTTCCGCCTTCATTGACACTAAGTAATTCTGAGACAGTAACGCACTGATACAACCTGCTCTCCATTATTGTCAACTGCCTCGCCATTTCAATTGGCTCGAAGTCCGTAGGTAGTGGAGCTGACGTCAACCCTTGAGGCGACTTTAAGTGATTTAAAAGTGTCTTGCCGATTTGTGGTACTGGTATCTGATCCATCGAACTACCTATTGAACTCCTGCTATATCTGTTCATCATAACCGAGCTAGTCTCTGAAAATTGCAGATTCTTAAACATCTTGAGCGAATGCTGTCCATCATGTCTTTTAGACTTTGTCTTATTGCTTATTGAATTGTACGAGCTGTTGTTGTGATTCATCGACTCTGGATGCTCATGCTCGAAGCGACGTCTATCAATGAGATTCAATAAGACATCAGTCGATGCGGTATATGTGTTCATAGTGTTGGAATTCACACCCAAATCCTCTATAGTCTCAAGTGCATTGTAGTCTTCTCGATCGACCCAATGTACTTCAAGCCACAATTTGGCTAGATTATACACTCCCAGTCTGATCGTATTGCTGATACTGTTATTTTCAATATCATCGGCATTTTCGAATCGACTTTTAAGCTCAATTGCGAATTGGATCGGTGTCGTAAATAGCCTAAATGTCATCATGAATGTTTCTAAAATATTGATGTCGAGCGTCACATCGTGTGGTGTGAGTGTTGCCACGAGTGATGGTAATGTTGCGCCCATGATTTTGTTATTCATACCGCCTCTGACTATATCATATTTCCCAAAGTTGACGGTCGATTGCAAACCACGATGCGAGGAAGGCTGAGCCGCTGATGTCGTGAGTGCTCTCTGGCGTTGACGCCCGCTGTATTGCTTTAGCGGCAATGGAGGCAAGTTATCAACATCTTCACCGTCACTGTCCGTCTCAATACCGATATCAAACTTGGGCTTGTCGCGAATCGAGCCTTTTTCATCCAAAACCCAGCTGTGAACAGTAGCGGGTGTAGACGTGCCAGCCTTACCAAAACCATCGTCCGTGTTGCTTCTCGTCGACGCGATAGATCCGTTGGCTTCAGATCCTGATGTCAACGAAGCTGCCGATAGATCATCTCTTTGTGTATTACTAATACTTGGATTCGTACCACTGAACGACAACTTCAATGCTGGCGAATCTGCAGAATTTTCCTTCTCATCATAGCGATTTTGACTAATATCGGCTGTCCCAACAGTCGCAGCTCTAGCTCGCGGTCTAGGTCTGAGAGCGGATAAATCAAAACTACCAGGTGCGTTTGATAAACTAGGCATCTTGCCACCAACGGCATGTCCCTTTGCAACGTCCGGAGTGCTCAACGGTAATGCAATACCGACAGGCGATTCGGGCGTTGTGGATGATTTGCTCGCTTCTGGACTGCCTGTGGGCAAATTCAGCACATTTGAATTTCCCCAATTATTCCACTGTGGTGATGAGCTTTGTTCTGTGAATGTGCCTGAAGTTGGAGATATATTCTTCATGTTCTCAACCTGTGTTGGTGTGCCAATATTTTCTGTACTTGTGAAAGTGATATATGGTGCGCAGATAGTCGTATCATGTGATGCACTGCTCTCTGGTCGGTCATTTTCATTATCATGATCGAAGGTATCTTGGAGTGTGGGTGTCGTTAATATTTCTTTACCCTCTTCCTTGCCACTGTTGTCATATTGGAATTGATCTTGGAGATTCGTAAGACTGGCAGTCCTTCTATCAAACATTGACAACGTCTGTTGTCTTCTGTGCCGTCTCTTAAGCTCTTTTTGACTAGCTTCTGTAACTGTTTGTGGCAGCGTGTCTTGCTGTGATAACGTCTTGTTGAAATCATTATTTGTTATGTCTTGTAGACTAGTCTTAGATGTGCGGTTTGGCATGTTTACGTTCAATTTTAATGGTATAGATGCCCTTGATGCGTACTCAATCATTCTCGAAGATATCTCATACGCTTCCGTTGTTATCTTGTAAATTTGCATTATACACGAGAGTAAGTGGTGTCTCTTTGACTCGTGCGTACTATCTATCAATGTCGTTTGAGGTTGATTAAATAGTAAAGACTCCGCTGCTGCTACCAAATCATCAGTGGAAAGGTATGTGTCTCTAATTGTTTCATCCAACATAGAACCGTCCCTAGGAACGATGGTATTCAGCGGACCATTCTGTTGAATTGATTGTAAAACCGTCAGAAGACGCTTTACTATTGCTATCGTCTCCTTGAGTAGGTCGATCAAATGGATACTAGATGACGCATGATTTTGACTGGGCATGGCGTGTAAATGTCCGAGGGTTGCTGCGATAGTTGACTTGAGAGCCTCATTGATAACGTAAAGAAGTTTGTCAAAAGTTTGATCCGCGGAGGATTCATGTTTGATATTATCCTCGGTCAAATAATCACCCGCATCACGGGTATTGAAAACGAGAGATACGGCTGAAGAGGCGCCGGATTGAGCTGCGGAGCTCTTGAAAGAGTCAAAGGAAGTCATTCTGGATATTCCAGATGATTGTCTTTGTATAGCTGAAATTTGGATGTCGTTTTCAGTTTGACACTTGGTTTCATGATGAGGCAATTGAGATGTATGCGGAGAAGAATAAGGGGTGAAATCTTCGCCTAGACTAATACCATGCGACTTGCAGAGATTTGCGAAATTCTCAGCCAAGACGAAAACTTGATCGGCCATCGGAATAACCTCCTCGAGATCCTCGCTTAGCAAAACCTTATTGGAGGTTTGCAAAGCTTCTTTCATAACCAATCTGCTTTGAACGACGAACCTGGATAGCAGAGACAGTAGATTTCGTCTGTTTTCTGCGATAGACGCGCTAATCTTGTTGCTATGCGAGTCCTTGTTCAAAGCGTCTGCGGATGCGAGAAGGGATCTAACCGAGGATATAACACAAGCTGTAGCTGGCTGAAGGTGTGACAGGTGACTAGATATAACAGCAGATTTCACCAAAGTCAAAGCATTCCGCACGGCTGCAATTGGAGAATCCTTGGGCTGTGACTGCGGATTAAGATCGTCGTGGGGAAAGTCGTCGTTGAGATTATCGTCTGAGATTTTGAGATGATCCTTCTTGTCAGCATCACGAGTCTCGAGATCATCTTCGCTGTTGCCGTAGAAAGCGTCCTGTGGTATCAATGTGAGTATAAAGTGGAGAGGGGATATAAGCACGTACGATATCCTCTGTCACGTAATTCATAGGCAGCCAGCCTCTAATACCGTTGACTTGGCAATCCCACCAACCGGAAGCATCCTTATTGAGTATGTGCACGATATCATTCTTACTGAAGCTAAGTATCGATGGATCTCGTTCTGAAGGCTCAAAGTCATGTACCGCAATCCCAACTGCTATTTCCATATTTTGCGATGTGGTCGTTAAATTCAAGTCGTGTTGTCTGGCTTTGCCGCGTGCGCTTGGGATCCTGACTAAGTGCGGAATTCGATCAGACAAAATTATTTTAAAATTGGTGGTCTAAGAAGAAGCAGCTTTTCTGGCGCAGTTTATTTAGTACCTGCATCCGCTTCGTTTGCCGACTGCCTCCAAAGCGGGTGCGCAACGTCAATTCCATGCATGGCGTCAGCTGATTCAATATGTGGACATGGCACCTGGCCCAATTGCCTTATTTGTCTTGATTACTGCTCATATGCCTCATTATGTCACGCTTGACAGAATGTCACTTCATTTCTGGGTGTCTACGCGTCTTGGGAACGTACCTATGACTTTATACGATCGTGCAACTCCGCAGCCTATTGGTTATCAATGCGAGTGTTATTACCGGCTATCAACCTCCACATGTTCCTTTGAGTCATTTACGGCCATCACCCTCAACCGCTTCAACCGCTTCAACCGCTTCAACATCTTTCTAAGACATGGGCAACGATTGGATTAGCAGTAATTTAGATGTGCGTATCTAATACCCACTCATGCATAATTCACCCCGTCTTCAGCTCGAAAAGATCGACCTCTATCTCTACCGGTCAAAAGTACGTTTGCCGACTAGAAAAAACAGCCTCTGACTACTAATTAGAAACCTCTATGGAAGCCCGTATCCGCCTCCGTTGGTGTATTCGGTGGTTCAGTTATATCTCAAGCTATTCAAGCCGCCACCCTCGTAACCGAAGACAGGTCCGGCGAACGTTACGGCCTCCATTCCTTTCATTGCTATTTTCTACTAGCTGGTCAATCCACGATGCCAGTCGTCTATCGTGAGTGAGCTTTCTCCCACTTAACCTAATCTCACCGGCTATCAACTTAATAGATGTACAGCCTTTACGTCTAGGTAAAAGTTATCAGACGTACTGCGTTAGAGCCAGCCAAGATGGCAATAACATATTCACTCTCACTGCTTCTTTTGCTCAGCCAGAACCTTCTCAGCCTAAATTTTCCATCAAACCACCGGCCGACATACCTCCACCAGAGGAATGCGAGTTGAGTGAAGACAGATGGCAGCGCTTTTTGGATAAGTATCATTCCAAGCTAGACAGTAAGCTGTCTGAAACCATCATAGCAAGAATAGATGTCAGTTTTAAGTTTACTCTTAGCTAGGCACAACTGAAATCACACAGGAACGTCGCACGTCAGATGTCGCTTTAAAAGACGCATCGAAAGTCAGTCAGTATGACGAAAAGGGTAACCTTAACATTTCAAATGAGTTTAGCTGGTGGATCAAAGCGAAAAGCTCACCCGGTGATAAGGATTCAAAGCAAAAGGTTGGTAAAGCTTTTAACGCGTAACTGCGCTTAAGATTAAAAGGCAGTATTAGCGTACATGTCGGACTTGAACTTTCTGCACACGGTCGCTCACTCCCTTGGGTTGCGTCAGTATTCAAATCTCGGCATGATTACTTCACTCGATCATTCCATGTGGTTTGTGAGTGGCACTTTCATATGCTTCATCTGCTCATTTTTTTCACAAAAGTACGACAATTTCGACGCGGGCGAGTGGCTCATATACAGGACTTTTTGCCCAGTTTCAGCACACGGACGCGGAAATGTGCAAGGAGAGTTTTGGTCACAAGACGGCAGACTAGTAGCTTTAACAGCTCAGCAAGGTTTAGTTCGTGAGAAGAGACCTGAGGCCCGTCTCTAATTCAACTTATGCCAATCTTCTGCTAAGCTGCCAATTTTATGTAGTAATGTGATTGATGCTGATCTTGATGATACCAATCATAAATGAAATGCCTTTGAATTTTGGAAAGTTTGATAGTAATTTTCTTAGCTATCTCATTTCTTTGGCTACTGAGCGTTAGTGAAAATATTTTTAACAACGCAGAACACACTTTCTTCTTATTGATAAACATAGAGTTATTCTTGGCTGCTTGTTTCTTCCTGTTGTGTGCTGCCTGGATAGCTTTCTTCTGCTCATCATCTTGCGCCGTGCCATTGTGCATCATTGTACGAGGTCCTTTGCCAGGCTCAACTGATACAGACTGGGAACGATTGCTGGAGTCGGTGTCCATGTTTACTGATTCAAGAACTGGTGCATTGACCAACTGATCTGCTGAATCTGACCTAATACCTGGTATGTCACTATTCTGATCACCATCAATGTCTATTACGTTGCTGTCATTTTGATTCATTTCAGCGGCTTTCATCTTTTTCGCCATGCTGGATCCACTCTCAGCAGTCGCTTTGCGCTTTACGGGAGAATTGCTAGCTGGAACAAGGTTGTCTGGTATTGATTGCTGCTCAACCTCACCCTTATCGTTCTTTTTGGCGTTGTTGCGAACATCCTTCTCGAATCCTGATGGGTGTTTGGCAGGTTGCTTGGCTTTCGCAGCCACATGATTCGCTGGCTGTTGGAAGTACTTGGCATTTACCTGTTCACTGTTAGCAGTGTTATTAAAGCGTCTTCATGTACTCACTTTCTCAAGTAAATTTCTACCCTGTGCATCGCCAACAATCTTCTTCCATGTTTCATCGTACGACAGCCTGTCAGCATTTCCTACTATGAACAAGGACGACTGAGCACGAGTCAAAGCAACGTTCATACGTCTCATATCTTTCAAGAAACCGATAGGACCTCCACTGCGATCCTTGAAAACGCCATCGTTATCAAATTGGGAAGATCGAACTGTGGATAATATAATAACGCTCTTCTCTTGACCTTGGAAACCATCGACGGTATTTACATCAACTTTGGCTAAGATATCTTTATCTGTGTTGTTAAACCTGTTCCTGAGTTTTCTCTTGATATTGAAGACTTGCTGTTTGTATGTTGCAATAATTGCGACTCTGTAATCCAATGAAAACTCTTCACCAAACTGTCTCTTTAATCTCTCATAAAGCGATATGACAAGATCTGCTTCGCCATCATTCACGTAGGAATTATCTACGCGCCTTTCAGAACCTTGTGCGAAGTCAAAGAACCTGTAAGTTCCGAATAAGGCATTATCGTGCCACGGAGCCTTAGTCTTCTCGGCCATCCTTAACCCATCTTTTAACTGACCTTGGTAGAATACAGCTGAAGGCAGTTTGGATATATCTGGATGCATACGATATTGTTCGTTCAACAAATGCACGCATCCTTTGTTAGTCTCCATCAGTCTGACAAACAAAGACCTCGAATATCCTTTCTTGCTAGCTTCAGTGGACATTACAGTTGGAGGTAACTGATGCTGATCACCAATTAGTATCGGTCTCTTACATCCATATTTGAATGGAATTAGCGCTGACACTTCAACAGCTTGTGCTGCTTCATCAATAATCACAGTCTCAAAGTCAACCGGCAACTCAGCTAGATCTCCTTTACCAGCACCTGACAATGTCGAACATACAACATCAGCTTCCATCATGACTGCTCTGCGATGTGTTCGTCTCGATGCATCTCTAGCTTTGGCAGATGACTTCTGCGTATCTCTGGCCTTATCCAGCTTGGTAGATATCTCATTCCTCTTGTCGCTCAACTTCCTCAACTCTTCTTTCTCACCTTGAGTGGCTGTCCCTTCATTCTGCTGCTTCTGGTTGATAGTGTTTCTGATCTCATTAATGCTGTTTTTACACTGTGTCAACTGGTCTCTATAGTCACCGACCATCGATCCATTGTCCATGCTGGCACTTGTCGGATCCAAGTTGACGCGCTGATCTACCAACTCCTCTAGCGAGCGCTCTTTAGCAGAAACTGACATTGACGAATCTGCACCTATTCTGATTACGTTCACTTCTTTCATGTCACCATTAACACCCCTAATAGGCACTTTTAGTCTATTGACAACTTCATCAATAGCAGCGTTAGAAGGTGCGCAAAGGAGTATTTTTGGAGGCACCCAGCCATCAGCCGCATTTGGGTTGGCTTTGCTGACTATAGGCTTAGGTCTCATGCTCAAAAACTGAGCAACTAATGCCAGAATGGTCTTAGATTTACCAGTACCAGGTGGACCTTGAATGAGACTGAAAGAGCCATCTGCAGGTGTACAGAGGGCGCTAAGCACAGCATTAGCTTGTGATTCGTTAACTTCCAACATTTTCATCGTTTTTTTAACTGTATCACTATCTAACTGCAACTTATCTTTGATTACGGGATTGAGAATCTTATTCATCACAGGCCCGTAATACTGTAAGCCTTTCAACGCACCATATTCTCTGTATAGCGTGCTGAGCGAATAGAATTTCTGCATTTTCCACTTGTGCTTATCTTGGAAAGCAGCAGATCTGCGCAGCGGTAACCACACTGTCACAATGAGATCTTGATGTCTGCGCTTGAAACTTTGCACCTTAGCGATGAGATTTTGACATGGATGATTCTCAGTCGGTGCTCCTGATCTTTGGGCACCAGGCTGGATGCCATCATCTTTACTCAGCGTCACCAGCTCATTCTCGCTCAGTGAGTACTGGGATGGCGCATTGCATTTGACATTCAACACAACTTCCGCATAATCATTTACAAACGTCTTAGCGGAAACGTAGACAGTCACCGTCTCCTCCACTTGTACTGCCGATCTGGCTTGCTTGAGCTGCTCAGATGTCTCTTCGAATAGAAGTGGTCGCATTATGTCCCAATAGTGAGTGTAGTTTCTGAAGTCGATAGGGATCCGTTGTGTAGGATCAAGCGAACCGATCTTCATGTTAGGATCGTTGTAGTCAACATTGAGCAGGAGTTTCTGTAAGTCGCTGATATCAGGATCGAGTCTCTGACGGCGTTGGAATGATTCATCACGCTTCGCATCACTCTTCAATTGTTGCTTTTTGGTTGACGTTCCGACTAGAGGATCGATAACCTTGGTACCGCCTCTTCTCTCTTTCACAGCTTGCATCTTCTGCTTGGCCTGCTCAGGATTCAAATCCATATCCTTCAAGCCACCAGGGTCACCGCCATCATCGGATGATTCTGACTCTTCCTTTTTATTACCGCCGTATGTTAGCCTCTGTGGAGCAACAAAAGGTTTACGCGCTTCGCCTTTCTTTGTGGTGAGTCCGGTGAGAAGTGGCTTACCAGCAATTTTCCTCATAAATGGATTCTTTACCTGCTCCGCCTGTTTAGCTTTCTCTTGACGCTCCCTTTCGTGCTGCTTTTCCTTCAAAAAATCAGCCGGACTAGGCTTCTTGTCAACACCCAGTGCTTTCTGCAATTTACCAAGCGATGGCTTCTTATCGATGATCTGCACATCCTCCTCATCACTCTCATCGTTGAATGTAGAAAGGTGGTACTTGAGTTTACTGAGCGAAAGATGTGATAGCTTCATCACAGAGCCTCCAGGTTTGTTTGCCTGACGATAGTAGTCCTGTGATTGTGAGGTCAGAAACCAAGATACAGAACGCGAGAATCAAGAAATACATTCAGCATCTCCAAAGCTTTCGGTGCAGGTAAACATTCCGACTGTTTAAATGCTGAAAGAGTAGAGTCGATAAATCTGAAGGTAAACTCTACGACTGTCATATCTGTTGCTCTGAGCCAGCCCACAGACTGAACCAGTACCTCATTTAAGGGTTCGAGCTATTGGGTGTAAGTGGTAAGGAGAAACTTACACAAAAACGTACCATTTTTGAAGAAACTGAAGTAATATACCTCTGCAACTCTTTTTCAGAATCAAGAAGAACACCAGCAAGTGTGATAGATTCACGCATCCATGAAATCATTTCCTCCTTGCCACAATATCTGTGCCACTTGGGAGCCGATTTGAGTACACACGATGTAAATCTACAAAGCTCCACCCAATACTCAAGCAAAGCTTGCTTGATTGCTGGTTCTCCACCATATCGATTGAGGAAGCCGGTTGAAGAAGAAGCGATCATCGGCAGTATTTCTTCATTCTGATTTGATATACAATTGGCAAAGTTCAAGGCCTCGAGATGCAAATCTGCGACCGACAAGAATGTCTTGCATTGTGCAGCTACACCGCCTAAGAAAGTCTTGGGGTGTTTGAATAGCATCCATTGTATAGCCTCAGATTTTTCATCTTGATCTGAAATCATCTTGAGTAGACTGATTATAGGCTCGTGGATCTCTCCGTTGGGTGATAGGTATAACCGCATTATTGCCATTTGCACATTCGGAGCCTTAAGCGTATGTTCTAATATCTGAAGGTGTTGTGTCGAATCGTCGAGATAATTCTGTACCAATTTTCTGAATTGGAATTGCATAGTATTAATCGCATTGTTGTACGCCGACCTAAATGTTAATAGAGTGTTCTTCATCCGAGCGGGAACAACTGTTTCGTCGTATTGACTATTTTCCAGCTGCGAAAGGTGGCTAATCGACGACAAATTTGTTAGGATTAAATTCCATGCAAACTGATCATCGATATTGTTCGTAAGGCCAATAACTGTGTATACTGCAGCCCAAATTTCTGTCGCAATGATAGTTTTCTTTGTGTCAAGTTCTACTTTTGGTTCTTTGGGTACTTTTTTCCGCTGACGCTGCCTCTCGTAATCTTTCCATGGAGTAAATTTTGCCATGAAGTCATTTAAACCGCGCTTTAGGCGAACACAATCTTTTCTTAGACACAGTCGCAACAAACCTCTTGTGGCTTCTTGTGATTTGCCACGTGCTGGGTTGCCTTCTTGTAACAAAAAGGCCGTCTCGAGCAAGCTATTCTTGTATATGCTTAGAATTTCAAAAACCAGTTGCATTTTTCGCTCATTTCCTTCATATTTGTTTAGGCATTTCTCTAAAACGCCAATGATATTTTCGTAGTACTTGTATTTGGTGTTCTCGCCGCCGTTACCAGTGGACTCGAAACCTCTCCTAGCAATACTCCTTAGGGCTGAATCATGTAACTCATGGACATCTTCGACATTCATAACGAGATTCGACCACCAATTGAGAGGCCAACTCATATCGTCATCGTGGCGGAAGGTGACAGGCTGTGTCACCAGAGGCCTGTAAAGTGGATTATCCAAAACTGAATTCATCAGTCGCAGAAGTAAAACTGAATGCTCGTCGTCATTTTTCTGCCTCTGCTGTTCATTATACGAGTCCACAGACCAGTATGTTTGTTTGACAGATATGAGAGCGACAAAACACCTCAAAAGTGGTGTAAATGTCCTACCCCTAACATCACATAGGTGCCTCTGTACGTCTTTCAATAACCCAGGACAAAATCTGCTGACTTCCTCAATGGCACTTGAATCCATAGCGGCTAGTGTCTTGGCGAGGACGGTCCATAGTACTTCCGGGTCATCCTGTATAGGCCACTCTCCATCAGCGTCGAGATTCCCATTCTCTCTATCGACAATAAGCTTGAGGATGTTGCGAAAAATGATCAAGTACACCTTGGCATTTTCCTTGGTGATTGGTTTCCAAGTATGTCTATCGATCATATCGTTCGCCCATTGGCTGACGTCTTCATTGTCAGATGCTGTCAATGCGAGGATCGTCGGTGGGGGTGGGAGGTGGTCCATGAAACCGACATCGCCTTGAAGTTTCGGGAGCATAACGCTGATGACTTCTCCCATGAAGAAAAATTCAGGATGCAAGATGCACATGTGGTATAGTGATTGGTTAATGTTGTCTAAGCTGATGAGTGGAGAAGCTGTTTCGGAGAGAAGTGGTTGATAAGCTTGAGCTTCCCATCGGTAGATGTTTGAAAAGAAGCTATTCAGCTTCTTGTCGCTGATATTGCGGAAGTAGCTGGAGAGTGTTAGTGTTACGGTTTACTGCAAGTAAATGCACAATACTCACATGTATCGAGCCTGTAGCTTGCAGAGCTGCCAATCCAGTACCCTGTGAGGATTACTAAAAAGCTGTTGAAAGAGATGATCCTGGTAAATCAGTAGCTCCTCTTTGGGTGGTAAATAAGCGAATAGACCTGAGCATTCCTTAAGTCAAAACTCAAGCGCCAAACCAAAACTAACGCGTAGCAAATGCCGTGGCTTCTGTAAGAATACCATTCCCGTTGTATTTATCGCTAAACCAATCAGGTTTCTTCTCGCCATTCTCCTTGCCCTTTTCAAATAGGAATTCAGAGATAGGTGCGATAACGTGCTGCGTGAACTTGAATAAGCCACCCATCTCTCGCCATTTCCGCGGTACCCACAGATACTTCGTCGTTGTTGAGTGGCCTCTGCCTGGCATTGCGCAATATGTGCTCTACTGGCATACCCATCACGATAAGCAGATGGAGACGAAAACAATCAAATTATTTAGATTGACCGTGGTCGTTGTCGAAGAACAAAGAGCGCTGGCTATCAGCCTTGAGGACATCTGAGCCGCGTAGTTGGTAAATATCTTTTTCAATAAATTTAACATTGCCGTCGTTATCGACGAGGATAAATGTGATGAGCCTCGTCGCGTATATCGCCTTGATATCGTCTTTGTTTGCTTCATCCACAGGAATCGGATTGGCGCCCGGACGCATAATAATTGGTGGGATTCTCGCGCTGAATTGAAAATGCTGTCTTGTCTGCATTGGGTGTACCTCATTGGAGATAGCATTCTCGAGTGTATCGAGTAGCTCCGTCTCTTGCATATCGCGCTCAATTGACTTGTCGAGGTCTTCTTTGCCGCGCTTTACTTTGTGCCACTCTGACTGTGAGGCTATCTCGTCGTTGGCGTCTACATATCCATTCGACATGCCTCCAATGTCCTCGCTAAACATTCCGTGGTAGTTTGTCGATATCGATCTGTTTGTGGCGTAGCCGTAGCGCACGTTCCCCTTTTCGGCCTGAATGAGTAACAGGTTAAACGGCCCCACTTCGTCTTTGATTTTTGAAACCTCTTCGAGATCGTCTTCAATGCTTCTGCCGCTCTGGAGACAGTCTCGCGTTATCGCTCCCCTTGACTTGAGCAATTTTCCGTCTTTCGGGAGCGGTTCAAAGTAATTTGTGCTGTTTCGCTGTTAGTAGATCTATTCAGATATAGATTTACCCACAGCGCTGCTATTTTGCCCGACTTGCTCACTCCAATCCAAGTACCCTGCATTAGCAGATCAATCCCGGATATACACTCCTCCTTGGAATCATCACCGAAGTTGTGCACTCTCGCTGGCTGTGTAGGCCTTTCAAGCCACTCGTCTCTATTCGCAGCCAGTGCACTTGGTCAGTCAGCAGCAGCCATAAGTCAGCGCACAAAGCGCATCACCCACAGCTGGTATTTCGAGTGTCTGTTGACAGCGTAAACTACAATGCACTATCACTCTCTCAGCTTTGTCTGGCTTGCTACTCTCCACCAACCATTCTCAACGTCAGTCAGGTACATTTATAAAAGCAAATCAATCCTTATTAAACATCAAATTTTTCAAGCCCATGAATCACTTTGTTTTGGATATCCTCTATCGCCTCCTTGGATGTGTTCAAGCTGGCCATAAAGTAGACCGTATCACCAAGAGGTCTGGAGTGGATACCTTCGCTAGCCAGCGACGCCAGAAAACGCTGTCCTTCTGAACTCTCATATCCTTTGCCTGATGACTTGAGATGTATTATCAACACGCTACCCAAAGCGACGACGCCATCGACGTTGTTGAGGTGTGATAGCACTTCCACAGCCTCAGGGGTCCATAAGCTCCAAGCACCGCTCTCGGTATTACTGCCCCATGCAACTCTCGATGCATGCCATTCATCACTCTCTGCTAACTTGTTTATCTCATCCAACGACGCATTCGCAACAGCGCACCCAATAGGATGGGCGGTATATGAGTGGCCGTGTAACAGCGCTTCTTTCTTCTCCTCCCCTAAAAAGTTGTCGAACAGACTCTGTCTTGCCAATGTTGTAGAAAGCGGTACAATCCCGCCAGACAATATCTTGGCATAAGCGGATACATCTGGGTGGGTGCCGATTATAGACAACGGAGTTTGCTGGCCGAGTCTGTATAGACCCGCAAACACCTCGTCGAAAACAACCGGTAATCCCTGCCAGTCCTGTCCTTGAACGTATGCATCGCCAGCTTGGTTGGCGAATAGCTCTTCGTTGTCACGCACTGTATCAACGAGTACACGCTGAAACAGCGGCTTAAATTGTGTAAGATGGAAGTATTAGACGTAAAACCAACTCACATCAACACAGAGCATACCTCCTGCGCCCATAACAAGTGGTTCCATGACGAGTGCACCGAAGTGTCTGCCTTCTTCGACGAGCCTTTCGAGAGTGTTTTGAATGGAATCTCTGTAAAAAACAGTCAGAGTCGTTTTTAAACGCTCCTCTACGCCATAAGCACCAGCGATAGAGTCAGAGATAGCCATCTCCCAATAATCGCCATCAACAGCAGCACCCTTTGGTACGCCCATACTTACTGCGCCCTTCAGAACTATCTCTCCACTCTTGTACTTGATGAGCGGTGAATCAAACCAGAAACCGCCTCTTGGGGAATACCATTCGACTGCGTTATTGTATACAGATGGCTCAGAAGCATCCATACTACCGATAGTGTCACCGTGGTAGCTACCGCTCAATCCGAGCACGCCTCTATTCGCAGCACCATACTTCTTCGAGCAAGCTCGGAGGGCTATTTTAAGGGCTACCTCCATAGCGGTACTACCGTTATCAGTAACGAAAGCCTTGTTAGCCCACCCGCTACCCGGGCCTTTGAGGAGTTTTTCGCAAAGTTCCAGTACAGGTTTGTGCGTGTGTCCAGGTAAAAGCACATGACCGTACCGACCAGCTGCATGTGCAGCAGCCAGAGCGAGTGTAACGTTACCGTGGCCGAGTGTCTGCGTCCACCAAGAAGCACTTCCGTCGAAATCTTGTTGTAGTAGATCCTGAGACGCAGACGCTGGTCTGTGAACATCGAAGTGGTCAGCATGTGCGCTGTCGATAACGCCGATCTGCTCAGCGGATTTGATGTGGGAGTGTTGAGCAAACGGATACCAAATACTGTCTAGTGTGCGTTGTGGCATTGTCTTGATTTCCTCAATGCGCTTCTTGTGGCGTGTGTCGAGTTCGTCGAGTGTGCTCAACACTGCACCGTCGCCGTTAGACAGACTGCTGAAATATGCTTGGAGTGCTTCCTGGTCATTTAATGCATTGCTGTCTTTGGACGGTGGTTGATCTATCACTGCGACATGCACGCCTCTCTCCCGTCCCCAATCACTGAGGTATTGGTAGTTGGCGTAGTACTCCTCCCTAAATACAAGGATCGCTTCTACGCTATAGCCTCGCATATGCAGACTCTCATAGGCAGCTAAAGTAGTGCTGATTCCGCCCAAATGCGACGAGGCTATGAGGATGGTAGGGAGACTTGCCGGTGTTGTTAGATAGAGCAAGACGAGAGGGAAAAAGCCTCACAGCAATGACCTGTAAGCATCAGCTTGGCTGGTTCCAGTTAAAGTTGGAGAGTGTACGCCTGTGTCTCAATATCAACATGCAGCCTCGGAAAATCACCGGAAACTCACCACCCGCAGTTTCGACGTAAAGAGAGTGAGAGTTGTTTAGACTGGCTTTGCTGCTAATGTAGTTTCCAATTGAGGTTGCAAAATCCTTATCGGACGGAGGTTTTTGGGTTGCGGATTCTCTGCTAACGGCTAAGTGAGGAGAGACGGGATCACTGTAGCGAAAGAGAGTGTGGTTGTGTATTCTGTCGTTATTAGAGAAGCGCTGGAGAAAACTGAGCGGGAGTCAACAAACACTCCGCCGAAATGGAAAGTACCCACGCGTCGTCTTGATCAGCAGCAGGACCAGTACTGACAGGTCTGTTTGGGAGAATGAGAATGTGCCAAACTCCAGCAAATAGCAACTTACTTCAAATAGAAGATGTTGTTCTTCGTTCGCTGCGATTCTGCCAAGACAAGAGCAGTTGTGATGAGAGTCTTGCCAACGTCGGTGTTAGCGCCTGCGTGGATGGCTGTGAGTTGCTGCACTTTCAGTCTGCTCACTGGCACGCACCAAATATCTGATTAACTCGCAAGTGTCTGTATAAGTGAGGCATGTTGAATATATCCGATATCTAATGTTTAATAGTCCAGTTGATTCCGAAAAAGCCGCTGTCCCTAAAAGTCCTTCGATCGGATTTTGAGTGTGCCGGAAAGTTGCGATGGCTTATCGTTGACGCTAGACGGCCATCACCGAGAAAAGAAAGAAAAGAAAATGATCAACAAGCACCTATTCAAGCCACGCCAGCAATTTAAAATACTAGTTCAGTCGAGAAGCCTTGCAACTCAACTCAATCCCCATCCATTTACCCCCAACGGACCAGTAAATAGCTCGAAGGAGCACAAGGATGGTGATATACGCAATGACTGGAATAGGAATGATATCCAGGCTATATACCAACAGCCTCTCCTCGAATTGGTTTACAGAGCAGCCAGCGTACACCGCATGTACCACGAGCCTGGAAAGGTTCAGCTGTGCACTCTTATGAACATCAAAACTGGCGGTTGTTCAGAAGACTGTAGCTATTGCTCTCAGTCTAGCAGATACAGTACTGGCACTGAGGCTGGAAAGCTACTCGCTTTAGATCCTGTCATTCAAGAAGCTAAGCGCGCTAAAAATGCGGGTTCTACCCGTTTCTGTATGGGCGCAGCTTGGAGAGATGTAGGCGGTCGCAAGCGTGGTTTCGATAGAATCTTGGCCATGGTTAGGGAGATCAAGGGTATGGGTATGGAAGTCTGCACCACGCTTGGTATGCTCTCGTCTGAGCAAGCTATAGCTTTGAAAGATGCCGGCCTCACTGCATACAACCATAACTTAGACACTTCAAGAGAATACTACCCGGAGGTTAGTGGCTTGCGCGTTTACGTTGCTTTATCTAATAAAATTCCAGGTCATCACATCTCGTTCATACGATGACAGGTTGAGCACTATCTCAAATGTCAGAGACGCAGGAATCAGCGTCTGCTCAGGTGGTATTCTCGGTCTTGGTGAGCAGCAAGATGACAGGGTTGGTTTGATCTGGGAACTCTCCCGTCTCCCTGAACATCCAGAGTCTTTCCCTGTCAACGCACTCGTTCCAATAAAGGGCACACCATTGGAAAACAACACCCCGGTTGCAGTTGAGGAGGTCGTCAGAACGATCGCAACAGCTAGAATCGTCATGCCAAAGTCAATTGTCAGAATAGCAGCAGGAAGAAAGATGTTTACTGATGCTGAACAAGCAATGTGTTTCATGTCAGGTGCTAATGCCATCTTCTCAGGCTACATGCTTACTACAGACGGTGTCGAGAAAGATCAGGACGCTGAGCTGTTTGAAAAGTGGGGCCTTCAACCAATGAGACCTTATGAGAATGTCGAAGACACCTACGAAAACAAAATCCAAGCTGCTCCTTCTCCACTCCAACAAACTCAACAAGCTTAAGCTGGCACAATAGCAGTAAAATATCTTCTCTTCCTCTTTCTCAAATTTAATTTGGTTGTATTACATAAAGCTCTTCGTAAACTCAATGCAATGTACTTTTGTTTGCATACTTTATTTGTACTACTAATTAGAGTCCATCGTACATCTTAAAATATAGAAAAGCGCTTTATAGTAACTAGTGTTGCTTATCTTCAGCTTTCTCGTTTTCTTCTTCTAATTCCACCATTTCTATGTCGAGTGGGTAAGTCAACAGTGCAGCAATACCCGACAAGAGATCAAGTTCTTGACAATCCGTTAGCAAAAAAAAAGCACTGGAAAAAACACTCACTATGTCCTGATTCGTGCATTGCACTAAAAATTAACACCTCAGTACCACCTAAACCCCTAACATCTTCAACCATCCTAACGAAGCGCTTCCTTTCAGCAACGTTTTGTGATCTGTTGAGGTTAAAAAGTTATGAGAGCAGTAACGCACACCCACCTGAAGAGTGAGTCAGAGATTAGAAGTGTGCCCACTGCACCTCTGTCTATAGCTTTCTGGACGTGGTCAGGGCCATACCAAGCGCGGTTCTCATCAGTGATTAGCATCTTATTGAACCTTAATTTATGATTAGGAGTGGCCCATCAAATTAACACTGACCTACTTATCAAGCATCATACCCTCACGTGCAAATTTAGTATCTTTCAGCTGGTTTGCAACTTCAGGACTTTTAAGAGCCTCGTTTAGAGCATGTACATTCGCTGAGCCAGTGTTAACTTTTAAAAACTTGGGTCGAAGTGTCAGAATGCTCTTGTCGCCATTGTGTTGTGCATTGTCTAGGAGAGTTTTGACGAAGGAGTCTCTGGCAAATGAAGCACCTGCGAATAAAATAACGCGAAGGTTTGTACTGAGAGGAAGGATATGTTTACTGAATGCAGCTGCGAGCTGTTCATGAAATTTTTCCGTTGCCTTGATTTGTTGAGATATGGGATGAAAGACAAGAAAAGAGGACAAACCTTCTCATGGGCTGAAGACATGCCTTTTCGTTTACGTGGAATCTGTGCATCAATACGCTGCTTAACCACCGTCATATGATTGGTGAGCAAACAAATGGCAGCGTTGCCTGTTTCACTTGGCGTTGGCAACTAAAAGTGGGAGAAAAGACACCCACCTTCTCCAACGAGTACAGCAGCAACTTCTGCGCCAGCACCTTCCGCACTAGCCTCCTCAACTCGCTGTAGATTGATACTATCCCAACCATCCGGCCCCTTGCCGAGTTTGAAGTCCCTCATCGACTCCAAATCAAGCGTATGGAAAGCACCGAGCTTAACGTGTGGATTCTCACTTGTAACGCGTCCAGACAACTGAAGCTGAGCATTCTGTGGTGGTTGGTTGGATGTGCCTGGGGTGGATTCCGTGGTGGACGTTGCAGAAGGACTAAAGAACGTTTTCTCGACCTCGATAGTCAGCGTGAGTTTAACGCGCTGGGAATCCGTAGAGCCGGTGGACGATGTATTCACTACACGTCTAAGTTGAGTGAGAATGAGAGTCGGTGGCAGTGGGAGTCACAACAGTACACACCTTATCGCACCAGCCCTGACTTGGTCGCCGGGTCCAATAAGATTGTAGCAATGCCAAAGGTCTTCGTCCTGCGTCATATCAGAATTCTGCGTAGACTGGATATCAGGCGTACTTCTTCAGGGAGGAGCGTTACCCAGCCCTAATAAGATGAGCTATTTAAATAAACCAATCACAATACAGTAATTACTCACAGACTTGTCCCTTTCTATGTACTTTTTCAGCAGCTTCATCGTTTGCCTTTAACCACCAACAACTGCAATGTCCGCGCGTGAGGAGCTTAGAAAGAAGCGTGAGCTCGAAGAGGCACGCAAAGCAGGCACAGCTCCCGCAGAGCTCGACGAGGATGGAAAACCAATCAATCCTCACATCCCACAATACATATCACAAGCTCCTTGGTACATGGACACGGGCAAGCCTGGTCTTGGTCACCAGCGTCTCAATAGAGAGTACGACAGCTCTGCCGATAAACTTAACAAGTGGTACGATCGTTCTGCCAAAGGCTACAAAGCCCAGCGTTTTAGGAAAGGCGCTTGTGAGAATTGCGGTGCAATGGGTCACTCTAAGAAGGATTGCGTTGAGAGGCCCCGGAAACGTGGTGCTAATAAAACTAACAGCGTCACTCAAGCGGATGATGTCGTACATGACATTGCCACCGATTTCGACGCTAAAAGAGATAGATGGAACGGCTATGATCCATCTTCACATAAAAGAGTCGTTGAAGAATATGCCGCCGTTGAGGATGAACGGCGACGTATTCAAGAAGATGAGCTTGATAAGCAGAATAGCATTTCCGCGGCCAAAAAAGTCGTTGACGCAGGCAAGCAGAAGATCAAGGATGAGTTCGGTAGCTCAGATGAAGACGAAGATGATGAGGATAAATACGCTGATAATGCTGACGCTGTCGGTCAGAACGTCGACGCTAATAACCGGATCACGGTTAGAAATCTGCGTATAAGAGAAGATACAGCGAAATACCTGATGAATTTAGATATCGAATCGGCACATTATGATCCAAAAACTAGATCTATGAGAGAGGCTCCTCATTCCGACGTTAAGCCTGAAGATAGTGCGTTCGCTGGTGAAAATTACGTCAGAGATAGTGGTGATGCTGCCGGTATACAAAACACACAACTCTTTGCATGGCAGTCTGCAAGCCGTGGACATGATATGCACGTTCAAGCCAATCCAACAGCCACTGAAATGGCTCATGGTGCATTCAAGGTGAAGAAAGAAGAAATCAAGGATACGCACAAAAATAGCATGCTCAACAGATACGGAGGTGAAGAGTACCTCAGTGCGTCTAATATACCGAGAGAGATTCGCTTGGGTCAGACCGATGAGTATGTTGAGTATTCGAGATCTGGTCAGCTACTTAAAGGAAAGGAGAGGGCTGTTGCCAAATCTAAATACGAGGAGGATGGTGCGTTAAAATGTTTTACTATGATATCTCTCTAACCAATTATAGTCTTCCCTGGAAATCACAGCTCAGTGTTCGGTTCGTGGTTTAGTGTGCAAAGTAAATCTTGGGGATACAAGTGCTGTCACTCAACGATATACACATCATACTGCCAGGGCGAAGCAGGCAAAGAGGCTGCCAAGACGACCTTCTCCAGACACGAGATTGAGGAAGCATCTAAACCGCAGAAATCACTCGCAGATCAGCACAAAGACAAGATTGCTGCTGGTACTGCTGATTTGAAGGGCAGGGCAGAGCGAGATGGCAATAAGTACGGATTTACAAAAGACCCACAAGCACTGGGTGATTTGGATAACGATAAACTCAAGATAGCAGTCGATCGTGAGCGAAGAAGAAAGGAGAACAAACTAAGCAGAGTCGAATTAGAGGAAGAAGCAGCCAAAGTCGACGGTGGTAAAGTCACAGCTGAAGATATTGAAGCGCAGAGGCTGGTCAAACTCGATGAGGATGATCCGCTTCGTCATGTCAATGCGAATGACGTGCTGCCATTGTAAGATAGAGATTATGTATTTTTTCAAATTGTAAGAGTTGTACAAACGTAATTAGTGATATTGGGTGCGGCATTGTTGCTTTTCTAATTTCCGGAAATCCTTGGAACGGAATACACAATCTGACTCAACATAGGATTGTGTTCAAGGTTTAATGCTTATTATGAAGATCTCATAACTGAGGAGTCTGTATTTGTCAGTTTTTTTTTATTGGATGTGCCATCATTGTAGAACATTTTTAAGTGTCTAAGTGGTAAATTAGATGCGCAATCTCACACTTTGAAGCAATGGCATGGACGCCGAACAACGAGTAATCGCATTTTGCTGCTGTTGTTACTGTGTATATCACATTCAATGATAGTGGGCATATCTTGTGTTGTAAGACCACAACGAGGATGTTTGACGCGTTTGAAAATAATCCACCAAGCAGTTCACCCATGAAGTCGAATATTCAATACTGAGTGATGATTAGTACCACGTATTTGAACTATACATGCTCATGCAATTATTCCAAGTCCCTTTCGTTAGAAATTTTAGCTTTCAATGTCTTAAATCTGAGCAGTTTGGAAAACACATTGTCGATCCTGCGAAAATAGAAATATATTTCAACATTGAGCTTTTCGAAAGGGAGGTGGGAGTCTAATCTTAGATTTTGGAACAAAGATGTCAGACAAGTATATTTCCTTGCAAAAGGGATCTCTGTGATGTTATTAGCTGTCGATATGTCGCTGAAAGCAGCTCCAAGTAGTCCCCGAAGCATTTGTGTGAGTTCTTATGGTCTCTCTTGTCAATTATCGTCGATCTCGGCCTAGGACCAAATAAATTGGTAAGCCGATGAGCGGACCCTGAAAGAAAAATTTAGGAGAGCAAGTGGACAAGATAGGCGTATACTCAACAACATTTCAAACCAATGCTATAGGAATTTTGTACAGATGGATTCTTCTTTACTGGTTGCATTTAGATAAGTGGGCAAAGACTCAAAGAAGTAAGATTCGGCAATTTTACGATAGCAGCAATTCGGTTTTTAAAAATATTTACTCAAATGCTCCTACACTCTGATTTTCATATCTTCCACCCAATCGATGAGCCCTCGCTCTTTGTTTGTAGGCAGTCACCACCTCCATGCTACCATAGAAGAAGGCAACTAGCAAAGCAAAACCAACGAAGGCTAAAAGCGATTCAAATAGAGGAAGGCGCAAGCAGAAGTGGTCCATCGAAGGATTCAAATATTTGGCGTTACCCAATGAAATCAAGCTGATGATCATGGATTTCCTCGATAAGAGCTCCTTGTCTGCTTTATCTCGCTTATGTTCCGAGCTTGTCAGGTTCGATGTACCTCAAAGATATAGTAATGTCGTCATCAGACCCCACTTCAAACTGAGACGCTTAAAGTGCTTGATCGAAAAGGAGGATGCGGCTGCAATTTTTGAATTTCTCAAAAATGTGGCAAACACTAATTACAAGCTGTATGAAATGAAATCAATTAGCAGTATCTCTACACCGACTACGTAAAAAACATCACGAACGACGGCGCCTGGACCAAATTGAGGAAATCACTTCATCAATCATGAACTTAAACATCAATAAGCTTACTTACTTAAACAGCGAAAATAATTTGGTGAGGGGTTTCCCTTCAATCGAGAGAACATTACTGTGCTTTCTTTTGGTATTCTTAGAGTAATGTTTATGGAAAACGAAGGTGAATAGCCATCAATAATGATCAGAGGATGTCCAAATCTTACCCAGTCGACGATTTACGTTGTTGAGTTCCCCTCTCAAATTACGTTCAGCTCTTACGTGTCTGAGTTTCTCCGAGACAAGCTAGGAGTATGGCTTGAAGATCATGCAGATGTCTCAGTATCTATTGTTGGTGTCACTACTCAAGCTGGAAGATATTTTGGTCAGTTCTACGACATTGACAACGGAGTCGGTGAGAAAGCTAAGGCGTCGAATCACTCAACTATTTGTGGCAATCACAGAACTCTACTTTACAACCACGTGGTGTCACTAGCAAATCTAACAAAATCATGCCAAGATTCGACTCACCAGTAAACAAACTAAATAGAGATCCTGATATTAATGATGCCAACTTCGAGGACGCAGACATCAACGTTGATGAGAATAGAGCCTACTTTGATTACTTATTCTCCGACAAAGAGGCAGAAATATTATAGGCGCAGATACTAGTAATATCAGATATCCACTTCAAATTATTTACATCAAGGAAGCTTTTCAAATGCTTTTTCATTTATCTTATTGTTGTATAAGTAGATAAATTCTACATTCGGTCTCAGAAAACTCGCGCTAGTGAAACATGTAATTATTTATAATATAATTAATTTATTAGAATAACAAGTCAAAAAGAATTTAGCTCATTGAAAGTTGGATGGCGGTGCAGATGGGAAGCCTTGAGGCTGAGACATGGACTGAGAAGGCGCTTGATAGTTACTTGGGGAGCTGTTGGATGATTGAGGTCCGTAGCTCATTGGCGTAGTAGGCTGGTCATCCAGAATCTGTAACGGAATTACTCCCGTTCTGCCACTAGCCAATGCCTTAACTTCAGCCCATCCATCAGAGAATCTCTTGATGACCTGTACATCCTCTCCCTTCTGTATGGAGAGCTCATCACCGGCAGTAGGCTTGAATGATACCCTAGCTCTGACTGCGCCCGGTGGTCTGATGTGTAAGGGTGGTACAATGGATGATCTGTTTGTTTGCTGTCTATGTGGTGGATCTCTGAATGGGTCTCTGAACTGTTGTTGCTGGTCAGGTCTTGGAGGTGAGCTTGGTATTTGGTTCATTGAGTAAACGCTTGGTGGTGGACTTGGGAGTGGAATCAATTCCGGATCAGGTATAGCTAGTGCAGGCAAATGTGGTGCTGATGGGTTAGACTGTGGTGGACCAGGTCTTTGTGGTTGTGGTGGTGGTGGACCGTTTTGGTATGAGTTAGTTGACATTGATCTCGACATTCCATTGTGTGGGTGTTGACCATATGGAGGAACTGGCGATGCCTGACGTCTTTGTCCACCAAGGTTGTTAAAGCTGTATGTTGACATGTTAGGGTTGTATGCACTCAAGTAATCGCCGTGGCTGCCTGTTGAGTTGGCATGCATCAATGGAGGAGCACCATTGTATGATGAATGAGTGCTTCCCCTACGGTCTAACAATGGTGCACCAGCGCCTGCAAATCCTGGTGGAGGCAATGGTGATTTCTGCGAAACATAGATTAGTAAGACAATTATCAACAAAATAGAAACTCACCTCATCAAGTGTTTCTTGACTTTTAGCGGCATCATTGAAGTCGATGTTTGTTGGCTTGTTCTTTTTACCAGCAAACTTCTTCTTGACGACACGCTTACCAACCCAGATCAAGAACAGAATAAACAATAGACCAAGGATGATAGGCAAAGCGATCTTTAAACCCTTGTTGTCATCTTCGTCTTTTTCCTCCTCCGATGCAGACATGGACGGTGTTGCTGTTGGAGAAGCTGACTGTGATGAAGAGGACATAGAGTGGACGATTGAGTTAGTGATAGACTCGGATGCGTCTTTTTCACTTTCAGTTGGTTTATCATCGTCTGGTATCGTGATCTCATTGTCTGGTGTTTCATCCTCATTGGCAGGTGGATCGTCAGCTGGCTGCTTGACGCCAGAGTTGGTGCTACCGGCTGTAACAGGGGCCTTTGATGAATCTGCTGGATCATCCGTATCTGAGCTACTGGAAGAGCTAGTTGTGTCAGTATCGCTTGATGATCCTGATGATCCGCTAGTTGTTGATCCTGTGGTACCTCCTGTAGCCTTGCCTGTGGTTCCACCTGCAGCTGGACCTGGACCGATGCCAGCTGCTCCAGATTGAGCACCAGTTGTTGAGCCCGTCGAAGCGCCTGTGCCAGCACCTGCAGCTGGGCCGCTTTGTGCACCAACACCGTGGTAGGATCCATCATTGTATGAGCCACTACCTCCTCCACCTGCTGTAGTGCCGACTGCTGATCCAGCGGTGCCGGCAACCTATGATAGTCAGACATAATCAAGCCAACACTCAACATTGAAACTCACTTGCTTCTTCATTAATTTGTTGGACATCGCTTTTATTTTACGTTATAAAGAGATACGAATCGCTTCACTATTTACTTGTCTTTGCTGTAACGAGTGACTTGACAAATGAACTTATAAGAAAGTCTTTGGATGATAGTCTAAAGAGAAGGCTTAGATTAAAGATTGAATGAGCGTGAAGATGAAGATGAGGTTTGAAGATGGCTTATTTGAACATCTTTAAAGACTGCTAAACTCAAACGCGTGCTAAAACTAGTTAAGACAAGGGTATGAATACTCCATCGTCAAAGATGAGATCACACTAACTAGATTCTTTCATTTGAATACCTTCCTTATGGCTAGGTGGCATGTGATAATTTTCACTAACTAAAATGCTTGGAATGTAGAAATTTCATTTATCATCATTCAATTCTGTGGTGGTAATACATCATTGGCATTTGTAGCTTTTGTCATCTCATCTAATTTAGCCTGTCTGCGTTTGGCCACCCAGTCGTCTATTTCTGCTTTGAGTTGGGTGTGTGGCTCTACTTGATCTATTGTTAGTGGCGATCTGTTGAATGGATCTGTACTGTCAGAAAGTAAATGACTCTTGATTGTTGATCTGTCCAGTACAGCGTTTGAGCCAGGCAAGATGACTGGATCGCGCATAAGTGTCGCCATAATCATGTCTAAGATATGTGTTATTTAAGTCGATTATTTAATTCAGACTTACCTTGATATTCTTCTGGAATATCAGCCTCATCCTCTTCCATCATCTCAGCTCTGACTTGCTCAACGTGACTGACAAATCGAGCCATTAGGTCTACCTCTTGATCAGTCTTAATAGCTTTGCGCCTGAGAATGCCGGCTGCACGTTCAAACAGTGCCTTTGAGTAACTTCTGCCATCCTTTGCAACACCCTCAACGAACTCCTTGCAATCGTGTAGATTAATAAATATGTCAATAATATCATTGAGAAGTTGTCTAGGTCTCCATCCATACTTTTCGGGATTATTTACTTTCAACTCTTGACAGCGTGGACCAGCTAATGCATCGAGGTTGTAGCAAAGCATTGCTGCCAATCTGTCAACAATCTCTGGTGCCATGAAGGCAGCTTTGGCTTCTGATGTGAAAGACTTGAGTAATCTGACTGATTCTCCACCCAAAGCAATATAGCTACCGGCAGCTCTACCTGACTCTTGCAACGATTGTACCATCTCCTCTCTCTCATTATCAGGCTTGTTCGAGAATCCAGGTGACGCAATTTCATCTTCATAGTGTCTTACTGATGCCAACTTACCCAAAGCTTCATCCAATAAATACGTTGAGTCGTTCATAACCAAATTAGTAAATCTGACAAACTTTTCGCTATTCATTGTATCTTGTTTGAGTTTGTCACGATGTGTTGGATTGTTCCAAATCACTTTAAGAAGTCTGGCGATGTTGTAGCGAACATTTAATCTGTCGTAAAATTGACTAGAGACACCTGTGCGTTCGACATCAATATAGAATGACATGAGTGATGGCATCAAATGCTCTAATGAGAGTTTATGGTAGTTGATGCTGTCACTCAATACACCGCTTCTTGAGTACCCATATGGGTGAGTACCATTCCACATGATTTCAACTATCTTGTTGCGACTGTATGGATTTCCAATATACTTTGGAGTACAGACAAAGGTGACCAAGAAATTCATCAATTCTTCTTTACCTGAGCTTTCAAGAAGATGTGGCTGATGCCTTGTCAATTGAATGAAGAAATCGACTGTAGATTCTAAGATGTATTCGGGCAACATCTTGAACTCGATTGGAATTTCTTCGGGTAGTGGTAAGCTGATGAGCTTTTGAGGATGTTGATGGGATGGATCTACGAATCTCACAATCCAAGTAGTCGCGAACGAGTAGAATCCCAAGATTCTGTACATCGAAGAAGGATCATCTAGTTGAATCCATGAAGAAGCAACAGCAGCTTTGCGTTCCTTGAGTAAAACTTCTTGTTTCTCGAGCTGCTTCTCTGCAAACATTCTACCCGGTGTACCTGGAGCAAAGCGAGGGTCATTCAAAAGTTGCTCTCTCTGAGATTTGAGCTGAGGCTCAACCATATCAATGTGCTTTTTAAGACTGCCTGATTGACGCTGCGCACAGTGATAGCCGAGGTAATGGAATGCAAGACACAAGTAGAAAATTTCGCTAATAAAGTTGACAGGTTTGTCTTGAGTGTGTTAGCTAACTCGCACAAACGGAAATGATTGTCTCACCTTCTTTAGAGTTTTCGTTGTAGTAGGCATCAGATTCACTTTTGTCAGCTTTTATCTTTGTTTCATCTGAGATATCCAGACGCTTTGAATGACAGAAGTACTTTGGATCAATCTTGTCTATCTGATTAAGATTATTAGTATTTTGAATGAATCGACAACTGAGCCCACCTTTGAGAACGTAGCGTCCATGAAAGGGTCAGCAAATCTAGAAAGTATAACTTGACAATTGAATACAAATCCATCACCAGAAGCGCGCTTTGGATCGACACGCATAGCGCCACGATGGGAGTTGACATTTGCAGCCGTGGCGAAGAAATCTAACACCTTCTCTCTAGACTGTGGAGAAGCTCTGACCAAAACATTGAAAATACCAAATAAGCTGCTCTGGAGTGATTCGAGAGTAGATCTGAGGGTGTTTTGCGTGATTGGTGATTGATATTCACGCTCCAATGAAGCATCTGAGAAGTAAAGCTTTGCAATATTAGGTGCAGAGGTTGAGAAAGTAGATAAACTGATCATTGGACCTAGTAATGATTCACTTTCGATAGTCTTAGCATTGGCAGGACTAGGTATAAATGAAGGAAGGGTTGTGAAGATTGCTGCAATAGGTTTGAACTGTAAGAGTGTTTCGATAGCAGTGATAACTGATCTCCACTTAATACCGGTAAGATCCAAACCCTTGGCCTGGGCTGCTGTAAGTTGTATAACTGGACCAATGACATCCTCCAAACCATCGCCGTCGAAGCGTCTGACTATTTCAGAAAGTAGATCAACAGGAGAGACTTTATGCAGCTCTGGAGAGACAACTCTACCGACGCGATCATCACCATATGGATCTGAGCTAGTTTCTTCAGGAATGAGAATTTGCAAGAATTCAACAGCGCCGCTTGGTTTTTCTGAAGTCTGGACAAACATAGTTGCATCTTGGATAGTCAAGCCGATATAGCTAAGCAGTAAGTCTTTAAGCTTGTTGATGAGTGCCATACCTCTATCTTTGTCTGATTGGCTGTAATTGATCTTGGACAATTGGAGTGCTTGACCACGCGCTCTTCTCCAAGCGCCAACAAGATACTCGAAAGTTGTCTGGTTAGCCGGCAAGCTAGCGATAACAGTAAGCATTTCAGCGTCATCCATCATAGCGTTTGGATCGAGGTTGAGTCGTGCAATCAAAGCCTGGTCGATGAGATCTGGAGTGAGTCTTTTCGATTTAAGTGCAGGGTGATTCGGCTGCTCGTCGTGCAACTCGTTCAGCAGTGGCTTCAGATAGCTCACAGTCCAGGATGTCGCATCTGCTATTTGCACCTGTGGATTCTGGTGAGCGTGACAAAGGTAGTGAAACGACGCCTACATCGATAGTGACTTTGAGAGATGCTTGAATAGCCCTGCTCTCCCACTCCTCGATTCCACACTGCGCTGGCTCGAGAGTTGGCTTCGGTGAGCTTGTCGATGGCTTTGGCTGTGGTGGCTGTCTTTGCTGTGCTGAGACGCGAGAAGGTGCGGGATTTGGGATTGTTGGACTGAATTTGGGTTTCTTTTCTGGTGAGCGTTGAGGCTGTGACTGTTGCTGCTGCTGCTCTAACGCTGGCTGTGGTGCTGGTGATCCTGCAGGTGTTCCCAGCCTTTCCAGTCTTCTTAAACGGATCTGCTCACGCTCATCAGAAACCTTTCTCCTAAAAAGCTCCGACTGACTCTGTCTGCGTCTGATTGTGCTGAGTCGCCCATGGCTGTTTGATTAAGAGGCTGGAATAGCAAATGTACAGAATTATATGTGATTTACAAGCGCATATACGCAATAAGCAGTGGTAAGGAACGCGAATGGTAATAAACTGAAAATAAACAAATCCTGCCTTTAAAACTTGTCAGCTATGACAGCATATCAACGATAACACCCACCAAAGTCTGAGAAGCGACCTCCGTTTCTGAAGCTGACGCTCTTTCCTAGCCAGCAACGCATCTGTTGATACTAATCCATCGTTTGAGCTCACGACGATTGGTGCTGGTCGTTTGACGTGATAGAGTATAACGAAAAACACAGCTTTTAAGCGTTAGAAGGGGTTTTTTTTCAAGTTATAACCGACTCACAAGGAAGTAGATATCCCAAAGCTATGCAAGTCAGCCTAGCGATATTTATATATGTTTGGTAGATAGTATAATCGCCTATACTAGCCGACACAATAGCAAGTATCCAAATGGCACCAGTTGTGATAGTCTGCGTGCGTCTGTTTGGCTCTTCTTGTTCAGTTTCAATGTGCAACAATCTTAGTATCGCTTCTCTGGTGGTGTACACTGCAAATGGTAATGTACCCAGTATGCCTAAAGCAGCCATCACTCTAGCAGCATCCACGCCTCCGTCATTGTTTGGCGATGGAAGCGCATCGAAAATATTAATTGGTGTCGACTCTCCGAACGCAACATAAGGCACGACCGCAAATGGTAACGCTAAGATGAATATCAAAGAATAGGCTAGTAAGACGGTGATGTTGAATGTTTGTTGGGAGGATTTGCGCATTGTGCGGTGATGTGGGAAAGTGAGATGTTGACTAGCAAACGAGAAAGCAATTGTGGAAATACTACTCCAGATGCCCTGCTGTTCAGCATGTTTCTTGAGTGCTTTCCAATTGAGATGGTGAATCAAAAGCTTTTTGTACATCTGGAAATCGAGCAGTCTCAGCTCGGAATACCTCATCGTTCTGCTAGCCACCAAACCAAGTAGAACAGGATAGGTGAGTGAGATGACAATGGACATTTTCGAGATTGTGCCATGAGATAATGATCGTGTGAGCGTAAACGGTGCAGCCATCACTGCTGGTAATAAAGCGAGGGAGAATGAAGATTGTAAGGATGAGCTAGAAAACCAGGCCAGCGCAAGTGGGTGTAGAAGTATCCTGATATGCTTCAAATAGGACACCACCAATGTAAAACCCGTTATGACGACAATGATCCTAACAATCAACTTTGTTATGCCCTTTCCCCTTGTGCCAAGCTTAAGAGCACCGCCACCGACATCCTCGATCTTGCGCACGCCGAGGTATCTGCCAGTGTTAACGAGAACGATATGCGAGCCCGCTGCGAGAAAGCTGATGATGGTAATCAGGATTATTCCAAGTGGGAGGCCAGTCTTTGAAAGTGCGCTGGGTAGAGCCAGAAAACCAAGACCAAGGGTAGAATTGAGTATATTGAAACTTGCGTAGGGTATTGATAGGGTGCCTTGTCTGCGTGAGGGGTCTCTGCGCCGTTTGTAGCTCTTCCTAAAGCTGAAATCCTGAATAAGAGGCGAAGCAAGCGTCTCGTCGGCGTTATCGGCATTATCGACATTATCGGCATTCTGCACAAAATCCTGATGCTCCTCTTCGTCGTGGTAGCTGACGAGACTGAGTCGCTGCTGCTCGCCGTAATCGTCGTGATGATCGCCCAACTGCGCCTCTTCATCAGTGAATTCTGAATCTGGTGGAGATGAATCTATCGTGTGTGCTGAGCTCTCAGCGTCGTTATTGTCGAGTCTGCTGTCCATGGTGTTGGTGGTGGGGTACAAACACCTTCAAGAGAAACTGCCAATGTCAAATAAAAATCAATCGAGTATCTCACAATTCTTCAAGAAGAACACGGAGAATATTCCACCAGCTCCTCAGCCTATCAAGAGAAAGCTTGAAACCGAGGAGAAAGAGTCGGTCGACAGAACAAAGCCACCGAGTGATCTACTGGCTTTGGAGTACAAGTTCCTTGGCCCTGGATGGGTACAGGCGTTACAGAAGGACCTTAATAGCCCTTCATTCAAGAGGGTGCGTCTGTAATTGCTCTGATTCGCCCGTGTTCACGCGTAATCCAGCTCAAAGAGTTTTTGAAGCAAGAGGAGCAAAAGTACACAATTTATCCACCAAAAGAACTTATTTACAATTGGTCACGTTCTCCTATCGACGACGTTAGATGCTGCATCATGTGTGTTCACTCTCGCCGCACCTCATCCTCTCTTACGCATCACAGTGGCCAGGACCCTTATCATGGCCCAGGACAGGCACACGGAATGGCTTTCTCAGTTAAGCACGGCGTGTAAGTCTGGTGATATGACCGTGTTGATTTCTGACGATATGTAGACGCGTGCCGCCTTCGCTTCAGAATATATACAAAGAATTAAAGTAGGCGTGTTTTTATGTCTTGAACGTGCTAACATTCTCTCAGAAACGAGTATCCGGGTTTCCAACCTCCAAACCACGGAAACCTTGAAAGACTTTGCCTAGAGAATGGTATTCTCCTTCTCAACAGCACTCTAACGGTGCGGAAAGACACTGCAGGATCACATGGTAACAAGGGCTGGGAACAGTTCACCACTAGGTGCGTATAAGCGTGAATTAACAATTACGCCTTGACATATGCAACAGAGTGCTGCAAGTATTAGCCGATAGACACAAATCTAAAGGCATCGTATTCTTCTGCTGGGGTAATTGGGCGAAAAAGATGCTTGAAGGTGCCAAGGTAGATAAAAAGAAGCACTTGATACTGTCGTCGGTGCATCCATCTCCGTTGTCAGCATCCAGGGGATTCTTTAACACTGGACACTTCAAGCAAGCTGATGAGTGGATCAAAGAGAGGTATGGAAGGGGTATCGATTGGATGGTTCAATCTGCAGATCGCGTTGACAAAGCACCTATCCAAGGCGAAAAAAGTGATGAACCAATCGCGAAAAAGCCTAAAACGGATGAAAAAGAGGAGGAGAAAGCCGATGTAACTACGAGTGATACTCAAGTGCATACAAATGACGCAATTCAAGATGTACAAAACATCAAGTCCAACTAATGATACAACGTTAAACGTAATAAATTATTCCCAGACACTTTTGCTGTTGTCCCTTTTTTGCTTGCGAGTTTCGGAGTCTGAACGCTTATTCTTGAGCTTATCGGCGTGTTCAGCGGCTCTTTCCGCAGCTTTTGAGGTGCGTGTTCGCTGCTTTGTAGATTTCTTCCTGCCGAGGCCTTTATGGGAGGCATTTGAGCTATTTCTAGCCTTAACGGAAGCAACCTTCTTTTCCAATTCGTGCCTGTTGTCCAAACCATCGTCGACGTCGCCTGAGGCAAGTTAGAAGGGATGTTTATAGAAATGATAGTTCTCACTAACCTAGATTCACTGGAGGTTCTGGCTGCGCTTTGCGCTCTAATTTTGATAATTTTGGCATCGTCGAGGAGTGAAGAAGACAGCGAGCGATTGACTTGACGACCAACAAATAAAAGTAAAATTCTTCGATTTATAGTGAATAGGCTACGTAGAATGACTACTCAAGGTCCAATTCAATTGGAAAAGGTGCGCTTTTCGACTAAATCCAGAATCTCTGGCTCATTTGCTCTATTTGCCCCAAACAGACAGACAAAAGAGATTATCTCAAAGGAATTGAAAAATCTATCCAATCGCAGTGGAATGATAACAAAGTATTTGAAATCGATCCTCCAAATGAGCTGATGGACATGAGCGTCGATGAGTTACACGCAAAGTACCCAAAGTACCTCTCAACTTTCCCATATCCATATATGAATGGTAGTCTCCACTTGGGACACGCTTTTTCCATCTCAAAGGTTGAATTTGCGACCGGTTGGGAGAGAATGAAGGGAAAGAGAGCTCTGTTTCCCTTAGGTTTCCACTGTACAGGTATGCCTATCAAGGTCCGTCTCTTCATTTCCTCTATTCTCTCACTTATCCTTCCTCAGGCCGCCGCAGACAAGATTGTTCGTGAAACTCAACTCTTCGGAAAAGACCTCTCTGGCTACAAAGACCAGACTGACGAAGAAACTGATCCTACAGGCCCTGTCGTTGATCAGCCTGCAGACAGAAAAGATAAGGCTCAAAAGGGTAAAGTTGCCGCAAAAAACACCGGTCTCCAATATCAATTCCAAATTATGGAATCTCTCGGTGTACCAAGAGCTGAGTGTTACAAGTTCTCTGATCCAGAATTTTGGTTGGAGTACTTCCCTCCAATTGCACAGGCTGATTGTACTGCTCTTGGTACTCGCATTGACTGGAGACGCTCATTCATCACCACTGATATCAACCCTTACTATGATGCCTTCGTTAGATGGCAAATGAACAAACTCAAGGCCCTTGAAAAGGTCAAGTTTGGTAAAAGACACACCATCTACTCTATCAAGGATGGTCAACCATGTATGGACCACGACAGATCTTCTGGCGAGGGCGTCGGCCCACAGGAGTACACCGGTATCAAAATGCAAGTTTTAGAGTGGTCGGAAAAGATTTCTCCGGAGATAAAGTCCACTCTCGCTAACAAGCAGACTTTCTTTGTTGCTGCAACCCTCCGTCCAGAGACTATGTATGGTCAGACCAACTGTTATGTCGGTCCAAAGATCGAATACGGTGTCTTTTCAGTGAATGACGATCAAGTCTTTATCACAACTGAAAGAGCTATTCGTAATATGGCTTTCCAGGGTGTCACTGCTTATGAAGGTGAAGTTCGCAAGATTGCTACCATCAAAGGTAGCGATATTGTTGGTACTTCACTTAAGGCACCTCTTGCCGTTCTCGATCGCATCTTCATGCTTCCTATGGAGAGTGTTTTGCCAACTAAGGGTACTGGTGTTGTTACATCTGTTCCATCGGACTCTCCAGACGATTACGCCAACTACATGGAGTTGAGAAAGAAGGCAGAGTTTTACGGTATTGACCCAGCATGGGTTTCTCATGATATCATCCCAGTTCTTAAAACTCCAACATACGGTGATCTCACCGCTAAAGCACTCTGCGAGAAGTTTAAGGTTCAATCACCAAAAGATGCTAAAAACCTCGTCGAAGCAAAGGAAATCGCTTACAAGGAAGGTTTCTACGGAGGTGTTATGGTTACGGGAGAATTCACCGGACAGCCAGTCCAAGAAGTCAAGAACAAAGTTAGAGATGAGATGATCAAGAACGGTACCGCTATCGCCTACTCTGAGCCAGAGGGTATGGTCATGAGTAGAAGTGGTGATGAATGTATCGTCGCACTTTGCGATCAATGGTACTTGGACTACGGTGAAGATGGATGGAAAGCTCAGTCTATGGAGTTACTCAAGAGAATGAACACCTACTTCAACGAAACAAGATTAGGCTTCGAGTATTCCCTTGGCTGGTTGAACCAATGGGCTTGTGCTAGATCATTCGGGTTGGGTAGTAGATTACCTTGGGATAAGCAGTACCTAGTCGAATCTCTCACTGACTCAACCATCTACATGGCTTACTACACTATCGCTCATCTCCTCCAAGGGGATGTAAAGGGTACTAAGCCTGGTCAATTGGGAATCAAGCATGAAGACCTCACTGATGAAGTATTTGAGTACATCTTTGGCGGTGGTAAGACATTACCAAAGTCCTCAATTGAAGAGAAAGATCTGAAGAGACTTCAAAAGGAATTCAGCTACTTCTACCCGATGGACCTTCGTTCCTCAGGAAAAGAGTGAGTTTTTGTCTAACATCCTTCGCGAAAAATTTAACCATTCACAGCCTTATCAATAACCACCTTTCATTCTCCATCTACAACCACTCTTGTTTATTCCCAGAAGAACAATGGCCAAGATCTATGAGAGCCAACGGCCACTTAATGTTAAACGGAGCAAAGATGTCAAAGTCAACCGGAAACACCCTCACTCTTAGAGATGCAGTTGAAAAGTTCGGTGCAGATGCTACAAGACTCACATTGGCAGACGCTGGTGACGGTATCGAAGATGCTAACTTCGAAGAGAAGACTGCCAATGCCGCTATTCTCCGTCTGCACACCTTGACTGAATGGTGCAGAGAGGTAGTTGAAAACAGGTCATCTTACAGAAGCGGTCCAGCTGATTCATTCCACGACCGTGCATTTGTCAACGAAATGAACCACTGCGTGCATGAGGCATACAAGAGCTACGAAGGTACCTTCTACAAGGAGGCACTTAAGTCTGGATTCTATGAGTTCCAATCAGCTAGAGACTGGTATAGAGAGGTCACCATTGAAGAAGGTATGCATGGCGATCTCGTTCTTGAATGGATCAAGCTCCAAGCACTCATCATCACCCCAATCATTCCTCACTTTTCGGAACACATCTGGCAAAATATCCTCAAATTACCTGGAAGTGTTCAGCACGAGCGTTACCCAGATGTTGCACCAGTTGACCAAACCCTCTACGATAGTCTCCTCTACGTCAGATCATCAGTAAAGACAATGAGAGATGCGGAGTTAGCATTGGCAAGACGTAAGAAGGGCGGCAAGGGAACAACACCAGAAGCTTTCGATGCTAAAGCCAAGAAAGCATTGAAGGTCTTCACCGCAAAGTCCTACCCAGCTTGGCAAGAGGAGTGTGTCGAATACGCCAGCGCATGTTGGGACGAGAAGGAAAAGAAGTTCGATGATGCTAAACTGAGAAACATCATTTCTGAAAAGGGTTTGATTAAGGATAAGAAGATAATGCCATTTACTCAAATCCTCAAGAAACGTGCTTTGCAGTTCGGTGGTGAGACTGCATTCAACAGAACTTTGCCATTCAATGAACGTGAGGTTCTCTTAAGCGCTGCTGCTTACTTCCGCAAAACTTTGAACCTAGAAAAGTTTGAAGTTTATGAGGTTGAAGGCCAGAACAGCTCTGCCAGCGAACAATACAAGGATCTTCCTGATCACGTTAAGAAGCTTATTGACAATGCTGAGCCAAATTCACCTGGTTTCCAATATTACAATGTTGATTAAAAAGGTATCTTTAATTTCTATTTTATACATTTTCATTGCTATTACTATACAAGCCTCAGTCTGATTTTGATTCTTTCTTAGGAATTAATTGGAAGTCACGTACTAGTATGTTGTATACGCTACCGAAGAAGAGAGCTACGACTGTGCTGGTTATTATAATCACGTTGTACGGCATTGAAAAGTCTGGTGTTGCTAGATCAACCAACATTGGTGTCGTGTATGCTACTTTTGTCATGTTGTCTGCTTCGAAACGTATAAATCCGGGTGGTATGTCGATGCCACGGTGAATGTCAGGTGCGTAATCTGTGTACTTGAGAAATTGGCGCTGATAGATACACTCGATTATGGTTTCTGAATGTGGTGCAAGTGTGGTGTTTACTTGGAGTGAATACGGTTCTTTATCAGCTTTAGCTTGGTTGTGCTTAAAGGAGGTTGAATCACTACTACTATCGCCATATATTCTGAAGGTATGTAACCATGGTTTGACTTGCCAGGGTATTGATTGCAGGTAGCTGACTTGCGCGTCCTCGTCCTGAGTGTTTTCTATAGTTATTTTCATCGTGAATGTCTCCTCTACTGGACCTGCTATCTGATCTCTTCGAATCTGTATAGGGGGTTTGGTAGTGTATCTAGCTTTGTGGATGTTAATTTTGAGTGGTAAGTGATTAGATTTTTAAGACTTACGATATATGAAAGTTTCCTGGAATGGCCAAATTAATGCTAATCCGAGTTGTTTTGATGCTTTACTGGAGTTAGAATGTACTTGAACACTTTCTACCTACTCACTTGTCATCAAGTCCAGCTCTATTGTTCCATCTTTGACCTCTCCTTCATGATCCTCTGGAAGCACCACCCACACATCTTGATTGAGTTCTTCACCAGGCGGAGGTGGAAGACCAAAGTACACCATGCTGCTATCCGCCAACTCACATTTTTGTTTGACTGTTCTATCGAACATGGCTTTAGTTGAGTACTCTGCGTATTAGATTAGAATGATCAAGTCACAAACCCGTAATGCTTACGCCTTTGTTGATCAACTCGAGCAGGATTAAAGACTGCTTCGACTTTAATTTCTAAACGAGCGCCACTGCCTTGATTGAACATTGATAAGGCCAGACTGTGATAATCAGCGTCGAATATCTTGTGAGGGTTGAGTAATTGACCCAATCCAGCAGCGCTTTTGCAAGGCAACAGTGCGATAAAAGGTGTAAGATTCTCTGTGCAAGGCAGCTGTGAAGATATTTGAGCATATGTCCATGTCTTATCATCGAGAAGCAAGTGATTGGTGTTATCTGATGTGCTAAGTGATGCGCAGAATAGTCCTGATATCCTGTGTACGACACGATTCCATTTCTCTTGCGATCTGTCGAGGTGTTAAAGCGTCAGCGCAATGAGAAGACAATGACGCACCTGTCAGACTTGTGTGACACCCAGACTTCTGCACCGGAGCTGCCCAGTTGAGGGAATGTAGGATAATGCCACTTATCATAGTCCCATCTACCCGCTGACAGACTCAGATGAAGCTCATCGATATCGAGTTCAGGTGAAGTGAGGAGGTTGACGAGTGGAAGCGGGAAAAGGTGAGAGTGAGGTGCTGTAAACATGTGTAAGCGCTGTAATAACATAGCCTACACGCTCACAAATATCCTGATCGCTGATAGTGAAATTGAATGCAGTGTCTACTCTTCCATCCTGTAGAGGTTTTATGGAGAGAAATTCATCAAAGCCGTCCTTGCTGTCTCTACAAGCTGCTAATCCAATGAGAAGGAGCAAAATTAGCCAGCTTATCATCGATTTCTTTATCAATCCTCGTTGACTTGAGCAACCCAATGAGCCACCACCAGGATGACGAAATTCGTGCACAAATTGCCAAGCTGGAAGCTCAATTGAGTAGCAATAAGTCGCCCGAACAGCCCAGCTCAAAATCCAATGTGCTCGTGCCCGACTCACCCCAGAAGAAAGCAAAGGCTAAGATGCCAGATAACATTGATAAGCCACCAAATACTTCTAGATCACTTGGATCGAGTTGTGAGTCATTATCCCTACGAATCACTCCACTGACGCGTGTTGCAGACACCGCGACTACACCTAAGAATAGCAAACCGGGGGCGAAAGAGAAAATAAAACACCAATCAAGCCTCCTTAACAATCTCAATAAACTCAATAAGACGCGTCAATCTGGACAAAGTAGTGATGATGATATCGATTACAGTGCTAATAGGAGCACATCATTCAAGAACAGGAGAGAGAACCTACAGGAAATATCCGATCGTAGTAATATGCGTGATGAGGAGCTTCAGATTATCGAACAGCTGCAGCATGGTTCAAAGTATCCAGAAAAACCTGATGAGGATTGTCTGGAACTGGAACCAAATTCTAGTACGCGTCTGAGGTGGGTGCGTTTGTGACAATCAAACTGTCACCTAACTCTACACAGCCAGAGATACATTCCCCACTCGCAACTATCAGCAGCTCTTTCTTCGAGCTACGTCATATATCCTTCAGCAGTCTACTCAGTTGCCAAGATCAGTCCAGGTGGAACAAGCTACCATGTACCAGTACAAGATGATTGGGTGACTATTGGTGTAGTTGGAACAGGAAGCGGTATCAAGCAGACCAAAGGTAAGCAAGAAACCAACGTAGAGGATCAAGTGCGTCAGAAAAACAAATTTCAGAAGGATCACAGTGTCAAGAATTTCTGCTCGTTTAGTATAATTGATATGAACCACTCACAGAGCGGAAATGCTCATTTGAAACTACTCCTTTTCGCTGCAGAGAAGAGCGAA
Source organism: Wallemia ichthyophaga EXF-994 (assembly GCF_000400465.1). Taxonomy (NCBI): domain Eukaryota; kingdom Fungi; phylum Basidiomycota; class Wallemiomycetes; order Wallemiales; family Wallemiaceae; genus Wallemia; species Wallemia ichthyophaga. Next base: position 8,711 of record NW_008806285.1, on the reverse strand, counting down.
CGTGATTCTGATGGTGAGATGCTTTACAGTGGTGGCAGTGGAGGTGCATTTGAAAAGTTTTGGAAAATGAAGCAGGGCTCAGTCATTGCCCTACTCAACCCCGACATACTGAAACCACATCAAGGTCGAGGCAATATACTCGGTGTGACTGTTGTTAATGCTGATTCTATTTGTGTGATTGGGCACAGTAAGGATTATGGTCATTGTGAAGCTCTCAAACAGGGAGGAGAGAGGTGTCCGAAATGGATAGACAAGAGAAGAGGAAAGGTGTGTGAATTTCACATGCAGACGGGGATAGAAAGGACGAGAAACAATAGACCAGAATTTTCATCAAGGTGGGATTAGGGTGTCTCAGTTGAAGATATACTAACCTACTCATTAGTACTGGTGGTATGGGTGCTTCTGCAAAGAAAGACAGATTTCGCTCGAACAAAGCTACGCGAGGTTTCGAAGAATCAGATAGAAAATTTGCTGGATTCAAAGATGTAAGTTATTTTAGATAATTTTGAACACAATCTAAGACTTCACCAGCCCTATGATACCAACTACACACCAACATATACCTTTAGTGGCATTACGACAAACAACTCGGAGCAGAACTCCTCGGGTGTTTATGGGCGCGAGAAAGAAGAGCGACTGAAACGAAAGAGACAAAGAGAGGTGAATGAGGGTATTATCAAAGACCGTAAGTTTTACATTAGCTGTAGGCTTCTGCTTATATGTCGTAAGTATCAAAACCAAAGCGATCAAGAGCCACAAGCAAGTCAAGCCAAGCTGAGCCAGCTGATACGCGTAGAGTGGTGTTCAACTCTCAGCATATTCGCAAGATAGGATTCAATCCAGCTGGAAATGCTCATCGTGATCAAAGAGATACAAATAACGATTCAAAGCAGAAAGTGGGTGTTTAAGTGTACAAGATGAGTATGCTGATGATGCGCAGGATAATCTTATACAGTCGCTCAGTCTCAAGAAAGCGCCGTCAAGTCAAGTCTCAAAAGGACCAGCGCCTGAAGAAAAGAAAGAGGAAGAAGTGAAGATGGTTGTGTTAGACAGTGACAGTGAATAGCAGCTTGGAAAAATACATTTGTACTTGATTATAAATTATAAATTTCCTTTGTTTCTTGACATCACCGCGATGCTTAGCGATATCGTTGAAAAGGACTCCACGTCCACGGCGAAAGCACCCGCGCCGCCAACAGCGCCCACTAAAGGATTTCCAACGCCTAAAATCAGGAGTAAATTCCAATCGAGCAAGCAGAAAGCCGATGAAGCTGCACCCAGCACTTCTGCCACTGCAACGGCAACAACGGCAGCATCGTCGACGGGAGATAGTTCTATAGACTCCGAGAACAGAAATGTTATATCGAAGATGTCACAACAGGAGATTTCACACGAGCAAGCAGATATCGAAGAGAAGCTGGGACCAAAGATGGTAGAATTTCTGCGCAAGAGAGCGCAGAAGAGCGGCTCTGGAGATGTGCAAGATAACGACGCCAACGAGCAGCCATTACAGACGCCAGGCCATGACGACAAGAATGAGGTTGGTTGATACATTTATTACTAGCATCTCATTCTAAAACTAAATCAGCTTAAAGAAGGTGCAGCGCAAGTGCAGCGCAAATCAGTCAGGATTCAGACTACATCTCCACCTGAAGAAAGGCAAGAAGACCCCACACAGCGCCTTATTCGCGAAAAGTACTTTCCAGACGCCGAGTACAATGAAGATCAACATTCCTGGCTCACATCCCTCCCACCACCATCATCAGAAACAAAGAAAGACGCGCTTAGATTTGACTTTAGTGGTGACATAATGCCACAAGACACGCAAGCATATCTAGAAGGAATGCATCATCATGGCCGCGATCAAGGCTCACCTGGTTACACTGTCGACGAGTTTTTAATTTTATGCGGAAGCATCAACATCTCACAACGCATCCTAGCATTGCGTTCGCTCTCTCATGTGCTTTTGAAATGGTACAAGCAGGAATATCCAGAAAACGCTGCTGAGAAGCTGAACTATGTACAACTAGGCAAGGCAGTTCTTGCACTTAGATTTGCAATGAATGACACCAACAGAAGCATAGTAGTTGCTGGTTTGTCTGGCATAGCAAGTATTTTTTTACAACATTTGCGACTAGATCGTGTGCTTTATGACACCTTCACATACGCAGAATGCGCTTCACCCGTACTCAAGGTATACTCTGGACAACTCACCCTTAAGCCTGAAGAAATGCGCGAATTGCTCTCGTCGCCCCTCGCCTTCCTCACTTTCAGGACAGACTTGGTGGACACCCTTAATGATCTACTCAAGGGCAATGCTGTCATATCTGACGACAGCAATGAATTGAAAAAAGTGTCCAGCATCGTGTATGCACTGTCTAGACACTCCATCAAGACCGCCAGCGAATGCGTAAATACACCTCTATTTTTAGAAAGGTTTGTACGTATATTCATCGAAAAGCCTTGGCCAAGTGAAGATCAGCCCGACTCCCTCGCTATTGCTGCTTTGAGATGTATTGCCTCAACATCCCGGTCCAATGCTCACGCAGTCAAGAGTGAGAAAGTCGTAGATGTCGCCAGTCGCTACCTCACTATACTTCCATTCAACAGCAGTCGAAAAGACTCGTGGTTTTTGGCCATAGAGACGCTCAAGCTGATGCAGACATTGGCCATGTATGGCTTTGTGCAAGGCGTGGCTGTAATTGAGACGATTGGTGTGGATTGCGCGAAGTGGTTGAGCAACAAAGAAACAAGCTCTTCAAATAATAGTACCAACTTTGTCTCTTCTCTGTTCAACGTGCTTAGGATGTGGACCATTTGCGCTATCGATCCTCATCATACTACACCCCACCATGTCATCGTATGGACACAGGTGGAAAGTATGATTGACTTTGCTTTAGCAGGCCTTTGTGGTGTGCAAGATGAGCTCTCTTTGTCAACCATCTGGGCCTATATCAGTGTCTGGCTGAGAGGTAACAAAGGTATCACGGATAAGAGAGGCTGGTTGGAAGAGCATGTAGATGTCCAATCTGTCAGGAATGTTGCTGATATCCAATCACGAGTGGCTGCAGATTCGATCTTATCATGTACACTGATGAAGGAAGATTGCCAAACAGCCGCAAAGGCACTTAACATTGTCAATTCAGCTGCTCAGTTAATTTCTTATTGCGGTAATTATTCACTATCCGAAGATTTACAGGATGTTCTACTAGTCAACATTTCGAAGGCTGACACAGTGACATATAATTACTGGAGATCTGGATTGGATCTGGTCGGCAGACATTTAATACAGTCAGAGATCAGCGACATCAAGTTGAGGTCAGCACTGCGCTTACTTAGTGTGCTAAGAGAGGGTGATGAGAATATCATGATTGCAGTTTTCACACATGTTCTCAAAGACACACCAATACCAATGATTTCCTCAATAACGTACTTCCCAGAACGTGAAGTTGAAGCTGCAAAGCTGACAACAGTTCCGCTGCTGCTTGAAAGTGCAAAGCTTATGCTTGTTGATGGAATATATGCAGGCGTGTCGGTGCAGAGTCAGGATCTGTCTCAAATCTCAACTCTTACTATTCCTCATGATACGAATACTCTGTTGTACGACAAATGGGCACTCAAGATGACTTTGGATGAGCTTTCACGATCGGCTGACAGCGAAGCGCTCAAAAATTTGCCTGTAGATTGGAATTATAGCGAGGTCGACTTGGTCATGGGTGGCTTGACGCTGCAGGAAATGGTGGATAGAGTGTTGCCTTCGTCCAGCAGTGCGCTATTGCTCCAACTTATGCGCATCTTTCTACTCGAGTTGGGAGTCGAAGGCGGCGAGGTGTTTAGAAATCAGCGCGTACAAATAGCCTTAAAAATGGTGTTGCACAGAGCTTTGTCGGGGTTGGAGGAAGAATCGGAAACGTTGGAGGATGTGCAGGAGGAAGCCAAGGCTGGTGTACCTTTCTACCAGCTTTTCACCGATTACGTGGGTCTGTTCGAGTCGATATCGTTGGGAGATGCAAACACAGCCACAATGCTCTTTCCTCCGCTGCATCTCGCCGACGACTACAGAAGACTCTTATGGGTCGATCACGCCAACTGTCTGAAGAGCATTAGGCTGACATGGACAGACTTCCCAAAGTGGTTTGTAGGCAAGCTTCTCTACCCGATCGAGCACAACAAGGATGTGGTGAAAGCTTATGCAAGGGCTATTTCATCTAGGTCGCTTTCGTTGGATATGCAGCCGCTTTTGTTTTGGATTGCACTTCATCATTCTGCGTTGACCTTGTGGAACACACAGGACGAAACTCTGAAGCGTGATTTAATGGTCTCTCTTCTATCTTCACATCCAGATGTGGCCATAGTTGTTTTGCGTTACGGTAATAGTGAAAAAGGACTCAAACTACCAAATGAAGCCAACGCAAGCGAGCAGGAAGTGCAGAGGAGGTTGGTTATGTTGAAAGACAGTAACGAGAAGTTGCTGAGTGATAAGCTGGGTGCATTATCAACCTTTGTATAGATTTTAGTATATTTAATATTTATTGCCTAACTTATCTGGTTGCCTCATCAATATCTGATATCACGAGTTAGAACCTTCTTCCTGAGATAGCCTTGATTTCCTATGCTGTATTGAAGCATTATCTTAAGCGACTTTCCAAATTTGTTGATATTGACAGATAGTAATTTAAATGAGCCACGATACATTGATTAATTAAATGATTTATACAGGTTTTAAGATACACGTAAGAAATCCAGAGATGCCTTTTAGACAAAACAAACCACACTCATACCTTGCATATACGGTGCACTTTTACTTTCTTTGTTATTTCCGACGTCTTAGGTCATGTATTTCGCCTATAACCTTACATTTTACACTTCACACTATAAATGTTGATTCAACTTACAGCTACATTATCATATAAGCCTTGTTGTATTTCATTTATTCCAAAGAATCATTTCCGCGCGCACAATTTACAAATTACTCTTAGCCTGCCCTGCGCAATCGACATACTCAAAAATAAGCTTGCTGATCGTGTCTGGTTTTTCCAACAAATACCAGTGAGACTCCCCATCTTCCACTATTACAGTCTTGATTTGATCGTTAGAAGATTCGACAGCCATCCTCTTCTGTCTATTACTGAGGAGGCTTTCTCCGCCGAAGAAAACCTGCAGAATGGGTTGTTCGAGGCGTTGTGGCAGCTCGAGCTGCACTTCTAGTTCGCTGTTCAACTCCCAAACCTTATACTGACTGCAAGGACCCCTCATGCCGAACCTGCTGAACTGGGCAACGTGCCATTCATAGAATGCACCAAGAAGCGACGACTCGTGTGTAGTGTGAGGATGCATTTCGGCAGCCCACTCTTCCGACCCGAGTTTTTGCCAATTATATCCGACAGGCCGTACACTTTTGTCGCCAGGCCTAGAGAAAAGACTGGCGAAGAAGGACTTACGGAGAGGCTCGCTGCTTTCTAATCTCGCTATTGTTTTGTCATCTCTCCACAGAAGCTGATATCCAAATACGGGGAATCCTCCTTCCACAACGCTCTCCAGTGTGCATCTAACTGTCGCCGGCGGTGTGTATGGCACACTCAACAGTATAACTTTTTCAACTTTAGATGGAGATATGGCGGCCAGCCGCTGCACTGCCATACTTCCCCAGTCATGACCAACTGCGACTACTTGCTCAATTTCAAGCTGCTCGAGTAGGGCTGCCATGTCGTGAGCCATCTCAACACGCGTGTATCGCTTCAAGTCATCAGGAGTGTCCTGGTGTATTGCGAGTCAGATGTGTGTTGTATATCCGTATTCACAACCATCACTTACTGTCCCACAGAAGCCGACGAGCGATGGAATCACACAGCGATATCCAGCCGTTACGAGCTGCTTAGCGACAGTGTGCCAGCTGAACCCTGCGACAGTGTGTCAGAATCCACTTGCGTTCGTATCATATGATCACATGTATCGGGAAAGCCGTGCACAAGTAAGAAAGTGCCTTTTTGTGGACTTTTAGGGAGTAAATCAACATATTTCCAATTCAAACCACGCAAATTCGCATTTTTGAGTGTGTAGCTTTCCGGAAGATCGAAATTCATCCTTGGGTGTATAAAATTGAGGCATTCACCGGATTCCGTAGCCAGTAATTGGCAATTTCTGATATAAGTTCATTTATTCTCATTTGTTGAAGGAGCCTAGGCAGATGACCACCTTAAGCAGTCCAAGTGGTTTGGTAGAATCTTGATGAATTTATCAATCTTGGCTGAGCTTTCAACTTGGAGGAAGTGCACTCCGAAGAAATCATGTTCAGCTTGGAAATGATTAAAAGCACTCAATCTCGCTTAAGAATATCGTTCATCGGAACCATCACCGGGTGATACCAAACATTGAATTTGAAACTTAAGTGCTAATATAAATACCGATATGATTAAGCTTTCTGATTTTCTCAAAATTATCTTTATCGCTCTCATTATGTTAATTGTCGCTGTTGGTTTTGAACTCCTGAGAAGCACGAGCATCGAAACACCCTGTTTTTTAGATGTATGTCTTTATGACGAAGGAGGCTGCTATGGAGATAAATGCTTATCGTATACGAAATTGAAATATCTAGCATGGCATGCCGGCTTGATACCGGTAATATATACGCTATGTTACAAGCTCAAACAATACGAGCTAGCAAGTACTCTAACGATACATCTCTTCATAGCTTTATCGTATCTTCCCTTGCTACCATCACCTTCTAGTTTGATCCCTAATACACCTATTGGACGCGCCGCTACGGCGTTCGCTGATGCAAACTCGAGCTTACCATCACATTTTCAGATATACCCAGTAAGTGGTGTAGCTCCTGATACGATGTCATACGCCTTTTTGTTTGATGTAATCAAAGAAACAAGTGAAGCTGTCAGCGACAAGTGTACGCGGTGCGTTGTAGACGTAGAGCATCATGGACAATGGGAAGGCAGCATAGCAATGACCACAGATGGTAGTGATCCGTCTGGATTGAACTGTGAGATTGCTAAAGAACTATTTGCCTGTAGAAGGAACGAAGATGGACCTCCAGGATGTGACTTATTTTTTAGCTGGATTAATAATTGCGTAAGCCAAGTGCTGTCTCCTTTATCTATCCTACTAAAGTTATTACAGGATCCAGATGCCGAGTAAATAGTCCTTTTTGAAAACGCCACATATAAGTATTTGGAGATATTGTATTGAATTTCGTCCTATTGAAATTATGATTCGACATAATTGACTTTAGTAGAAATGGTCAGTGAATTTAACTGCATACCAGCGTGATGAACCTATATACTAGGTTAGACAGATTTGAAGTAGTAGAAATGGTCAGTGAATTTGACTGCATACCAGCGTGATGAACCTATATACTAGGTTAGACAGATTTGAAGTGTTACAGGGATGGTAATTTGACGCTCGAAATAAATCATCTGGGCTACCTTGACTTTCAATGATCCAATATAAGCTGAGCAACACCACTCAGTCTACGATTTACTTTGAGATGCACTGATCATAGGTCAAACCCTGATTTCAGAGTTGAGTTGACCCCGGCTTTTGTTGCAAAAATAAGTTTGTATATTGCATTATGATCTAAACTAGTCCTTCCAATATTGAGACTGGTGGACTCTACGCGTTGGAAAAAGCAACACGCGTCTAAATAGGGGATTAATAAATATATTTGAGTGACTGCAATATGTACAAGCCAGAAGTATTTTGGGAAATGCTGATGAAGCGAACGAAATCTCCTATAACTGCTCTATTGCGTGCTCTAGGGCGATGTCGAGTTTCAAAATGCGAAGCAGCTTGCAAGGGAAGATTTGAGCCAAAGGGATATTACTCTAGCCGAAAATTGATCTCCTCAGTTAGTAGAAATAATTTAGCCTTTTTATTTTGGAGATTCCAAAAATCGTAAATCGACTGTTTGCCATCGACAGCTGAGAGTGAAAATGTTAACTCGATGTACGTTGGATATGTGGAAAATTTATCCGATACAGCCGAACGATTTAAGTATATTGCTGCTTGAAGTATAATTGACTTTGCTGTGTATCAGGTTTGTTTCTCATTGAGTGTTCATTTGAGTTTTGATAAATGTTTCAACCAAAAAAATCGCAATAGTATTCTCTAAGCTATCAAAGCTTTTTTTTTGCTTCCATCTTCATCATTGGTTTGACTTTAGGCCAGCTGTGATGTTAACTTGAGTCGCAGAATCATCGGTAGGAGTACGATTGTATAAGATAATGTTTCCCGACTCAATAATACCATAAAGGCAATACCTTTTTGTTTCCAGCTCATTTTTTTTTAATTTTTACTTTTTATTGAGACAGTATGTATCCTATTGTAAGCGATTTCTGCAATGCTTAAGCCTTGTAACCCTTCGAAAAGCCAAATATTCGGTGATGATGATGATGATGAAATCTGAATATATTGTTAAGACGATGCATGTTTAAACTGCGCCTATCAGTACTTTTTAAAGCATGAGGAGTCAAAAGGGGCGCTGAATTAACTGGAAGCGTTTCTTGACTAGCGTCGTAATTTGTAAATTGATAGTTACTCTCAGTTACGCTGAACCACTGGAGTATCTTTGGTACATAGTCAATTGCGGTTTAAAGAACTGGTAAAGGGCTTTAAGAGAGTGTGCGTTTCCGAGTATTGGTCCTAATTCGAACAGAATATTTATCTTGTTATTCTTTTTCCTTAATGTGATTCTGGCCATT